>NC_081250.1:121723149-122051006 GCF_030490865.1 Poecile atricapillus | reverse complement strand
CTAGCTGAAAGGATGCTCTGTTAGCTCAGAGGCAGAGAGACCCACTGGAACATTATGAGTTTGGGGTTCAGTCACACATCTGCAATAATTTATCTGTGATAAAGGTAAAAGCTGCAATAAAGCAATGGAGAAGGCACAGCATAAACCAGGAGAGGAACATAAAGGGAAGGGAGCTGTAAGGTACCTCAATATGTACAGTCTAACTCCAGCCTTCCCATACAGTCATCAGAGAGGGTTAAGCTTTCAGCGTGGGTGCTCTGAATCACTGCCTGGAGGAGCTCAAGAGGTGATTATTTATACAGCACATTAACCACACAGGACTATATAGGAGGTCTAAAGTTCAGGAGCTGAACATGAATACTCCCCAGAAGGTGTGGAGTTTGCATTTCTTTCTATTTGCCACTATCCCCATGGTGCCTGTGAGCTCCATGATAGAGGATGAAGAAACTTTCTAATTTACACCAGCCAGAAACAACTGCTATCAGGGATCAAGAGTAAAGTTTCTCTTGCTATGTCTTCCTCTCTCGCAGTGGTGAATACCAACTTATATGTTGGATGTTGGTCCCTGCACAGAATAAAGTGGTCAAGATAAAGTAGCTGGGTATTATTTGCACACAAATAAAAGAAAATTAAAACCAAAAAAGAAACTCCCTACTAAGGACCCTCATCCATCTGTTTTTCTTTAGGGATGCTTTAACATTAGCTAAATATCACTTATTTACACCTGAAGAAGTTAAATGATCTTGTTCCCATGAACTCTCTTACAAATGCTGTCCTGGGCTGTGATTTATATAAAAGTAGCTGTTCCCTTAATTTTATTCACAATAGCTTCATTCTTACCGTATGAACCTGCTTTGTCAGTATTCGCTTTGATTTATGGAAGATTTCAAACTACCAAAATAACTATCCCTTTTCTTTTCATTAAAGCTAATCCCCACAAAGACACTTTCATCTGCTGATTAGTCATGCTTCAGCAATCCTTGCTAACCAGAGGCTAAGTTATTGATGTGTTAAAGATGTAATCGCAGAGATTCAAGACCACTGAAGAAAATTCAACGTGTTGTTTGACAGTGTCAGAATTTAGCAGTGTCTTGGCTTTTTGAACCAGCCAAGGTAGCACACGCTCAGCAGCATGGTCAACTCTCTTCAGTTAAGCTACAGGCAAGAATGGCTGTGTTAGGAAGTGTTTCAAGTCCAGAGACCTGCTGCATTGAAGACCATGAAAAGAAGGGGTAGGGACTTCCAAAATACTTCAGGGAAGTTGGAGCTCCACCTCATTCAGCATGAACAAACTGAGCTTCAGTGTTTCTCAACACTGCACCCAGCTTTTTAAGCCAAAGAGGCAACACATTTTGCATTATAAATTGTACATGTAATTCATCATGGGTCATGTTTCCCCAGCCTTGTCTCATCTGAATGTTTATTTAGAAATTATCTAAGCAAACCCGTCTTGTACCTTTTCATGCTCTGACCATTGTGGAACAATAATTTCTTCCTGGGCATCACTGTCTCTAAGTGATTTTACATTTAGAGAATGACAAGTTCAAATACTAGAAGCAGTTTCCCATGAACTGATTGTCATCACAAGTGTTTTCATGTGTTTGATATGCTGTAGATGTGCTAAGGAGAATAAGGACTCGTAGAGCTCTGAAACCTAGAGATAACGGAGGTCTTCAAGACTAATCCACCACCCAGTGAAGCAGGTTCTATTATGCTTTAGAAAGGGGGATATGACAAGCCTGACTGCCATTTCCAGCAGTCAGGACCTGTCTGACTCAGCTACATGACACATAATTAAGTTCATCAGAAAGCACCCTTTTCACAACAACTCCACAACTTCCTCAGGTATATGTGTGTTCATGGCTAGTGCTTCAGTATCTTGAACTTAATAGCTGTTTAAGAAATTAAAATAAAATGTGCTGTTTAAGAAATTCAACATGAGTGAGACCTGCTCTAAATCCCAACTGGCTTTACAACTGGAATGTAGAGGTCTACAAGCAATAATCAGCTTAATTCTTGTGCAATCACCTTTTGGGACATAAACATATTCAGTTCTCATTATTCATAATCATCAAGCTGTAATAAGAACCACTTCACTCGGATCTTCTCCATTTTTGCTGGACAATTGCAAATTAGTGACAGCAAGAGGCTACCGTGGATGTCACAGTCAGCCTGGGCTGGAAAATGGCTTAGCTGTTTTTTGGTAGTAAGGAACCTGAACAGATACATCCCACTGAGCCTGAGCTGGCTGCCTTCTGGGCTAGGCCAAGTGTCCCCAGGCTGAAGGAGATAAAAGCATAGAGGCTCAAGTGGGCCGTGGTCCAAATGACACAATTGCACCGGCACAGGAGTTGGGCTGGCACTGTGCACCCACCAAAGGATCACTGCAGGACTCCTTCTGAATCCACTTTTTGCTGCTCCTCTCTCACAGCCCTGTTACACAAATAGTCAAGCACTGACTGCACTATGTTGCCACTTTGTCCCATTTTCAGAACTGCTGCGTGGATGAGCCCACATTCCCTCATCACTCGTTCTGTTAGATGAGCTACAGGCTGCTCCAGGTTTGGACCTTCTGTTCCATAATCTTACCATTACTTATGTTTGACCTGGATCAGCACAGACATATGTCTTTCCTGCCTTCTGTGATTCAATCTCAAATGCTCTTCACTGGTAGACTTGGTCCTCATTTCCATTTTCAGATAGTGTGACAGAACACACCAATGATGCTGCTTCTGCCATGTCCAGCCTGGTACTCATAGCACTCCTTTGTATCACTGTGTTTTTCCCCACAGTTGACATTTCACCCATATTATGTCAGTCTTCCTTACTTTGCAGCATAAACTCATTATGTGTCCTTACTGTTTACTAAATCCATGAGCCAGATCAGAATCCCCCTTTCCTCATGGATATTAGCACAGAGCAGTATGTACAGGGTTCATGGAAGCTAGCTTTCTCCCTCTCTCCTAGCAGCTGCTTCTTCATCTGGTGTATTTCTGGATGGACAGCATGCAGTTCCAGGGCAAATACTGCTCCGCAAGGAATGTTCTTGGAATCCTCTGGCTGAGCTTAGTCTGTGAGCCCAAATCCACTGAGCACATATAAATTGGTCCATTGTTAATTTGTACTGGAAAGCCCCGCTGAGTACTGGAATATGCCAGGAGCACAAATCTCTGAGATCCTCTTTTCAATTGTAATGGCTTCTTCTCACTCACTTCGTTTACCTTTCAGCTTTCTCCTGGCCAGCTAAGACTGATGACTGCTCCACACACCATATCAAAGATTTGCCCCATTTAGGCACAAATTAGACTTGTAATGGGCATTGAACTCTGGAATGCAATTGGACCTGGTCCTGCAGATTGCCTGCTGCCCTGTGGAGTCCTGTGTCAGCCACTCATTTGGTACTGCTATTATAGAAAAATAAGCCAAATGAGCTTATTGAGACCTTACCCTTCACTTATAGCAGAGTTCTGCATTATCTGCAGCTGGGACAGCCTGACCTTAGGCTGCATGGCAAATGGAAAAAAAAACCCACTAACTCTTTCAATGTGAAGACTAAATCAAGTCTGCTCTGATTTGTGTCAGGGTCACAACTCATATTTGTTTTGTGATTGAACATTTAAGACAAGAGTTTAGCTCCTATACTTTGTGCAGCCTAAAGGGAAGACCTAAGAATTCCTTCTCTTTTGAAATACCTTCATTTCTTCACTTTTGAGGAATGATCAGTTACTGTGAGCAACTGATCAGATTAAAATGTACAAAATCACTCATAATCCGTATATGTCAAATTCCAAGGAAATTAGGCTATTACTAGTGAAGAAAGACAGCACAGAGGAAAAGCATGTTTTCACTGTGACCTGGCAGTTCACTGACTCAGAGACAGGCTATCTGTACCAGATCTGTTAAGCAATCCAGAATATTTCAACCAGCTGGGTTGGATAATGCTGACACACACAAGACAGAGCCAATAGTTGTATCTCACAGAGGCTGTAACAGTCCTCAGTGTAACTAACAGGTGGTGTGTTGTTCCAGAGGCTTTGCATGATTCCTCCCTAGTTTAAGTCTAATGAAAAACAGTGTAGTATCAACTGTCCATAGACCTCTGATTTCTGTGAGTAGATAAGTACTGATTACTGATTACTCAGGTAATCAGTTTGTGCAGCTCTTTGAATGATTTCATCCCCATTGCAGTGTCTGGAAAATCACACCTGATACAGTAAGGAGAGTATCTTGCTCCTTTGGCCAAGGCAATATTTTCACCTGATACTGAGATGAGCACCCAGTTCCTTTACCTCTGTTTTGCAGATGTCATTAAGAACCAGCAATTGATTCTTTCTGAAAGAACACCCCATTATTCAGTTTGCAAATACTGATGTGTATCCCTTTGCCAATGGCTTTCTCATCTTGTTACCCAGAATGATTTTACAGATATCCTCATAAGATCCTGACAAGATTTCTTGATAACAGTATGATCAGAAAAGTAGCCATTAGGTGACTTTCCAAGCCCTCCTTTCTTCTTCTTTCAGGTAGTTTTCTTTACAAAGAGGTAAATTGTAGCAAGAGTCTTATCCTGTGCCACAGGTGTCACTAGCAATAATCAAAACCCTTGTTTTGATTATTTTTGACATCTTCCGGTGGTACACAAATACAAGCTAAATGCTTCTTCCTCCACATGGCCTGGAACACAGCTAGCAGCTTCTCTGTGATGGCACCTGAAAAAGCAAATCTGAAGGTCCCCAGGCTCAGAGTAAAATTTACCCATGCAAGACAAGCTACTTTCTCTGTTGAGTACTTGGGCATGTTTTTTGCCCTCCTTACTTGTTTTTTCCCCCAGAAAAGTGTGAAGTTTGTCTCCAGTAGTTTCTTGGTATGTCTCCTGTAGTCTTCCAAAACATGCTGGCAGTATAACTAAAGAAGTAGGAGTGGATGAGCAAAAGTATTTTCACTTTTTCTGTCCCAATAGCTGTATCTATACTAGTATCTCAAACTCTGCCAGCCCTGAGCCCTAGAGGCACATTCTAGGTACATCCATACTCCTGAGCTTTCTTGCCCACCAAAGCATGGGACAGGCAGATTCATTCTACCTGTGGATCTAACCCATGGCTTCTGCCATCTCCTGACACAGGCAGGGAAAATTTTGGGAGGATGTTACTGAGCATTAGCCAGAAATATGCCAGGAACCCCAGCAACAACTGAGCAATGTAAACACATTTTGGTGCCTGGGAACATTTTTTGTTACTATTGTTTTATTTTTTCCATTATATTGCTCAAAAGAAACTTGAGCACTTTTTAACTGCTTTCCAGTTGAATATCTCCTAAATCCAAGATGTAATTACTCAAGGGTAGTAATTGCTGGCTGGTAAAAGAAATCCTCCCAGAGAGCACTTTGTAGACAATCTGAGTGACAGCACAGGGATTTTTATTTGTTTTTCAGGGCATGTCCATCACTTGGTGATAT
Organism: Poecile atricapillus; assembly: GCF_030490865.1. Lineage (NCBI taxonomy): Eukaryota > Metazoa > Chordata > Aves > Passeriformes > Paridae > Poecile > Poecile atricapillus. The sequence goes on along the minus strand of NC_081250.1, from coordinate 122,045,551 downwards.
GGCTGGAACATTCTCCTCATGCTTGGAAGTCTATGGGACAGGAATTTCTGGTCTCATCTCTTGTTCATATTCTTTGGCTATTCATGGCATAGAAATTGTCTGGCTGTTTTGCAGACTTACAGAGAAGGTAGGGTGAATCATACTTTCAGTGTGAATGTGTCTTTTATTCCAGGATATTCTTTCACTGGAGAAGTTCATAGCAACTGCTTGGGTGTAGGGAACCTGGATCTGATGTCATGCCATTTGTATAATTTCTGCTGTAACCCATGACTCCACTAGCGAGTTTCTCTCTTTCATGTTCCTTGAAGAACAAAAGCAGCCCAAGTTATTTCAAGTGGGCATGTTGAAGCCTTGCTGGTGTAAGCGCTACAGGGTAGTATAAACCATCTCATTCTCTGACTGTGGCAGAAGATCCTTAATGCTCATATGAATCCAGGAATGGATGGTAATAAATGTTTTGTCTGGTGCGTCTTCATCAAAGTTAGTAGGATAGCTACAAGCTAGGGTGTTTCTACCTCCTTCACTCTCATTTTTGCTTAGAATCAAGTGCCAGAATAATTAGTTCATTGCTGAAGAACTTTACAATGCTTTTCTTAGCAGGTCTCATATCCCACACAAGGCAACAACTCACAGGTCGGAGTCCAAGTACAAGAGGGTATTCCAGCTGTGACTGGGAAAGAAAAAAACCTTAACGTTATATTACTTGAAGCCAGTTCATGCAGTCCATGTCCTCCACTAGAGTACCACCCACCAGTCCAGATGACTCTGGATTCATCTCATACACTCCCAGTCAAGCATACAGGACAGACAACACTAACAGTGTACATAAGAGTGATAAAATTCAGTTCTTATCTCCAAGTCAAAGGCTGTGGATCACAAATGTAAATGAGAGCAGCTGAATACTTTTCCATTTCTGCTTTTGTTTTTGCCATGGGGTTTGAAGTGTCACATTCTGTAATATAACTTCCCTTTTCTAGTCACAAACAAATGACATCTGGCCACTTTCAATAATAAACTTGAAGAGAGGGGACATTTCCTTTCAGTTATTGGGCCCCTTCTTAACCTTCAAATTCCACTGAGAGCAGAGGAGAAGGAAAACTTTTCAAAAATAATCCCCTAATGATTAAACTTACCGATGGAGAAAAACTTTGCTTCGAGCCTTTGAGTACTGTTTGCCTCACACAATCTCAAACATCCTGACACAGTTAATGCTTGAGGAGCTGTTTGCTGCTCCCACTCTCCTTCTTACATCATACAGGAAACCCTTGCAGGAAATGAAAGTTCAGCCAGCCTTCTCCTCCCTCAACACCTTGAGCTTACAAGTCTAAGACAGAAAGCATACAAGGAAGAATAAAGGTGGGGCAAGAGTACCAGAGAGGCAGGCCAGACACAGATAAATCACATACCTTGACTTTCCTGTCTGCCACAACATTTAGTTTTCTTTCTGGAGGTGCTTCTGTGAAATAGTCTGGGTTTCACTGAGCAGGAAGTTTTCACTGTCTATCCCACACGGGGGCTTGTCATTCAGGGTTGTGTAGGCTGAGTCCCCTTTGTACCTGTATCACTTCAGAGTGCATTTTTAAAGGAATACAAATAAATTAAATAAATCTCATTCTTTAAAATTAAAAGAATGGGCTCCCAGCTCTTGATGTACCCCCAGTCTGAATATTCCTGTCACCACAAGGATGTGGTGGAGCCCTTTGTTTGTGTGGAAAAAGTGTGCTTTCAACCAGACTTGCCCAGCTCTTTCAAACTGGGAGCAGAGAATGGCTGAGGTTATCAGGATGAATAAAAATTGGGGAATGCATTGTGAGCAGAGGAAATGAAAAGCTCTTTTCTTCTTCTGTTCTTAGTCAACAAAAATACCAGACACATAATTTTAATGGTTCAGGCCAAACCACTACCAATGGTGCAACATGTAGTACATCCAGAAGAGGCAATTTAGGGACTGTGAATGGAGTTGCAAAGCCTCTTCCTGATGACCTACAAGAGCTTGTTTCAGAGCTGATTCAGGACAAGGGAAAGATTCCCTATGGTTTTCCTATGGCCTGGATAGTGGCATCATCCCTGCCACCACAGATAGTTAAATGTTTTCTAGATAAATGTTTTTCTGATGAAAACACGATATGTGGAAACCGATTTCTGTTAAAAATATTGAAATGCTAAATGGAAATGCACCATTTCTTCTTCTGATCCTGGCTGCCTGCCTGCTCAGATCCCTTCTAACTCCCTTGGCAGGTGCAGGACTTCTGTCTTGCAAAGTGCTTGTAAAAGCACCTTTTGGTTCCAAAACACTAGGAAGTGCCACAGCAAGAGTTGTCTGTTTTTGTTAAAGCAAATGTACAGCTATTGCCAAAGCAAAGCTAATGGGGACTGCAGGAGCCAGGCAGAGATTCAAACTTCTGGACTGACATCATCACAATCTGAAACAAGGAAATTTATTTTGAAAAAAATTGTATGACACTTTCCCATGAACTCAAAGCACAGCAGAAAGCCCCCAGGTTTCTGTGGAACACGAGGGCTGCTTGTGAGTCTCCTACCAAAAGGCACTGGCAGGCCCCCCCAGCCCAGGTGGGCTCACCAGCGCATGACCGCTTCTTTTCTGGATGCAACAGGCTGTGCCGTGCCCTTGTGGAGTGCAATGTCACCCAGATCTCTTTAAATGCAGCCCTCTTCTTTGGAGGCAAGTTGCATTCCCCCAGACACTCCCTGGGAGCACATTTCCCTGCAGGAAAATGCAAGTGAACCTCTTGTGGTGCACGAAGGAAATGCCCTGCATCGATCCTGTCACATCCAACAGACGTGGTCAGCTTTTATCATTTTGCTGGATGTGGAGCATGTAGGAGTCTCCAAGGCTCTCCTGATTTGTGGTGTAGAACACTCTCAAGCCTTTGGGAATTGACAGTGTTGTTGTGCAGCCTGCAAGACTTTGGAATATTACCTGGTAACATGTGACAGGAAAAATCTCCCAGGGAGGTGTGGCTGCCCTTGTTCACAAGGTTTGTGTCCTGGCGTGTCACCCCACACCCTGGCAGCCTCTGTAACAGCCTTGCTGCGAGGGCATACACACACATTTTGGAAGTGAGAACGTAGCTGTAATAGCCGTGTCCATCTACAGAAGAGTCCACCACAGCACCAAGCACCAGGGCTGGTGAGCCTGCTGCCATTGTGAGGCTCACAAAATCTCACTTTAAACCCCACAAACCTGAGATTTAAATTATTATCGTAAGACTGGTCTCATCCTCTGTGCCTTCTGAAGCTGTGATCTTCCACGGCTTGTGGTTCTCACAGCTTCTTTTGCTGCAAGGCTTCTAGGAAAAGAGTATGGAATCTCCTAGGATGAGTCACAACACGTGGCCACACTGTTCTGTGGTGATGCAAAGGAAAACACAGCAGTGCTGGTTAGGGACAGTCAACTCTAACCCCCTGACTCTGCCTGAGGACACAGAAACTCAGGCTGTGTCAGTGAATATGGGCTTCTGACTTCAGAGCAGTTGTACACTGTTCCCCTCTCCCGTTCAGAGGGGGTGCTCTGGGAGTCAGCTTTCCAGTCCATGAGAAGTTCACCCATAGTTTACATTTTTCAGTATTTTCTTGGTGACTAACAGTGTTAGTGAACTCTGAGGAGAACTATTTTTTTGCTGCTGGGTGACCAGCTTGTTTTGCAGGTCCCAGCCTCATCTCTGGCTCTCCCTGCTTGCAGCCTGTTGTCCAAACTCTTCCTTTGTCCTTGAGACCCCGTGGCCCAGTGCTTTACAGCCTGTCCCACATCTTCCTGACCTGCTACAAAATCTGTTTCCAAAAGCTATCATTCAGAATTTTGTTCCTGATGAGAGTTGTTGATCAAAGCAAAAATGTGGCTTGTTGTACTCGCCACTATCAGAGAATCCCACGAGGCGTATCTGATGTGAGCACCCATGTTCCCAGCAGCCAGGCAAATTGTAATCATGATTAGATGCACACTGCCCCCAGAAAAAAGGCTTGGCTGAGCTAGACAGTTATCTGGGGCCCCTATGAGGTCAAAACACTGACTGTGTGTGGAGAGAGAAGGAACACAGAGCTCACCATAGCATTTCTGGACCCTCTGCAAAGGGCCCAGAGGGGCTCACACCCAGAGCTCCCTCCCGTCCACTTAGAGTGTGCAGGAACGTGGCCTGGCTTGGAAAATCACAGTGCAAGTACATTGCCTGACTGACACGGAAAGGTTTCTGTGTTTATGGAAAAATGACCAAAAACAAGGCCTGAGTGGATTCTTTCATAATCAAGATCATTTTCTCTCCCACAAGCAGGAAAGCAGAGGGGCATTGCAAGAGAGGGAGATTTTGTTAAGCGGATTAACATATTAACTAAAAATAAAGATTGGACATATTTGAAATTCTAAGATAATCTTGCCTTTCTGTTGACAAGAGAAAAAACTCAAGCCTCTCTCCTCTGCTTTCTGTAGTGTTCCAATTCATTCTAGCTTGTTAATTCACGAGTTTATCTATACTGTACATAAAAAAGATATGTCTGTGCCTAGAGCACATGCTGACATTTGGGTACAGATGATCTAGTGATTGGCATATTTTGATTCATCAACCCAATGCCAAATACACCACCAGAACATTTGTTTTGAAATAAAAAATTGTTCTTTTTTGATTTAATTACTTCAAATGTTTTCCCCATATAGCATCTCCCTTTCACTTTGTCCATCCAAACTCATGAGTATGATCAGGGAGTGGATTTTTTAAAACCCCTTATAGCCTCTGCTTATCCTGAAGTGCCAAACCCCTCTGCCTTTCCCACAGCAGTCTTGGTGCTGGGCTTGAGTCCGTAGCAGTCTATGAGCAGGGGAGACATCCCTTGGGGATAATGGTGTCCCTCCTGAGGATGTGCTGTTTTGACTTGGCCAGCTCGGGCCTGCAGGAGATTCATTTCAGCTGTCTTGGGTACCTACTGATGCCGTGTCCTGCGTGGTGCTCACCGTACAATGTGCAGGCACACACAGGCTTTTGTCCTTCTTCACAATCAGAGCTCCTCCTTGGCTTTTTTTGCAGCAAATACATGTTTGACTGAGCAAACAGGTACATGGATCCCCAGTTTCTCTGTGCTCCTTACTGTGTCCCCGTCCCTCACATCAAAGCAGAGCATTCTCACAGGTGGTTGGAGGTTCACCCCAGGGTGTTGGCCTGGGGGATTATCTATGGCATCCTTTTAGGAGAGTGCCCAGAAAGCCAGCAGCTTCACAGGGTGGAGGGGACTCAGTGCCTCCACTGCCTGTGTTATCTCCAATGTGTAAATGAAGGTAACTGGTTTATTTTCCAATCTGCCAGCCCCGAGGGGAGCCTTTTGGTTCACACACCCAGCACAGACTCGGTGACCACTTTTACCACTGCAAAGTTGTGGAGATTTCAGATGCTCCTCCCCCAGTCCAGCAGGAAGCACAAGATGCACCCTGGGGAATTATTTTGGCTACCCACCAGTGGCAAAGCCTGGGTGCAGTGTGTCTGCTGGCCAGCAAGCAACCACTTCCTGTTGGGGCAGGTCTATCCTATGACTCCAATCTACCCTACTCTCCTACAGCTTAAAATATTTTCTTCTTTCAATCTGCAAAGGCAGCTGAAATCTCTCAAGAATTAATGAAAAATAAATGCCATAGCAATCTTCCCTAGGAACCTTCCAATGGGTTTATATGCATATGTGTGTGTGTTTATGTACACACACATGCACACACACAGACTGCATCACTTCAGCAGGGGACTTTCTATTTTACATTCTTCTCGGGCTAACACTTGCACTTTAATACCAGATATCACTGTGAGACATAATGAGGGTCATTAAATGTATTTATTAGCTTATTAAAGTGAACTGCCTTCACTGTTGCAGCTGGCCTGTTTTTTATAGAAACTCCAGCAAATCCCCAAAGTCACACAACAGGAGCCCAACACACTTTAGCTGATGACAGAGTAAATATCAAATTTACTAGGGCTAGCAAGTGGCAAACACAGTTCTGGTATGTTATTTGAAAACCTGCCATGAGGCATAATACGTAATTCTCAGCTCATAAGGGTAGAGTTGATTTGGAAGGAAATATGAGAAGAATTTGATAGGATTTAGTAATATTTTCAGGGATACAGCTTAATTATAAGCAGTCAGGAAGCTCTTAGATACTAGCTGTGGGTCTCAAATAACCATTAAAGGCAAAGGAAAAGCTTCAGCTGGCTATATGAGCTGATCTAATGTGGATTTTAGTCATAACATATGAGATAGATACACCTGAAGTGCCCATATCTTTACAAAGTCTATGTGGAAAATAAGTTTATATTTTGAGTTAAGTTCAGGAAGGAACAGAAAGACCCAGTGGGTGCTGATTGTATAAATAAGGTGTAGCTGAGAGTGCTCAGGTAAATTAATTTATATTTTTTCACTAGGCAACCTTTGTTTCTCACAGGCTATAGTCTGTGGAGCCACTTTTTTTTCTGATTTTTAAGGCATGAATATTTCTTCTTTCATGCTGGGGCTCCTCAACCTGCATTTCAAGCACTTGAGGCACTGCAATAGCAGGGTGTTCTCAGTGACCCAAGCACAGATGGAAACAAGTATGATGCCAGTGCAGGATGGGGTTCTGTTGATCAGTAACTCGTCCCAGGAACTTTTTTGAGGAGAACACTGCTTAGTCCTGCATATGTGAAGATGACGGGAAAGGCTGCAACTCTCTCAAACATTTCTTGAGCTGTTCTTCAAGGACAAAGACAGATCAGCAAATCAGGTAGATAGATAGATAGATAGATAGATAGATAGATAGATAGATAGATAGATGATAGATAGATAGATAGATAGATAGATGCAGTATTAGTAGATGCAGAATCAGCCACACTTTTGACTGGAGATGGCTCCAGAAAAAAAATCAGAAAGGGATTAATCACAAGGAAGTAGACTGTTTTTAAAAGCTACTCTCATCCAAACAGCCCTCTCAAATCTAGTTGGGAATAGTCTCCCAGGACACTGCATGAGCAATGAAGCCAGGTGAAGACAGAAGAGCTGCTCAGCCACTGTGAGATAGCTGTGACTAAGAATGATGACCACTGTCTGCCTTAATAAAAAAAAAAAATAATCCTGTGTCCCTTTTCACTCCCATTACAAGGAACTCACGAATGGGTTTGCATCATTTTCCATAAAGCAGAAGGAAAACCCCTGCTGAGGTATTTTTACTCTCACTCTATCTCACTGTCCTGCTCTAACACCCACAGTTCTCCTGAAGATACAGTCACTGCTTATTCAAAGTTCAAGTGTAGGGGGACCCTGAGCTGTTCTGCCAAAAGCTTTCCCCTTCCCCCTCCACCCCCGCCTGAATCACTGGCAGCAAACATAATGGCAAAGGGTGTCACATTCTTCTTACCGTAATTCTGTAAAGCAGACTGGGATATTTTCCGAGATTTCTTGTAAAGCTGGATGCAAGCAACTCTGTGTGTGTGTACATGTGCACACACCCGTGTGCCAGTAAATCAGCTTAAACTCACATGTTTGGAAAATTACTGGCTGATTTGGCTGTTTTCTCATAGCAAAGTGTGTGTATTCAAATTATAATTGAAGATTTACTTCTTCAGGCTTTATTCTTCCAAGCTCTTTGTTAAATTTCATATATGAGTAACACGAAAGCGTATCCCAGATAGCCGAAAGGCATGAATTGTAAGTGCCCACACCTCTATACACACATTTTTATAATGGCTTAGGCTGACATGAGCCAGGAAATTCAGAGTTTAGTCTCACATGGTCTTAATTCATACCTTTGAACACACAAAATCTTCTCCCTGTAGGGTTATATTTTAAAAATAGCCAGTGGGACTTAACCCCAAATTTCTGTGCAACTCTGATTACATTGGCTCTTTCTTTTTAAGCTTTATCATTTACAGAGTTTCTTGCTCATTTTTCAGAAAGATAACAGTTAGAAAGAGGGATTGTGAAAATATTAATTAGTTTTCTATAAGACCATTGTTCTTTTTGAAGTGCTGGGCTATTTTTTTTTTTCTTCATTTTAATATATCTTAAGCATTTTATATGTTCTTATCAACACAGTGAAAGATACGGTAATGAAATGATCCAAGGACTCCACAGTTAAGAAATGCCAGAATAAACTGCTTGCACAAATCTGTTCACTTCTCTTACACTTATGTCCAAGGAGATGTCTTCCACTTAGGGTCAATGCACATTCACTCTGGCAGTTGCCCTTATCAGATCCCAATGCCCTCTGTGTCCTCCTGCAGGACTCTGTCTCCTCTCCTCTGTCCTGACATGCTGTCACCTTGGCCAGTCAAGGCCAGTCATGCAAAGTGATCGTCACATCCCAGCCTCTCATCTCTCCTACTCTGTTTTTCCATGTGCCTCCTAAGCTCCTGGCCCACAAAAGCCAGAGTAATCTCCCAGCTCTCCTCTCAAAGCATGGGTCTCACTGAAAACTGGCACATCATGGTGGAGAGAAATTGGCTGTAGATCAGGTGATAATTTTTCACATACACAAACACACCGTCTATCAACAAGCCTCCCACACACTTCACCTTCCACCTGCCCAAGTCAGTAGAGGATACAACTTATTCCAGTTTGCTAATGAAGGCAAAGGAACGATGTAGGGGCTAAATACAAGAGATGAGAGTTTAAAGACAACCCACACTTGGTTGAGCTGAGCAGCCTGGACACAGGACCACCTATGACCACACAGACCTGACTGTTTATCTGCTGCTGCAGTCAGCAATTTGTCAGGGAGTTGTGCACATCTGGTTGCCTGAGCTGCTCTGCATTTGGAAATTGGAAGATCTCTAGTCACTAGCAGTCAAAACTGCAACCCCCTCTACCCACTCACTTTTTAGCTTGGGCATAAAGATGTCCCATCCCAGCTTGCTTTGAATGTTCATTTGGCCCTTTGGCCAAAAATAGAAAGAAGAAAACTGGGTTCCTGACAAAGAGTAGGTCTTTTGCCTAGGAAACAAACCTGAAATGTTCTGACTGATGAAGGAAGCATTAGCCAAAGCTGTGCCACCCCTGCCTGCAAAAGGACCTTTTCTACCACATAGCTCCTCAGAGCCTCCCTTAGCTGAAGCTGAGCAGAGGCAAATGGGGCAGCATGGACTGGACCATGGCCCCACAAATTAATGTTCTGGGACCTGCCTGGAGAGCAGCTGAATTCTGGTCGCTTCTTCAATATTTTCATTTTTAACTCAGTGACAAGACAGTTTAAAAAATGCATTTCCAAGACTCCCCAAAAACAGGCTACAGTGTCATTCATACCACTTCCCATGTTGCCTGGGTGGTTCCTGCATTGCTAAATTTGTCCAGACATATGATTCTGAGAAAAGCCTGGGGAGAGGCAGTTTCCCAAATGGAGCACTGGCTGACAGCAATGTGAAACAGGGAGCAAAAGGACTGCCACCTGCAGCTTGAGACCTCCAGAGAAAGGCTAGTTTCTGAATTTTTTGTAAGTAAACAGGATTGTCTCAGAGAGACAGCTGACTCCATCTTCTATTTCCCATGCAACACCTGCAGCTCCACATATTTGGCTAACGCTTGGGTCAAAATAAGGGTAATATTAATATAATCAAAGTAATGTAATGAATTTAACTCAGTGAATAATTTCTAAACAGCCCAAGGTCTTTTGGGCTGTGGACTGTTGGGATTTGGGGCCTTAAGCTCGTCAGTCTTTTCCAAGGATGCCAGTGGGCATTTAGGATATAGAGTATACCTTCATGACAGCCTTATTGACACTATGTTCCCAGTGAGCTAGAAAGGCTTTCATCCATATGGAGACATTTCCAGTGCCCTCTAAAGTTGTGTTTTAGGGCTTCAGTTCAGTTCAGTTCTCTCCCCATTTCCCCACTGGGGAGGGCAGGACAAAGAGTGCTGAACACCGCAGTCCTGGCATTGCCCACTATACAGCTGATCACAGAGATCATATAGGATTCTCACCCCCCAAAAAAATAAATCTCTGAATCATATCCTGAGTATTCCCTAAACTCTATATCATCTTACTGACTTTTTCCAGTTTCCTCAGATGCATTTTTATTCCCAGCTTTATTCACAGCATCTTCCAGAGCTCTGCTGGTTTACCTCCATTGAGTAGTTCCTTAGTTTACATCTCTCAATACAGATCTTGTCTGTGGCTGAAAGGACGTCCCTCAACCCCTTCCCAACACTACATATTCTCATAAATCTTTGAAAAACCCATTGATAAAGAGCAGCTTGTTGGTTGTTCTCACTGCCTTGGCAGGTAAATCAGCCTGGAGGAACAAGGAGTTCTCTACCCTCACGCCAGTGGAGGTACAGCCTCCCTTCCACTGTTGCCAGCAGTCTCCAAGAGTACAGAATAACAAAAAAAGTACCCCTAAAGAGCCAAGGAAATGTGACACTGTCCAAATTCAGGTAAAAGGTTTTTTTACACTAGCTGCTTTGTGTGGTCGGGAACACTGATGGGGTAAGGGAGCAGTGAAAGCTGTTTTCTTGCCTTGCAGCAGAGGTAGCATCAATTGACTGGGTTTAATACAGTCTCCCTTCTGAGAGATGTATGGAAAACTGCTGTGAGCAGTAGCAAACTGCTTGCCACTGGGTGGATTTTACACAGAATAAGCCATGGGTTCTGGATACAGACTGGGGGTGCTGAAAGAGAGGAGGCAAAGAGATGAAAGTTGTGGCATGTGTGTGTCCATACCCAAAAACCCTCACTACAAAGCCCAAACTAAAAGCTGTAACATTTCAGAGGAAACTGGAAAATGCAGCCATCAGCAACTGCTCTGTGAGAAAATAACAGATTTAAAAACTAAAATATCTTTTTAATTCTTTACTTTTATTCCACTCAAGTTTCAGTTGTTTCAAAGGACTTTCTTAAAAGAAGGAAAAAAAAAGCCTGAGCAGCAATTTGAGCTCATGCTTTGTGTAAGTCTCTAGCTTGAACTCGTGAAAGTATTTTGCTTTATCTTTGATTCAAGACACAAGCTGCTCAGTTCACTAACACTGTGAGATGTCAGAGCCTACAAGTTAACTCATGGTTTGCTCCTGCAACCCAGAGAGTTAGCTGAAGGATCCATCCCACTGATCTATTATTATTATTCTGGTTTTTTGTTTATTTCCTGGTAGAAGATCTTTTTCAAACTCATTGATGGACTTTTTGGTTATTAGCTACTGAGATGTTGAATGCACAGGTGCTCTGAAAAACATTAAGTATTGGGTTACAGAATAACTGATGTGATCTTTTGACTTTTGCATCTAATTGTTAAAAAAAACCCAAAAAACTAAGAAGAAAAAGAATGAATTGACTGTATTTAATTAGAGCTTTTCATGCAGGAAAGAGGCCAGATGAACTTCTTAATTCTACATTTCATTTTGGGACCTTATGTGTAATATTAAACAGGGTAAGTGAATTGCATCAATCCCTGATTCAGCACATGCAGACCCTTGTCGCTGAAGTTTCCCAGTCAATCTATCCTCTTCCCCCCACCTCTGACATAAATAAAGTCAGGAGTGGAAGATTCCCTTCAAGGAAATTTATCTCTTTGACAGTCAAACAGGTGGTGAAGTTAATGCAAACCCTCTGGAGAACTTGGTTGGTAAGAAGGGCTCTGCAATAACTAACCACAATGATTTACAAGGGACTAAATTGCCAGATTAGGCCTTGATAATTTTTCAACTCTTGACTTCATTATTACCTTGTGGATCTGGATCTTACATCACCTCTAGGAATGCCTGGGATCAAATTAAAGTGGAAACACCTGGTTGTAAGTCAGTTCAAAATACAGATTTAAGAACTAGGGGGGTATTTGTTTGCTGGATCTGCTTTTCATGCATTGTAGACAGCTAGGGAAGTCTATTTCTCTGTGTTCAAGCTTTGTTTTCAAATGCCAGTTTGCTTTGTGTGTGTGCTTGCTAATAATCACTGCTCTTTGCAAGCACACTCATTGCTTACAGATCTACAGATCTGTCATGTGAAGCAGATTTAGAAGTTAAATGGAGTGTCCAAGTGAGTCAAGCTACAAACTCAAAGACTTAGATTGGTTTGAAAATCTGTGGTTTGACCTAACACAGTATGACTGTCTAAGGAGGAAGGCAGAGGTACTCATGCAGCAAGGATTTGCACAGGGAAAAAAAAAAAAAAAAAGATGATCCAGTAGTTGAGATAAAATGCATATATTTTTTTTCAAATAATGTGTGAGAACAAAATATAATTTTTGCCAGGAATATACAGCTGGAACAAACCAATGGAACACTCAAAGGAACATTAGACAGTGATTTAATGTCACACTAGTGCTACCACACAGCTCTGTTTGAGGAGAGTCTCCTACAAGTCTTTATGGTTGTCTTCCCTCTGCATCCTAGATGTCCTTCACCAGCTCTCCTGCTCAGCTGGGAAGCTGCAGCCAGTACTCGTGGTTGGGCTTCCAGGAGTCAGGGAATTCAGCACCGGCACAGGAGAGGCAAAGCTATATGACACTACAGCAGTAGGAACCCTTCACAGGACACCAGGTGAAAAGTCAAGAATTTATCTAGTCCAGACAGCTGCCAGGCCACTTAATGAGAAGATGGCTATTTATAGAGCAGAAGAGAAATCCTTTCAGTTAGTTCTGCTGCTGCCACACTAGCGATGGCTGCTTCATCAGAGAAAGTCTCCAGCTCCAGTGAGTCCTCCTGATTTTAATGACATCCTGCCTGGATGGCTTCAAATAACAGTCCTGGCCTAACAGCCTTGATGGGTGAAAGCTGTTCAACTACACTTCCTATGTGGAAACAATAATTAATTTGATCAGGAACCATTCCTCAAGGGTACCACCTCACATGGCTGATAGCAAAACTGGGCATGCCATGCCATTCAGAGACCAGGGTACTGCTGAAGCTGTACTTGTTGCCAAGTTTCAGTAATTGATGCACTGATCCTCTTTAATGGGTGAGATTCTCCTGAGTGTGGTGCCTTTCTGTTTGATAAAGATGCACGTGCAACAGGCTCCTGCCCGTGAAGAAATCAAATGTGCTTGACAGAAAATGACTGTCCATGGGCACTGGAGCTTCCTGCAGATATGTGCTCTTTCCCTATGTCCTCGTGTTTGATTTTTCCAGGACTAAAGATGCTTTCATTGGGCTCTAGGTGGGCAATGCAGCACAGAGGCTTGAGGGGCAACTTCTCTAGCTTAGAAGGCTAGGCCCAAAAAATCACCTCCATGCATGGACCGGACTGCAAGTGCTAACTCTCTCCTGCTTTGTTGAGGGCACTTTAAACTTCCCAATACAGGCTGGGAGAGAAGCAAAAGCACAGAGATGATGGTAAATAACTCCCCCTTTCCCCTTGTGAAAATCACATGACAGATGGGGAGCACTCGCACTGCCCATGCGATTGGGTTCCTGTTCCCCCAGGACCAGACCTGGCAGCCCCAGCAGGAAGAGGAGGCCAGGATGCAGCACCTCAGCAGGTGAGAAAGCTCAGAATCCTGACCACGACACTGGAATTGTCTTCAGGGAATGAGACTCGAGGAAAAGCTCCAGACAGTGACAGAGCAGGAAGTTACAGCAGCTGTAGGAGCTGTGGTTAATGAATTTCCCAGTGGGGCTTTAGCTTTTGCTCTGCCTTGCTCCCTCTGGCCCAGAGTGCCGTATTAGTTTCTCCGCTTCCCAGCCATCCCAGTCCCACAAGCTGTTTCGTGTAAGAATTTTCAAGGCAGCAGATTGTGTTATGAGTCCCCAGTGAGAGTATAATTTTAGGTCAGTTTCCAAATATTTAGTAACAAAGGCTTGACTTCCCAAGGTGAATCCCAGGAACACTGACAGGATCTCCACATCTGATGATTCAAGCATTGGGGGAAGGAAAAAAAAATAAAATATGCAAGGTTTTTTTTAGAAAACAAGAAACTTGGGTCCACAAGCTCAAGGGTTATGGAATTTCATGTGCAATTTTGTCCCTTCAGTAAAAAGGGGTTACCTTGGCTGACCCAACTGCTCTTATTAGATATTCTAGGTCTTCAGAGGAGAACCTCCACAGGGGACTGCAAATATTCATAATACCGAAAAAGACAGGGAAAGGTAAAAGCTGCTTGTTGGAGACTCTGGGAGCACTTACCTCCAAGTTTACTGTAGCCACTAATTTCAGCTAAAAGTTAGCATCTTTTCTAGGTATGAAGAACTTGGGGACAAATTCCCTTCTGGTCCCTGCCCCAGTCTCAGCCCCAGCCGGGCCTGGACCGTGACTTGGTCAAAGTTACCACTGTTCCCTTCAAACAAAGCAGAAATTAATTATTTCCTTGAGAAAACACCATCTACCAACAGCTGTGGCTCAGAAGTGTTCTGCCTATAAATAAGGATTCCATACTAAAATATAGTTTAAATTATTTTTTTAAAACTTACTCCCAAAGCTTATAAACTCTTCATAGGCCTGTTGTTACTTAATTTGTTATCCCATCTAGTAAGAACAATTCCACATCTTCTAATTCCTTTATTTTTTTCTAGTTAGCTACACAAAATAAAGATCTGAAAGACATCTCACTGAATGACTGCTTGAATAACCTGGATTTTCAGAATGACTCTAGTATTCCTCCAAAATTCTGAGGTTAGTCCTGGGACTAATGGAGTGCCTTATTTTGCAAAGATGATGTGTGAGTCACATGTTGGTTTTAAATGTCAAAATTTTTAAAGAACCGAACAAGTGATCGCTTCTGTAAATAAAATACAGAGGACTATTGTTTAAATGATCTTTGTTTAGAGTCACTGCTAGCAGAGCAAAGCTGGCATTTTTTATCAGGTTGGACTGTATAAACAAGAGATGAAGAAATCCACATGTCAATACTTTTGCTGGATTGATCTAGTTTATGATGTCTCCAATGGAAGCCTTGGTGCCATCTGCCTCATGCTTATTTCCCACCACAGTGAGGACTTGCTGGACAAGAAGCTGGCAACCCTCAGCATTTCAAGCACTGCAGTTCACAGGCAAGCCCTGGGAAAGCAGAGGCCTCGAGGAGACAATGGGCCCTTGGAGCTGTATCTCCATGTACTGCTGCTACCATAGTGAATTAATAGGGGCCACAAGACAAGAATTGGTCATGAGACCTCTGGAGACACCAATAAAATGAAGAGCACTGGCATCAGCTAGATGTGGAGATAATTGGGAGACCTTAAGTCCACCCTCTGCTCCAATCCTACTACTGACATGTAACTCCTTACCTTACATGCTGAAGGTTTAACTAGGCAGAAGTTCTCTTTTAAAACAGCTGCGAGGTCAATATTCCTGGCTCTCAGCACAGCAGGAAAACCGAACATCCTTAATCAGTGTGAGATGTTTCCATTTCCTCCCATTAACTACTGATCTATATAGAGACCTAACTTGTATTGAGTAACATTTGTTCTAAACATGGATCCAAATGCACTTGCCTGTTATGAAAATAGAACAAGTTTAAGCTAACTTTGCTTATCTCTATCTTAAGTGGTTGCATCCAAATGAAAGTTTGTGATTATCTTCTAAGGGCTTGTTTAGATGTGATGGTTGATGGAAATGGGAGTATGACAGACATTCCAAAGGCACTGGCTAGTCCCAAGTCCCAGAGTGCAGAACTTCTTACTCCAGAGTATTGTTCTTGTTTAAATTGGGCTGAAACAGTTTATGCATATTGCAAGACATAAAGGTAAGCACACACACACACACACTTAAGTGCAGCTATTTCAGAATAGCTCTTGTGCAGGGCTGTGTGTAGAAGAGCTCTGGTGGATGAGCTCAGGACTGTGGCTGCCTGCAGCTGGGACGGGAAGGGAGGGCTGGATGTCAGTAGGAGCAGACACTGAGCATGCACACACCCTGCAACAGGAGCTTCTAGAGCGGGTACAAAGGGGAGATCCCTAGAGCCATCTTAGCACCCCATTCTTCCTCTCCCACTAAGAACCTGTCCCGGGTTACAGCTACTAACTTTCCAAATGCTTCAGCATTAGCTATTCCCCATATCCTACTGCCACAGCAGCTTTCATAGATAATTGGATCAGGAGAGAAAAGCTCCAGTCATCCCAGTGCCATAGGCACTGGCCCAGGAACATTGTTTGCCAAAATGTTTTCAATCAGAACAGATAACATTTTCAAGGCAGTTTGGTCAGCTTGTACACAGGGATGTATTTAAAGGTTTACTTTTTTTTTCCAAATACATTGTGGCTCCTTAGCTAAGCACTACATTTGCCCTCGTTAGGAAGAGAGAACCAAACATCCTGCCAATTTAACTTAGGCACAAATACTCGATCCTGACTTCTGAACATTTATCATTTAGCTCAAAACTTTTTTTTTAAATTTTGTGGAAGAAATGAATTGTTTGTGTATTGTCAGCACTAAGCAGATAGATAAGTATGTAAGCTGGAATGTTATTTCTAAAGTTACTTTAAATATTTGGGTTGTCTACTTAAGCTATGTTTAAATAAAGTTACTATGAATTTCTTCATTTCACTGAAGCCATTATAAAGCCACAGTTTCTGTCACTAGATACATCAGCATTTAATGGTCAGAGGAAAAAACACGGCGGGCTAATTAGAATACGAGGGGGCTAGGGTAGCTACATCAATGTAATTACATCTGTAACTACATTTAAAAATTTGTTGGGTACTGTCCCGAGACTCCCCAGCCTTTTTTTGCAAGATGTTTGGCTAAACACCTGGAATTTATGCTTAGGAGCTTCAGAACAAAGTAACACTTAAATAAGTGCCTTCATCAACCATTCTGCCTGATCTGCTGTTTCAGGGACTGTTAGAAGACCTCATCTCTGCGATAGTTTTATTTCCTATTTGTGAATTTGGCTGCAAGGGAAAACTGAGCAGGGCCCCAAAGCTTCTGTACTTGGAAAACCTGGGTTTTAACAGACAGAAACAAACTCCTTAGGTTAAATACTTACCTAATTACCATTTGCATTATGATTATCTCCTTTTGTTGATCAGAGGTCTTAGCTACCCAGAGACACAAGAAAAATTAGGAATCAAATTCAGAGGTTAGGTTAATGATTTTATGTGTAAATTCTTGAGTGGGTGCACACTTTCAGAACCATAGTGGCCCATAACTTACTCCTTTATGTGCATTCACTACACAGCTCTGATCCCTCTGAATTTTCCCAAATTGCTCCTGAAGACAAGACTCATAAGGGTTTGTCTATACACAAAAGTTAGGGCAGATTATGATGGTGTTTGAACATTAAGAATAATGGTTGCTGCTGGATTATTTATTCATTATGAAGGGTATTGTTCCTGATTAGCTCACCTCACTTCGGTCTTCTGAACAAGTCCTTATGATGTAAGGTAAATATACATTTATCATGTTTTACCAACTCTACATACACAGACAGGCCTAACAGGGTGGAAGAACAATTTATACTGCAATAAGCATCCAGCTTAGGTGCTCCAAGCTGCAACTACATTAATTCATAAAATAACTTACAATCATGTGATACAGGAAACTACTAATACCAAGCAAGGACACTTGAAGCCTAAACTTATCTCACTCCAGTGACTGAGTGGGTACACCAAGTTTAGAGATTTGGCAACCCCAGATTCTTTTTAAAGACTAGGAAATAGAGGAGAAACCCTAGAAGCCTCCTATAGATGAACCAGTGATGCAAATGAGTGAGTCCTGTTCACTGGGAAGTAGAATGCTATAGAATGATCTTCAAACACATTGTTTGTGAGGCTATAAGCTTAGGACTAGTAAGATAGGAGCTTTCTGAGGAAACTTGTCAACTGCATATCCCATCAGGTTGTTACAGCAAGACAAAAAATACCAAGAGGTGCACCCACATAAGCTCATCTGGGTTTAACAGTAAGCATTCATGGCATTTTCCTACAGAATGAAGGAAAATGTTTCTACATTAAGCTACTAGTCTAAAATATTAAATTAGAACTATTACCTGAGCTACTTAAACTAGGGTGGCTTTACATGAATTATCACAGTCCATCAGTCACAGCCCTGAAGAGACACAATTCTCATAGTTTCTGACAGTAGTGTTAAAGGAAACTCTCACCATCACATGGTATTTGCAGCAGTTTAGGGCAATATGAATAAGGGATACCCCAGTTCCCATTCCATTCTGTCACAAATCTCTTCCTACTTCATAGGAATCACCCATGCAACTGGGAAGTCATCCAGTCAACAGAAAACCTTCTTGGAGAAGTGAGACTGACCTCTTTACATGATTTGTTTTTGCTAGGGTGTGAGTAGAGGTGACAGGAATTTTGGGATTGTTTCCAAAATAGCTCATGTGTATCAGAAAAACTAACAAACTGATTTCTTTTGGAGGCTTGAACTGAATTTAGGCTCAGTCTCCCACTCTGCAACACAAGCACTATACACCCTCAAAGATCCTCCCCCCAAACAAGTCTCATTAGATCCACAAGGTAGCTGTAGATCTAATAGTCCCTTTCCCTGTGTGGCAGTGACTTTTGAAAAGAAGATGAAAAGTTAAGGCAAGGAATTTTAGAAACATGCTCAGAGAGTGCAACAGCCACAAGCCACCCCCCCACCACACAGCTGAAGAACTGAGAGAAAAGGCAGTAAATTTAGAGAAACCAGCACATTCAATAATAAAGTAAAACCCTGCAAGCCTTGAAATTTGCTTTTTAAGTAAGCATTGTAAATTGGCAGAATGCTTTATAGAAGACCTTAGTATTGCTGGTCAGCTTCTTATTTTTCCTTTTCTGTCAGGCTAACAAGTGTCAAGTACCAATATATCAAACTTTAAAAGTTGCTTCTTATTCTGACACAGCAGCAATGATTGAGACATCTTAGAAAACAAAAGCGCAATACAATGGCACTATGCAATAGAATTAAATTGGTTGTACTTGCTTTTAGTGACTGCTGTAAGAACATGGGAGGTAATCTGGCCCTGGGGAAATCGTCTAACAACTTTTTCAAAAGAGCATGGAATTTGGAGTAAGGGTTAATGTAAATATTTTCTTATACTTTCAATTAGTTTCTGAACAGAGTTAGTTAACAACACTGTTCTTGACACAGATACCAATTTTTTATTTTATATGTGTGCTATGTATATGCAGTAATAACTACAGCTGTACTGAAAATACACTTTAACTCACTGCAACTGCATCCACAACAGATCATTTTTTCAATTACCTGAATGCAGCCCTATAGAACACCAAAATTAATATTCTTCATAACCTCTTTGACCAGCTACTCCATCAGTGAGTCTAGAAGACAAAACTGTCAGCTCCTGAAGTCAAATTTCACAGTACCTACTGACAGCCTTCAGAGATTACACTGTAAACCGTGTAGCTGATGAAGTGGATACAGGACTTGAGCCATAAATATTTGATCTGTGTTGACACCAAAGAGTTGTGGAAGAAGCAGCTTGTGTTAGTTCAGTCTTTAAAGGAAACATTCCAATCACCGTTTTAAGGAAAAGGTGGCTCACTTTAATAACCACAGGCATTGGTCACTATTTAACAAGACATTCTAAAAAAGTAATCACAATTTTTCTGATAGTAGTTTACAAGTGGATGGTATACATTAAGATACAGAGGTAGAATCTCACTTTTACAATGCTTCACTAATACAGATTACCAAATTCAAGGCACAAAATTGTTCGCTTTACAAAAAATACTGTAAAAGTCATTTGCTGTTCTATGTGAGTACAACTCAAAAAAATCTTTACACCCTTTCATATACTTAATGTAGAGTTGCATCAGGCATTATTCTATTTTTCCTTTGCTAATAATTGGCATAGGACCAGCACTTACATAAACAGTTTGTATCTCAGCTGAGTTGCTTTGTCTTTTAGGCACAAGTCCAGTTAGAGAATTTAATGTAACAGTTTCCTTGGGGGGGTGGGAGAACTCTGTCAGAAGAACGAGGAAGAAGAAATGAAACATGTAGTCCATAACAGTAAATTGGACTCTGACATAGAGAGGGAAACAGAACAGAGCATTTTTCAAATTAAGTCAACTTGGAAAAAAAGTGAAATTAAATCACTGACTGCATTCCTAAAAAACCAGATGCCCAGTACAAGTTTGCTCTGACAGTATGTAAGACATTCATTTGCCTTTGAATTGGCAGAGATTTACAAATTTATTTTCATCTTTGTTTAAATAGAACACACACAGTTGCAACAAAAGAGAATTACACCACAATTTGGCCATGTGTCCTTTAGAGAACTTGGGTGAACAAGTGAAGAGATGCATTTAGAAACTGTCCTTGAATTTGCTGTAAGATCACGAGCAGTAGCTTAAAATTGCAAGATTTCTCTCCCTTCCTAAATAACATAGGGAAAATCAAACCATTTCTGAAACACTGCATCTTCTGGTTGGATACAGCTCTTAGAAGCCTTGGCAGACTAAGGAAGAGATATCACACAGTGCATCCCTACAACAAGTAGCACAACTAGTTTACTGTACATACAGTGATATTCTAAAGGACAGTGGTGGCAGCTACATTGTAAATTCATTTGAGTTACCTATCACATTTCCCAAGTACTCTAGTCAGTTTTATTTACAGTATATAAAAATCCATTGATTTTTAGAGTTCAATACACAGGTTTAGGACCCAAGAGAATGCCACAGTAAGATGTTGACATTTGCATCTGTTAGATGCAAGTGCACTTTGCAATTCAGTAACATTATTGCATTCACCTATAAATGTTAGTCCATCCAAAACTGTTAAATTCCATTTTTTGCTTCATTGTTGTTTGTAGCCTGTTTCCGTTGAGCGATGAAAGGATACATACACTTGTCTGCTCCCAAAAATCGGTACATGCATACAACTGCTTCAAATGGCAGAATACTGGGAAAAAAGAGGTTAGAGATTTGTTAGAAGACAGCATAAAACAAAAATTCTGCTTACATGCACTTTTAAGTACATGTACTTGGTGTTCTTAAAAACAATCTAATACCTATTGGAGATCCTTCTTAAAAGACTTAAGGGATTTTTATTTCACATGGACACTTTCAGAGAGAATTGAAATTCCAGAGTTCCAACCACACACGGAAGCAGAAAAGAGAAAGAAGCTGTTTATTCACATGCTTCCATCTTAGAACAGATTTTCTGTTTCTTCACAAGCAGTGTAATAGCTTGTTTAAAGAAGAGAGGCAGGGGGATGGAGGGGGGCAAGGGCACCACAGAAGGCCTGGTAAAAGCAAAGCATCTGCTAAAAGCCACATCAGCAGAGGTCATCAGACATTTAAGATATTCTTTAGCGTGGGATTAGTGTTAGTTAATGCCATTCTTTGATCACCAGATGTCTAACAACGTTGATTTATACTCTAAACTCAATCATCCATCCTCAAAAAGAAAGATACAAAGTAAAGAGCAATTTCCTTCCCCCTCACAGATAAAATTCCGAGAGGTGATTATGTGATGGATACCTGGTACAGATCCTCCCCTTGTTCTCACATTAACAAAATATTGTTTTTACTTCAAGTGCAGTACTAAAAAGTCCTGGTAAAGGACTAAAATGGGATTCCTCAGCCCCTGGGAATACCAGCAGGCACTTGTCCAGTGGCAAGCAGTATAATTCCAGCCATTAGGAGTAATGACCACTGAAGCACCAAGAAGTAGATGTCACTGGTACAGGTGTCTTCAGTGCCAGCAGTACTGCTTGTGCAGTGACTGGAGGGCCCTTTGATCTAAAGGCTGCTGCCTGGGGCACGGATTATGCAGAAGCTTTGATCTCCCTGTTGGAAGCTGAAGTGTTGAACCAAGAAAACCCAAAGGGCTTTTGATGTGGCTGCTGCTGCATAAGGCACTGCTTGTGCAGGAAGGTTGAGGCACCCTCTGAGCTTCTGAGTGAAGGAGTTATTTCTTAAATATACTGAAAGTGACCTTCATTTGGTATCAGAATAGACACATATCTCTCTTCCAGGAAAGAGGTGAGCAGTGAAGATGCCTCTATATTTTGGTGAGCCTGTCCACCAAGAGACACTTGAGTCAGAAGATAATAACCACCTTGTAAGTGGAATAAAAATCACCAAGGTGCTCAGTTTCAACCATCCCTTGCAGAACGAAGATACAATGCTATATATTTTTTAAGTCTCCCCTACACACTAGAGATTTAAAACAAAAACACAGACACCTGTGAAGCTGTTCTCCATAAACCAGAATTCAACTGATGTTGTATTACAAGAATTGAAGCACTCCTGCATTATCCTGCATCACTGAAACATCAGCCTGGTTGCAGATTAAAACAGTTTTCATCCTAAGACTGTACTGTGTTAGAATGAAAGAGGTAATTCCTTTAAATATGCCTTCCACCAAACTTAGACTCTGAAAATTGGTTCTGAAATTATCAGTTTTCAGTTTGCACAAGTTTTGAAGAATCTGCAGGTAGGAAGGGCCTTCTCACACACTTGTTCTAGAAACAAGCAGCTAGAGATTCCTCTGCTGGTAGCTGCCTCATGCCCCATTCCTAATGAGGAAATTGAAGAGTGAAATTAAAAGTCTGTTGAATAGAAAATAGGAATCCAAGAGGATGGTAGATACAGAAGGTTAAAACAAAGATGCATACATACATGGCATCTCAGTTAAACGAAGCTTCCCAAGAAAACAACCTATAAGCATGCAAGCCAAGAGAGATTTATGAATTCCAGCAAAAGGGCACCTATGGCCTGTGTGGGTGGGAGGGTGTTTGTATCCAGAAACCGGACATGCTCAAGTATTTTGTGGATTGCATTGCCAAATAACTGGCACTTCAGTTCTTACCTTTTCATGAAGGTGACCATATACATGAGGCGAGGTGTGCAGATCATTGGTTGGTCTGTAAGGATGGCTCTCATGGCCTGTTTCACACAGTATTCAGGTTTCAAGGGTGGAAGGAAAGGCTCAATTTCTTTTCTGGAACATTTGATTAAGAGAGATTAATATGGTACATAAAGGACCACAGATACCAGTGAACAGTTCATTAACTCAATTTCTTTAGAACTTTTTTATATTCACTGTTAAGTTACAAAGACTAATAGTTCAAAATTTGCATTGCCTGTGTACAAAAGGACAGAAGACCGTGAATTCAGGAAGTCTCTTTTTGAGTCTAGTACTAACATATACTAAAGCAGATACAATATTTAATATTTTTATGGTAACACTTGAGTTACCTTTAAATACTTTTATGACACTACAAGCACAGAGCAGAAGGAGAACTCTACTCACCTGATCCTGCACCCTCTAAACATTCCTGTATCTACAAGATAAGGGCAAACTAAAGTAGTTTTGATTCCGTCCTTTTCAGCAGCCTTCAATTCATGGCTCAAAGACTCATGGAAGCCTACAGCTCCAAATTTGCTGGCACAGTAATCCTGCATTGGCAATGAATGAAGCAGAAAAAAAAACAACAACAAACTTAAAAAGGAAGGATATGAATGATGTTCAAAGCAAGCATACCTGAGGTGATTCTGCACAGATTTTCAAAGCAACAACAAAAGACACCTACTGAATAGAGCATCACATCAACTCATTTATCACTTTACTTTTGAGGTAATTAGCACAGAATCATGAAAGCAGAAAAGCTGAATGTAGGAGGATATTACCTTGGATTCAAGTCTTTGAATCAGGCAGGCTTACATGACAAGTTACTCCAATTACCAGTTTGCCTAATAATAAATGGTGCAACAAAGGACTGAGAATACCTAATACTACCTTGGGTCAGACTTGAAAAAGCTGGTATGGCAGGGCATAGGTGTAATAATCATAAAAGTGTTATTTTTCAGGCTCATTTCAACAGAAGAAACAAGCAAGATTTGAGTTTTTCTATGAGATACACAAATAACTCAAATGCTACTGCTGTCTATGCAATTATTAATTGTTGCTGAACTTAGTGTTTTCAGTTGGATGTGTCTGTCTCTGTTGGTGGTCACACCCAGTCTAGGAAATTCCTTGTAGCTTTCTCAAGACAGTAAACATTCTAAAAAGCCCCAAGTTAAACCATCTTCATTCATTTATATTATGAAACACTGCAGTTTAAGGTCCTGGATTAAGCCTTACCTACACACAAAGAAGCTTATGGGGTAATATGACCATTATTGTTTTAGACACCTTAATTTTCACTAACTCAATGCTTTTTGTTCACACTTGCATTTGTATTAATGACTCAAAAAACAAAACAAGCTCCAATCCTAACCTATTTTTATGCACCAGAAAAGTCTCACAAACTGGAGTTCTCAACCAGCTGCTAGTGAAGCAGGTGAGCCATATATTCTAGAAGGTTTTCAGTCATTTCCTCATAGAAACAAGAAACATTACTTTTGAAACCCCTTGCCTTTGGCTTCAAGCTTAGCACTGAAATGCTTGACATGAGTAGGTTGAATGGCACATTTCAAGTTCCTAAATTCACCAGGTAACTCAAAGATCACCTAGCATTCTAAAACCCTCAGTCATCCTAGGCTTTCACTCTAAGTGCCAACCCCACCATCCAAGGAATGAATGCAATGCCTGCCCAAACCCTGTGGCTCCCACTCACAGGGAGCCATGCGCTGATATGGTACTCAGCACCATAACCTCCAAAGATCTTTGAAGATTTGACCTCATTTCCTCTAGCTGATAATATTAAAAAATTTATCTTTGGCAAAAAGTGCCAAATTTTTGTTCATTATAGTCTAACAAACCTCAACTCCAGCAGTACTGAATAACCCCAAGGAGCTTGCAACTGTCACAATGTGTCCATGGTTCATTTCCAGCATCTTGGGAAGGAAGGCTTTAGTGGTCTACAAAGAAAAAAAAAGTACATTTAAACAACTGATACAAAAAACCACTTCATGAACAAGTTACATTAACAACGAGTTCTCAGAATTTCTCAGTTTATTATCAAGAATATAGAAATACAATCATTTTACAGGTTTTGAACTTGAGTTTGTCAAAAATGCTAACAGAAAATCTGCAACTTGTTTGTGAATCCAGAGAGCAAGGCAGCAAGGACTGTGTCTCCAGAAATCCTAAGGGTTAAAGGATCAGTTGAGCTCAGACGTGTTTATTTTTCCAGAAGAGACTAGTTATCAGAAGGAGATAATTTGACCTTAAAATGGAAGTCACAATTTTTAAAGACAGAAAAAGAAATGCAAAGTGTTTAATTACACCATTCAGTACATCTCTGTTGAGACCAGTACCAATTATCAGTTCTAATTATTGACAGTGTTTTTTAAGTTGGATATTGCTAGTTTTATCCAAGTAACTTATCACCTTAGGCCTTTTTTATTAAATTAAATACTACGGGTATGGTTTTTGCTGTTGTTACTTTTTACCTAGAATAGAGCGAACAACTTCTACTTTAAATTACTCTCTATCCTTATTAGCATCCATAGTATTGCTATAGTTAAAAAGACAAGACATTTGTTACTAATTCCTTAAAAGTTCAAAAACAAAACAAAATAAACCCAAAGCAAGTCTCAAGATGAAACTTTAAACTTCCAATTTTTATGTTTTGATTATAACAAAGTTTGTTTCCTTTTAAAAACCTGAATCAGAGTTAACACCTTTAAAAAATTAAGTTTCAAGCAACACATTGAAGGTACTTGCTGGAGGATCTCCCCTACCAGAATACCTATCTTGGTCATATCTCTTCTGAAGCTGACTCAACACTTCTCCATTTTAAATAAGTATTAAGCAGAGCACCATATTTACAACAAAAAAATCAATGCAATGGTAAAATGGTATGTGTAGTTATGAAATACTTCTGCTTTTAGGTTGTCAGTGTACTATATGAGATCACTTTTAAATTGCTCAAGAAATTCAGACAATGCTTTTTAATCACAAACATGCCTAGTTAATATGGTAATCTATTAGTGACAGAGCTTCTAATCTATTCCAACTCACTCAGTACCATGAATGTTTTATTCTCCCAAAAAACTACTCTTCCCATGTAACTCCTATCCCAACTCGGAGCATGCAAATGCCCCTTAAGTGTTTCCTACTTGCTAAATTGTTGGTCTGAGTCTTCTCAGCTGCATTCTTAAAAAGACATGCAAACTACAGCTGAATCCATCTAATTCCATTCTTATGCTGTCTGCATTTTCCAATCAAAGACGTCAGGACAGTTTTGCTCTAATGATTTTCACATGTTCTTGTACAACATTTTTGCCTGCAGGTGTTAAATGACTAATCCAGACCTCCTAACACCACACAAAAGAGTGTTTTCACTGGACAGCTGGCAGATGATAGAAGATTAACAGACCTCCTGACTCCTTGCCTTTTCTACTATTGATTCATACAACTCCTAGATTCTGTCATAACTACATAACAAAGCTAATTATAAAAAATAATCTGAGAGCAAGCTGCCTTGCATTTGTTTCTTTCCTCATGGCAGGGACCTCTAAACCTCTTACACAGAGCCTTGGACAAGAATTCAGTTTGCTGTTAAACTAATCTGTGCCAGGCACACAAAGTTTCAGCCTCTCTTCCCATGTTGCATGGCAACAAAACCCAGTCATCATCGGGCAGCGCCACCCAAAAAAGAGGCTTCGCTTGGACGGCACTGAAGTTTTACAGAGTGCTCTTTATTTGCAGCCTGCCTTGCACGCTACAACACCAACAGCGTGTAGGCTAACCCTGATCCTCCGTGCTATCCCTGTAAGACACCCATGCTCCCAGCTCAGTCCTGCTAAACAATTCACTCCACTCCCGAACATTTGTCAGCTCCATCAGCAGTTTCCACTTACATCTCAGCTTATCTGTCCACATCACATTGGAATGACTGATTGCCACCTCACATTGCCAGAAAGCTTGATAATGCAGACTGAAGCTCTGGCTGCAAACCACAGCAACTACAGAAAAAAGGGGCCTTGAAGTTTGTCTTGGGGGAAAGAAAGGAGGGAAAGAAGCAGTAACAATTTTTTTTTCCTACCACTTTCAAGGCATGAATCAGTATTGTCTTCCAAGAGATGAACAGGCAAGTGCACCAAGCTACTGTTTTTACTATGGTACTGCTTTTCTTCCCCTTTTCCTTTTTTTTTGGTTGATTTTAATATGGTGAACTATAACTATGTATTTGTAAGTATGTTTAGTTTGGCTGAGGAAGAGAATTTTCAATCTAATATGTATATATATAAACATGCAACATAATCAGACTAGTCAATTTCAAAAAGTCCATTCAACTATGTTATTTCAAAGCATAAAAATTATAAAAATTGAGTTTTCAGAACTTGTAGCTAAAGTAACCCATTTTCAACCAGATTAAATTGGCACATGACAAACACGGCTTGTTGAGGACACTTGGTTGACATCTTCAGCATCTCAAGTGCAGACTTGAACAACTCCCAGCAGCAGAACTACAGTCACTTCACGTAAGTAATCTCTTAAAGGCCATTTATGGCTAAATTGGAAAAAAACCGCAGCTCATCTGCTTTAAAGACAGTGGATTTCATGGAAATCTTTGCATGAGACCTCAGTGTTCTGAGACAGCCTGTTCAGAGCAAACCCCTATATTTTGTCATGGCATATTATCCCACAAATCCACTTAAAATCTGAAGTTGAGGGAGTCTATAAAGATAGCTTAACTATCATATGTAGCTATCAACGTCTCCACTAAATGGATGTCAGAGAAAGTCATCTCGATTGCTGCCACCCTCCAGCCATCTGCAGCAGCTGGGAGTCAGCACTTGAAAACAAGCACTGTCAGAGGCAGACACACCCTACCGGGGGATCCATTTCCAGGCTCAGAGTAAAGGCTTGCCCACTGCTCCTCCCAGCCTCCTCTCGCTGGGAAAAACAATCCCAAAGTGAAGTTATTCTTTCGTAGTATAAGCAATCCCCAAATAAATCAGTGTTCTTACTGAGCTTCTGGCACGGCACACCTCCTTGATCAAAGCAGCTTCCTCCATACTCTGGTTCCCAGTTTTTCCACCCGTTACATAAACCAGATCAACCTAGTTTCTTGTTTCTAGTTTCTTTTAGCTTCAGCTACATCTGCCTACCAGACCTGAAATCTTCTGTGTGCTTGTTGTGCTGCTGACAAACTAGTTAAGAGTTTGACTGGTTGTGGCAGTTTCATAGAGCAAGATGCCTCCTGGGTGGCCTTCCCATCTGGAGTTTGTCTGAACAGGTACACAGACCACATTAGTCTTCTGAGGTGATGCATGGACATGCTAATCCTCCATTAAAAAAAATAAATTAGAAGACACCAAGCAAAAGATGGGTTTTGTCCATGGCATTAGAGGTCATGAACCAGGCCCCCAAAATAATTCAAATCAAGTCAAGTGGTTTAATCAAACTATCTGCCTTTTGGTTTGATCCTTGAAGCTTCAGTTTTACCTCTCACAGCTGCAGAGGAAGACATTTAACCAAAACATAGAAATATTTAAAGTCAGAGCTGGGTCATTTATTCATGACAAACACACCACAGTTTTCAACACTGAGGAGAAACCAGTAAGTAAAATATAGAGGATGAAAGGAATTGTGATGCATCAGGGTGAACAGTCCAGGATGCAAGTTAAGCATCTTCCTCACCCAAAATTACCTTTTTTTTTAAGGAAAAAAAATCCCAACAAAAAACCAAAAGCAAAATGCAAACCCCAAAAGCATAGCAAAAACATCAATTTTCTAACCAGCGGTATACTTCAGATAGACAGAAACTAGCTAGGATAGACAGAACATATAGAACTGTTGTGAACAGAGTAGAGCTGGTTTTTCTAACTAGTTCAGTCTTTAAGTTTTTCTGGAACCAAGAGATCAATTTGTAATCTTCTGAGCATTTTCCTCTATGCTTTTGAATATACCAATAAGACCAAACTATTCCCAGTAGCTGTAACCAAACTTCTATTTCATGTGCACACAGCTTAAATGACTTATTTCTCACAAGTGTGAAACTGAACAAGCATTTACATGTCACTTCATAGCTTTCGTAATCTGTTCTCAACATTTTGGTTTACGGCAAATTAACTTCTAACAGTCTAACACTTCTTCCCTCCCCTTCCCCAAATTCTTTAGTTCCATTCTTAATGAAACAAAACTCCAAAGATTGTGCAACACAAAGAGCAGCACAGCTGCAATGTCAAGACAAATTAGTCTAAATACAGCAAATGAGAATATGAAGAAATACTGCGTTTGGGAAAGTGATTTTTTTAATTAAATTTTGGATTAATTATTTTTAAAGAAGAAAGCAAGCATCCACAGAAAACAATGTTAGCTGTATGCAGCTCAAAACAATGGATACTGAACGCAGAAAGCACACCAAAATAGAAAAGTATGTGCTACCTCATGTTTAGAGGGTTGCCTTCATAGCAAAGAAAGAAATAAACAGGTACCAACACACAGGGTCCTTTAAGTTTCTCTTTTTCAATATAGTAAATTTCTTCATACTTCCTGCCTTCGGTCAACAGCCTTTTAAAACTACTTTAATGGCATAAAAAGGCTGTATTACTGTAAGGTTGAAATACCTTTATGTCAAAGTATATATACCAAAGCTTATTTTCTATACAGCTCCTTCAGGTAAGAAGCACAATTTTTTTTTGAGGCCCATCAAAAGAGGTGAATTTTTACATCACTAGTTATACACAACAGTGGTGTACTGGTATTACAGAGAAAACATTTTCTCCCAAGCCACAGCTATTCCTGACTGCCAGAGCTGCTGCCTAACAACACAAAAGAGTGCACTTTTGGGTAAATGTATTGTTTCATCAGGCAAATCCAATATGATAAATTGGTGTGGTTAGGCAAGGACTCACATCCACATATCTCTGGGAGCTAAGGTACCAGGGACCATAGCAGCCTTCTGCCACACATGAGCTAATTTGTTAATTTAACTAACAATGACAAGAAAATATTTTAATCTAAAATACATGTTATATCCTCTCTGTCCCTTAGCACGGACATTCAGTCTTCTTTTCTTCCAATTCTTACTCATAGCCTACAGCACAGCACACTGCAAGTTCTCTTACTCCTGTGCAGGACAGCATGTGGCCACTTCACCACAGAACCAAACATTTCCACATGCCCCAGTTTCTTGTTCCATTCCAGTAATTGAGAAGAAATGTACCAAGGTCTGACAAAAAAGCACCTCTAACTTTTCTGCAGTCTTACCTGTAGTAGGTTTGTCCAAACTATGTGGTATTCCACTAATGCACCACTATATATGTTTAAAGGGAAAGGAAAGTGCCTGAAAGGCAGAAAACCCCAATGGCAAGCTTATCAGTAAACATACTGAAGTTATTTTCAGCTACAGTCATATAGCCCATCTTATTTCAAAAGCCAGCCACTTTACATACAGTTTATAAACACAGGTTAAAACTTTGCTTACAGGATTACAGGGGAAGTCATCACCAAATGGTTTAAGAAAAGGCCCTGAAAATATACCTTAGAACTCTTTCATAGAAGGATTTATCCAAGTTAGGCAACATAATATCCAAAATGCCTTCTCAGGCACCAAAGTATGAAGTTGCAAGCCTGCATTTAACCATTTACTTTCCTTCTACCTTTTTTATTTGGTTCCAAAGAGAATAATTAATGGTCATTTGCACCATCATCTCAGTTTTCCCATACAGCCTCCACATCCTTCCTGAATTCCCCTCTACAAGCATCTCTGAAATGTTAGCTTAAGGTGGGAATAGTAACTGCACTATGACTACATAAAAATACCAAGCACTGAGTTGAAGACTAGGGAGACCACACAATACAAAGGATGTGGCTCTGACAGTAACAGGCTGACTACAGCAGGCACACAGAAGTCTACAACTACTGTTGACCTTGCTAACACAAGGGACCAAAGCTGTACTTTAAAGGACCTCTGATGTCTCTGCTGACTGTTTTCAAGAACTGCTGGGCCCCTTCTGGATAATTAGCCACTGTCTAAGTAAATATTTGAATAGCTGTGGAAATTAGAACTATTTTTGATCTTTGGCTTCTATTCTCAAGAAAGGATAATGAAATACAGGTCAGCGTTACAAAGTCTTCCTAGAGTAATGAATTCAAAAATAAAGTCACATTTCTCAGATTTTTTTTATAGGACTACCCAGATCCTTTGGAAGCAAAAAGGATCAGGAGATAAACATGACATTCGTAACCCAAGCTTCCATAGGTGGCTGTGTTAAAAGCAAAAAAAGAAAACTATTCAAGGACTGTCCTCAAGTGTGCCTTGCACAGGCCCTGCATTCAGAACAAAAAAGCTAAACCTTCCAATATTTCATCTCAAAAGAAGTCCCTTTGTTATGTATCTCCTGGCAGGCAACACAACCTTCAAGTTCTCACTGAAGGTTTATTTGTCCTTCACATAAAAACCCACTGTTTTGGGGCCAGGGGGATTCCTTTAACACTGAACCGCACCAGCAGTTAATGCTTAACATACATGCACAGTAATAATGCTACAATTGCCTTGCAACCAGGAGACCATGAAAGAACATGACAGACTTAAACAAAGATCCATAATGATGATGAGTAACACAGAAGCAAAGCCACACATACACTCCCCAATACCTTGGATAGCCTACATTGGCAGAGTGAAACTACAGATAAAGGTACTCAGCTTAAGAAGCAAAGGTAATAAAATAAAGTAAATACCTTAAAGGCATAAGTCACAAATTAAAAGAAACACCAGGAAATTTAAAACTGTATTTAATTTACAGAGAAATAAGCATACTTTTCTTCTCTCCCAACTCTGTATGAAATACTGCACTGAAGTACAGGAAGTCTTAGATTAGTAAAAACATAAGCTATTACTTGATTCACTTGGTTTTTAATTCATTATTAATTATGGAAGTAATATTGTCTACCCTCACGACCAATCTAAATACATCAAGTCCCCCACTCATCAACAGACATATCAAATCAGCTGAGAAGCACCAAAGTTGTACAAAACAAGGTTAAATCTTATTTATGGAAGTTTGTAAGTGGGTTTGTTAGTAGGAATAAACATCTGTCACACCATTTACTGAAGAACAAGTATGCTACAGCCCACATTTACATTACTACATAGTTTAGTTTTGTATTGTTTATGGTTCAGTTTCAGAATTTCTCCAGTTTTCAAAGCCAATAGTCACCACTTTTCCTATGAAGAGTTCAATTATCATAGTGGTTCCTCTTTTACATGGACTTAACTCATGTTGAGTTTATCAGACAAAAGCTGAAACTGAATTAAATTGTTTCTTTAATCAGAACTTAGTGCCACAAAGCTGTTTACAATGGGTAGACAGTAAAGATAAGATAAGTAATGCTATTAAACAAAAAAAAAAAAAGCACACAGGAAACTAATACCACTAGTTATCTCTCAAACATTAATCATTGATTTCTACTCTTTACTACTAGAACTAATTGTGCTATGCCTAGGGCAACTGAACATTGCCTGACTAAATTGCCTTTTGTATCGTTTGTTAACAAGGCTTAGTTGAAAAAGGCTGTGTCTACGGAGAGAGGGATATGAAAAATGCTTAGGGAATGACATTGCAATTGAAACTTTTATTACTGTTACCTTATCACATCATTACCATTGTCTCACCATCCTCGCTTTTAAGGGCTTAATTTCCTGTGATCTTACCCCAAACTGGGGTAGAAGATAGGTTTTTTTCTCCCTCTCATCTGAAGTGTAGGTTCAGTACTCAAAACAGTAGAACACTAAGAACACTAGAAAACACTAGAACACTAAGTAATACAAGTCTGACTTCAGAAACTTGCCTTTTGAGCATCAAGGTGGAAAAGGTGTCGCTGTAAGCTTTATAGTACTCTGCTGCTAATCGGACTTCAAGGTCTCTTCAGTAAAGCTTTTCTGCATCAGACTAGATTTTGTGTGCACCATAACCTAGGGCAATGGTTTAGGTACATAGAACACAGGCAACGGTAACCCTGATTTCTCCTTAAGAACACTTCACTCCTGTTTAGGAGTCACTACTTTATATAGTTTCTGGGTATGAAGAAATTCAGGTATTCAAGCAGAACTACCCTTGCTATCACTAAAAGGAACTCAGAGCCTTTATGTTATTGGCATGCAGTCTCCACCTTCCTGCTCCCAAGAACTTCTGTAATTTTTTTTCCTTAGAGATTTTAGATTTACATGATTTTAAATTTACACTAGACCAAAGCGGAACAAATGTATACCTCAGATGTCAGTCTTGTCCTGTAAATTGTCCAATCTTTCTAATGTCTATACGCCACCAGTCATTTCTGTGCAAACATCTAGTTGCCTTTAGAGGATGTGCTTGTACATATATATAATACCATAAATGCTGTACATATATACAAAACCATGTTCACCTGTACTTGCCAATATTGCTTGGCTGATGTATAAGTGCTTCCTATATATGCAGTGGTACACGCAACTGCTTCAATCACTGATTACGTATTTAGACTTCTTCCCTCCAGAGTCTGCACGTCTTTGATTTCATTAGGCTATGAAAAATGAAGCACGTTCTCATAGGTTGCCCAGAGAGGTGGTGAAAATCTCCATCTTAGAGGTATTAGAAAACTGTTTGGGCACAAGCCTTGGCAACTGGCTCTGGGTGGCCCAGCTTGAGCAGGGGAGGTGGACCTGATGACTTCAGAGGCCACTTCCCACCTCAGCCATTCTGTGATTCTCCACTCAACAGCCCATTCCCTCTTCCTCTCACAGAGGAAGAAGTTCAGAAGCCAGCAGAGACCTTGCACTGTTCATCACTGTGTTAACTCAAGTTTATCAACACCGAATCTTAACTGGAAAGGATACCAACTCCTCTACTACATCTCTCATGTATCTCTCTGACAGGAGCTCTTGCCTGCAATAAATTATCCTGCTCTAAAACAGTGTCTGTTCTACTTCCATTGCTCCTCCTCCTCCCTTTGGTCTCAAGTCGGTTCAGCTGGAGGGAGGGCCCAATGAAGCAGTGCAGGACACCCAGCTGAATTTCTTGTGGAATTAACATTTTCAGCCAAGTTCAGCACATACATGTACCATACTGTTTTTAAAAACTAATTATGTCCCCCCAGCTATCAGAAGTCCTCCAGTAACTCACTGCGTGCCAGCTTCTTTAGGACATTCTGAGCCCTCACAATTTTTCACACTTTGAATTTTAGTGGTTTTAAAGCTTGGTCAGAGCAATCCAAACACAGTGGATTCTTGACAGCTAGCAATGAACAGGGAAAAAGAGTATCTCTGCCTAACCTATGTAAAAGCGCAAAACAAATTACCAATGATGTTTGTTGTAAATGCCAAAGTAATCTATAATATGAGACTGAATAATAAAGGTAAGATGGCATAGTAAGAGGGCTGTTGGAAACCCAGCTATGCATTTAGTCTGCCTTACACTGAAAAACAAGCAAGTCTAGATCAAAGTAGAACAAATGCATACCTGCAGACTTCTCCAGACAGCACAAATGCAAGGCATATTTAAGCATGAGAACTGAAGGTTTCCAAGTACTCACTTTCAAAAGCTGACCTCTTCCCTCCTGCTCAAAGGCATTTTATTGGAGAAGCTGATATTTATTATCCAAAAATATTAATCTCATTCTACTCTCAAACTATCACAGCTATCAAACCACAATTACTATTAATTTAAATGAAGTATTACATCGTTGGCAGCCACTGAAAAGCAAGATGTAGCTTAGAAAGCAAATCCTTCTGCCCAAATCTACCAGATCACTATTTGAGCTTTCTATATAGCCAAGACTAACAAAGCACTCCAATGTGGCTGTGACAGCACAGATACACTCCTGCAAATTCAGGAATTTAAATTACAGTCTATGTAGGTAGCAGCACCAACCTTGTATTCTTCCACAGGCAGATCTATCAGTAAAGATGACCTAAAAATAGGTTTATTCAAATGTCAAATTTGAAATTACTTTAGAGCATTCTACTGAAGTGAAGCAGGAAGTTAACACTTGCCTACTCCCTTCCACAAAAGGTGGTTTAAGCCCTGCTGAAGTCAAGTGACTAGAAATTCTACTTTGTTTATATACTGACAAATGGCTGTGTCAAAGGATTTGTAGCATTTCAGAGCTATGTTGACATTAGTGTAACAAACACATTAGTCCCTCACCTTCATTAGCACAAGTTTGCAGCAAATGTCCAACCATTTGGAGAGCGGTTATTTATTGCCAGCTATTTGATAATCTTGGCAAAAATGAAAACATGCCCCTATAAGTCTGCAAAAAATCCACATAACAAATTCATTTTAGAAAAAACTATTAGATAAGAGCTCAGAATATTTTGTTCAGTGAACAAGAACACAATCCAACTTTTAAATACACATTTTTCTCCAGCTTGCCATAAGCTTAGTCATCTTCTGGAATATTTAGTAAACCTTGGTATTTTAGTCTATAGGTTTCCAAAACATTACTAGAGAACAGTACTGTCAGAACTACTTATGGAAAATATGAAGTCATCATTCATGTTTTATGATTTATGTAGCAGGCTTTTTAAGAAGTGGCTAAGCATTAAAGGACTGTCATATTTTATAGATACCTTAAGGCCAGTACCTCTGTAACAATGCAATTGCTAGAGTACCTGCAGGCAGATGAAAGCTGAGTCACTTTACTCATCCTGCTCAACTCAGTCCCCAAGTCATTGTTTTGAATCATT
Source organism: Poecile atricapillus (assembly GCF_030490865.1). Taxonomy (NCBI): domain Eukaryota; kingdom Metazoa; phylum Chordata; class Aves; order Passeriformes; family Paridae; genus Poecile; species Poecile atricapillus. Next base: position 122,010,134 of record NC_081250.1, on the reverse strand, counting down.
TCCTTCATAACAAGGAAAGTGATTATGTTACAACCGAGTATCTCACAAGAGAAACAAGACTAGAAGGAAAGCTACCCCTTCCACATAGCAGAAACAAAACTAGGGAAGATGATATAGTTGAATAGAGATTTAGCTTCAGTATTTCTTTAGGAAACAGTAAGAACCTAAAAGACTATGATTTCCTGTGAAGTAACTCACTGAACGAGAAATAGCATTTTTAAAATACATGAAGCTTTTAGATTTTTAATAACCCAGGTGTTTATGTTTCATACTTCTCACCACCCTTCCACAAAAGGGTGTGCAGAAAATAAATAGTCTTAGCAGGTAAATTTTTTGCTTCATAAGCCAACAAAGGATAAAATGATCAAAAGACTCCAGCTAATACAGTGACTAAACCAGCAACTAAAGCAATTTTCAAAGTTTCTGCTTACACAGGCATTTTAAACAAACATCAGCAAACTACCCACTTTCTTAGGGACTGAGTTTTCAGAGAGAAACACTTATTTCGCCTGTCTGTGGAAACTATGCTTATGTCCCACAAACTGAAACATGGGTCCAGCCTGGTTTTTTCTACATTCTGTGTTAGTAAAACTGATTTCCAGAGAAGTCAAACAGCACAGTAGGAACAATAATCATAGTTTCAAGGTAAATAAGCTAAAATTGTAAACACCACGTTATCTGATGCATATAGAAAACTACCTTGCCTTTATCTGGAGGTTTTTAATAGTTGTAATTAAAATACTGCCATCTCTTTTGAAGTTGTTACATTCAGACTGTTATGCCAATGGAGGATCTGCTACAGCTTGGAGTCATTTATGACTACTTAATTATTTAGAGGACGTAAATCCTACTCCCAAAAAAAAAAAAAGTCCAGAAATGAGGTTTCACTAGGATAATCACAGAGGCCCTGTTCAGCTATGTGATTTTATCCTATTCTTCTTCACCTTTTCCCCCCACACTGGCTACTCTAAGTCTGAAATGCTGAAGAGGTGATTCTAGTCTCCAAACAGAAATACAAATCAACTTGGGCAAGAAAATTCACAGCTTTCCTCCCTGCCCTGCAGACAAGTTAGTGAACTGAACAAGCTCAGTCAAACATCAGCTGAAGATAAAAACTAGTGCAAGGTAGGATACAGACTCAAGGGATGGCCCCACGAGACAGACTGCCATCTCTAAGGTGCCTTGTAGTTTCTTCCTAGATCAACAGAAATTTTGGATAAATTACTTTTAAACACACATGAGCTTTTTCAAAACACTGCTGAAAAGGGGAGTGCTGGAGAAGCTGTCACACAAGTTCAAACAGATGGCAGAAGCAACCAGCACCAGGGCACATTTAGGTGCAGAATTCAACAGCCAAACAAACTTGAATTTCAAAAGGCTCACACCAAGTCAGCCACCTCAGCTCTGCAGCTGTTCCAGCATTCCTTGGCCTACCATGCCCTCCCATCCCAGTTGTGATAACTCACTCATGTCATGTGTTAATTTGACTGACATATAAATCATTTTACTAATATAATTATTTACAAGAACAAAGTGTTCATTCAGAAGTGTAAGCACAAACAGATTTCCCCCATTTGTGACATATTTGCTTTCAAACTAAACCCTCAGCTCCCCAAGATTCTATGAATCTCAAAGTCTATGCCTACTCAATATCATAACTGCATTTTGAAAGACTGAAAGACTAATTTTTAGCAGATGAAGTCTAGGACCACAGGTAAAAACATATATCATCACATGTACATCAGCTTCAGTTTGCCTTTGCAGAAAGACATCTGCCATTTTCCACAAAAGACAGAGAGGTATCAGTAACTCAGTTTTACCATCAGTGTCAATAGCCAGAAACCTCAAAGGTCAAAGGGAGCAAGGCTTATCAAGTGACTGATGCACTGGTTTTTACATACAGAGAATTGTGGAAAGATTTAGTACTAGAGATACATAACAAAACCCTTTCCTCCCCACATAAAAACCCCGGAAGTGAAATCAAAGCATGAGAAGCATTGGGAGAGAATAATAGTTCACAGCTGATAAGGATAAAAGGAGAAAAGATTTAAGAAGTGCAGTGCTAAAATGACAAAGATGGTGTTAGAAAACATAACATTCATCTTTCCTCAGCCTGTCTAGTCAGAGTAATTGATGACACTGAGAGCTATGAAAAAGGATTGCTTACCCACACAGATCAGTTAAGACAGGTCTTAGGCAGTGATGCAAACACTGGGTCAGCAGAACACTTGGCTGTATCATAATTAGGACTGCTTTTCTCCGAACACAGCTGTCTTCTACAGTTCTGCCACGGTCACTTGGTTATTACAGAAAGTTAATAACATAATGACATAACATTAACTTAGCTGGTTTTCATAAAATAAAGGTGGATGTTACCTGTAGATGCAAGAATCTGGCACTTTAAACTCCATTGGCCTCCTAATCTCCACAGGACAAGAAAAGCATATACATTGTCTTTTAGATGAGTATTTCACTGACACATAGGACGAGCCATTCTCTCCACTTGTAGCAAGGTTAGGCACCACACTGGCAAAGACCATCATCACATTCAAGGACTTCCTGTCTCCCCACATCCTTCACAAGTAACTGGATAATTGCAGACCAAAGCCAGGTCAGAGGTTTTTGCTTATTCAGCTGACCTACTGCGTTCCATAAGAAGGAGGAATATAACCATCACACTGATCACTCATCCAGGACCATGCCTTCAGAGAAAATTAGCAATCCTAAAAACATTCACAGTTTGCTGACAAGTCTCCAAGCCTTAGAAAAATTCACAGGAGACTAAAGAGTGAGATTATCCCAAGTGCCTTACCTCTGCAACCTATTCTGCAACTCCAGATTCATTTTAGATGGATGTAGAATTGCAAGCCACTTAACAATTAATACTTCAGACATGTTTCAAGTAGTCTTGGCGTGGTCTCTTCAGGACAACTTTCCCTTTCCTTAAGTGAACTCTCACAATGCTTTTCTGGAAACATTATGGTTTTCACCTAAATTCTTCAAGCTTAATACAGTTTAAGGCATGGAAGTAAATGACTGATCACACCTTGTGCTACCACCTTAGACTCCAACCTACAGGCAACAAAAAATCCATGGGTCACAATCTGAAAATCTCTATTTTCTGTTCCTTGAGACTCTAAGATCCGTGCACCTTTCAAATAGTGCAGCATATTAAATTCCAAAGTATGTCTGAGAGAGGCTGCCACAAAAGCTTAGCTGTAACTGAAGCAGTTCAAGGAAACATTATAATAAGGTCATTTTAGAGTTGTTAACTGACTGGGATGAAAATCAAACACTTTACATCATCAGTGAGAGGGAAGGGAAATGCACAAATTCAGCTGTCATCTGAACAAAAGAAGCCAGCTTTCTCCATCAGGCAAGGAAGATGCTCTAGCACAGAAAGTATATGTAGGAAGGCTGGTGTAACACATTCAAAAAATCTTCAGTATGATTTTCCCACAGCCCTGAGTGCTGCTAACTAACCAAGAGTGCTGTAATTTATTCTTCTCACACTCCTTGATATGTAACTACTTATTTATCATCACGATACAGTAGACAACGAAGAACCAGGACAGAACAGACTCAATAGCCCTTAGGGACTAGAGCTGAGAAACATGTGAAACAACTACAGTTTGGTGGGAAGCACTGTGGAATCCCAATTATAGATGCTCAAACTCATGATTCCCACACAAGGCAAATGAAGAGGCGTTTTGCATAAGACCTACCTACCACCCCATCCCTACATGCTCAATTATGCATGTTGACTCTTCAGATGAGTACACTGCCAAAAGATTCATTTTTATCCTCTTCCATTACTATTCTGAAACTGGTATAAGATTGGTGCTATGGTCAAATCTCAAACATACAGGCACCTAATTAAAGGGTTTGGGTTGGTGTACCCATCAAAAAAGAAAGAGAAAACTTTGAAAATAACAAATTAAAAAACATGAAAGTTTTTTTAAGTGATCACTATAACTAAAACATGATTACAAAGCTAAGATACATATACACACAAATTGCAAGATACAAGCTACAAAATTAAAGACTGCATGATAGTGACCGACAACTGTGCTTGACACAACGCTAGTCCTCATAGACCATAATGTAAACCCATGAGGAAAGCTCTGAACCAGTAGTATTGTGCCCACTTAAATGCCAGAAATATATAACCACCCCTTTATTTTCCAGAACATAGTACTAAAGTACACTGCTTTATAAAATGGGAAAGTGCAGTTTTTTAGGGCCTGCATCTGGAAGACAGTATTTTCTCATTTGATAGATTCCCTCTATTTTTTTGAGAAATGAACCCAAAAATATATGAACAGCAGAACCATACCAAAGCACTTATAAGTTTTAAGTATGACTAATATGACTATTTCCATAGCTAAGAGTATGATTGCTTTCTCCTTCATACTTACTACCCAGCATGCTACCACAGTATATGAAACACATGTGCTGTCTAGGGTAATTTGCTGGTGGCATGGAGTTGGAATAATTGAGCAAGAGAAGAGTTAGTTTTGATGATACTTTTTGGATCACATACAAATGTTTTGCTTGAACTTGATCCGGCTCATTTTTCAAAGAAAAAAGAACATGTAGATTAAACTTTGTAAGTAAATTTGTGCATCTTGGGGTACATCATCATGAAATTAAAAAAAAAAAAAAACAACAATTAAAGCTAACTTCACTCATCTGAAATACTAAATATAGCTGGGTGGCCTGTCAGTGGCATACTGTGTCTATATTTAATCGCAGGCACTAGAATCCTAAATTTGATAGCAAAAATTAAAAATTATGCCAACAGGCCACAAGACTTAGCAGATAATAGTTTCAAATAACATAAGCTGCATTTTCTTCTTCAGAAGATGAAAATGCACACTATGTGTAATACTTCTGTATTTGAACTAAATAAACTATAGGCATTAGTGAGCCTTATTTAACACCAGGGAGCTTGAAGACAACAATACATAAATGATGATACTTTATAGATAACTATAGTCTCTCCAAGGCTTTAGCAATCCTGTCAGTGTAATGAGACTGGTAAATACAGCAGCTGCATCAAGGGCTATTTGATTTAGCAATTCTGTATTGACCATCTTTCCAAGGTATATTTACGTTTTAGAGGTTTTCATGAATGCCCTAAATACCTGAGTACTGCTTCTCCCTCTAATAAGTATTTATTTCCCCTGTACCAATGTTGGGCTGTCTAAAAAATTACTTCAATTCCTATAGAGATGCCAGCATACCTTCAAAAATCAAGCAGCTGTAAACAAATCAACAAAACTACTCAGGCAAAGAAACCAGTACACAAGTCTTTAAACTCTGGGTCCTAGTCACTCTCTATATGGATTTCTTTTTTTTTTTTTTAATATGACAGAGCTGGAGCAGAATGCTTTTGCTTCCCCCTTATGGTAAGTTGAAGAGAACTCTAGGAGGAAAGCTTTAAGCTGAAATATTTGGAGTATCCACATGACAGGGAAACACAGATCACTTAGATCTCTTAGAGCTGAATACTGAAGACCTGTTATACAGAAGGATCTTCATGTCACAGTATTTCAGAACTGCTCATCACCCTGCCCTGGCCCCTTCTTCAGCGACCAAAACTAGAATTACCCAGGTATTATAGAGATGTCCAATATTAATATCTACTTATCCAGCAATAGACTATTTTTCCAGAAAAACTGTTAGAGTAGGTACAAGACTCTCAAATTGTCCCAAAATTAAGAGTTTGTAGTTCTATTCAATATGGTGCCATTCTCAAATCCACAGTATTTTGATACTTAAGCTTTATTGTAAAACTACAATAAAAATATCTGATTCCTATGTTTACTAAAATCTGATTCAGCAACAGCTTTAAGTTATATTGTGACAGCCTTTTTAAAATTTGAATCCTGACACATCATAAGAAGAAACTTTCCTAGTCTGTAGAAATTCAGTTCTAATAATTGACAAGTGCAGCCAAGTAAGTTGTTATTCTTACAACAGACTGGCAGGAAAGATAGTGTTACACTCCTGCTACAATTTTATGCATCTGCAAATTATAGTAAACCAGAGCTGGCTTATTTCAAACTGGGAATGGATTTTGTCCCTATGTTTTCAATATCAGAAGCATTCAAGTTATCACAGCATGAAATAACAGGTTTTTAATACTGCAGTGGATTTTATGCTGTGGAAATTGCTACATGATGCAGTGGTGACATGTTTATATAGAACACTCATAGGAAGGATTACACAAATCATGCATGTCAGCAAAATGGAAAGCATCTGTTTAGGCTGTGGCATGCTGCTAAGGCTCTCTCCACTGCCAGTTTGTGATATGGTACACAGCCCAGCTGGAGTCACAACAGCAAAACTCTGACAGATTTTCATGTCACTGCCTACTGCAGAAGTTGGGCAGCCTTACGATGGTAGCTGCTAGCATAAAAGCAAGATCAGATCACGTGCATTCTGCATGGAGAACAGGCAATTAATCTGATGTCAAATGTTTCAAGGGACAAGTACCAGAGCCTTATTTTCAGTTTTTATATAGAAACTCATTGAGACTTGATTAATGATCAAGGGATGAAAAAGAATTTCCCCTGAACCACATTAAAAAAAACCAACAACACAATACACCAAAACCCAGAAAAGTACAGACACTTAACTACTGAAGCAATATTACATGCAAGATCCATGTCTTTACAAAATCCATTTACAGTTTTTTGGACTAAACAGCCTCCAAGAATACTTAAAAGCCTACATAATGCTCCAGAGTATTAGCTTTGCTTTTGGACCACCAGTTTAGCTGACACGGAAAAGACTAGCTGTATAAGACTTCACACATCTAGACACATTGTTCTATTTAAGTCAGCATTGACTTGCATCAAAAAAGTTGGCTTCAAATCAGCTGATTCAGATGACATCTTATGAATTAAGTAGTATTACTTTCAACAGAAGTCCACCCACTATTGGTCAAGCCAATCTTTTCTGGGATCATGAAGGGGAATACACGGAAAAGAGCTTTGCCAACAACAAAAAAAATAAAAGGAAAAGCAAAGCAAGACACAGAATCTACAGGAAGTTTACATATGAACAGATCCTCAATTAAATCTAAAGGGTGTTGACTACTCCTTTAAAACTTAAGCCAAAATCTCAAGTTCCGCAGTCCAAACATAGCTATACCTTCTTGGAGTTTTTTTTTTAAAGTCACTTCACACTAACATTTAGAGATGAATGGAACTGTTATGGAAACCCAATCATAGCAATACTAGACTCTAAGTTTAGTTTTCTATTACTGTAAGAGATTCAGAACACACAGTGTGCTTTAAAAAGGTCTCTAAAACTGTTATAAATAAGTGTATGACTTAGGCCTGAAGAAAGAACAGCTGGAGAATTTAGGATCCTCCCATATTTTAGCTCATGGTGATGTCATAATTTAGAGTTCTTGGAAGCTATCAATTCAGCATTTAAGCAACATCAATAACATTAAATGTACTACACATCTCTATTGGCTTAAGCACCAATTTAACTTTTATTAAGGGGAACACACAGAACTCTTAATTATAAGAAGTCACATGAGCATTCTCAGAACCTCTCAGATTGCTTTAAAATACATACTTTGAGAGTTCAAAAGGGTTTCTAAACATACTATCTCCTGTGCACTCTCTGCAAGCTTTATAATACATTGGAAAGAGACTGCTCTGCCATTAAGTGTTTCACAGTGCAGATTTGAAGGGGCTCCTTTAGGGTTATGAAACAGCATTTCATTTCCATGTTAAAAAAGTTTGGCTTGGGAGGGCCTTCTAAGTTTTGAAGATGGGGTATTTTAAAAAATTTTATTATGTAAAGGTAAGATCAGTCAAAGAAGGTTTAAGTTTTAGTATATTTTCAGATTGCTTAATACTTTCATTGTTATGCAAGTGTATTTCATAACCTTATTTGAGGATTCAAAGAACAGTTTTGATACTAACAATGGTCTCAGTCTGACAGCTAATGCTAACCCAAGTGTGCATCATGCCCTCCTTCAACACTCCAATTTATGTAACTCCACACCACTATGGGTCTAAAAATAAAACACATGTGAAAACAAGGTTTAGATGGACAAGAAGAGTAAGGCCACATACTTGTTCTCCTTAATTAGCATCTGCTAGTTGTGGAAACAATACCATCCCAGAAACCAGTTAAGACTTTCTAACTTCCAGAGGCAGTCCCCAAAGAAAGCTATGAGGACAAATACACAGGATTCCTGAAAAAGTGTTCTTGGCTTGATTTCTTGAGAAATCTTTTTCGCCTTTCCTCCCAGCCTTCAAAAAGAACAATTTGCCTCCAAGGCAATTCAAACAACATTTTCAGCAGGGGTTTTAAAGATTTTTTCCAGAAATATGCAAGTTTGCTCTTGTGACCATCATTAAAACAGCATCTTAAAGCTGCTAATGTGCTGGCAGAAGAGTATGTGAGGAAGACTGAGAAGCCATTCATTAACAGTAACAACCTTTAAGCAGATTCAGAGATTATTGCTTGTAAAGGATTTAATATCCAAAGCTACAGAAATGACCATAGGACTTAGAACTCTGGATCCTAGGAGGATACAGCTGATTTAAAACTATTTGGTAACAATCATAATACCAGCATTCCTGTTAAACAGAACAATCAGTTCAAAACCAGAAATAACCAAAGCAGTGATCCTACAAGTGAAAAAGAACAAGTGCAAACCTCAAGGAGATAGGAGTTCAGCAACAGCAGTTCATTCCCCAAAAATAATTACCAAAAGGGCAGAAGAAAGGAGTTTATAGTTACCCAGAAGTGTGCGTGACAGTTAACCATCATGGTCCTCTCAATAAGCTCATCAGGACACTCCAGAAGATGGTGCCCGGAGACCACACCAGCATTGTTAACCAGGACAGACACCTCGCCAACCTCCTTGCGGACCCTCTCAGCTGTCAAGTAGACATTCTCTCTTTTGCCCACGTCACAGGTGTACGTGTAAACCTGCAAGTTGCAATGGGGCAGCACATCTTTCTCTCCATCTCCAGCTACTAAAGAACACAGATAAGAGAACAGAAAGGGGGGGGGGGGGGGCAATAAAGTTCTTGCTCTTATTTTGACATTCAAACAAGTACATCAAGCAGAAATAGCAAATAAAATTCCAAACCACCAGAACTTCTATTTACTTTGGTGTCACTGCGGTACACCAGGAGTCAGCTATTTACTATCGCGGCTACGTGTTTTAGAAAAAGCCGGAGGTTTTAAAGCCGCTGCTGGAGTCTGAAGCTCTGCAAAGCAGGTTCTGCGCTCACTGCTGCGGGCACAGGGCCGGCTCCGGCTGGCAAAAGCACCGTCGGGGCGTCTGATAGCCCTGCGCCCGGCGGGCTCCAGCCCGGAGCCGCTCTGAGGGCCCGCCGCAGGTGAGCGCTGCTCCGGGCTGGACCCGCCGGGCGCGCAGCCCCGGCTCCCTCCGCCCCGGGCCGGGCAGGTGAGCGCCGGGGACAGCGCGGGGAGCCTCGCCGCTTACCTCCGGGGGCGGCGGCGGCCGCCTCTTCGGCCATCTCCCGGTAGATGTGCCGCACCATGCCCGCCGTCTCCTCGTTGCTCTGCGTGTTGATGTCCCACAGCACCAGAAGCGCCCGGCGCCGGGCAAACTCCAGGGCGAAGAGGCGGCCCAGGCCGCTGCCCGCCCCGGTGATCAGGCACACCTGCCCCGCCACACTTTTCTCTTTGGGCCGCACCAGCCACTTGGCCGCGGCCAGCACGAACGCCCACAGCACTCGGAAAGTCACCACGAAGAACTCCAGCAGGATGTTCATGCTGCCGGACTGCGGGGGCCGGAGGCACGGAGCCTCCTCGCCGCCCGGCTCCCCAACCTGGAGCCGCCGCTGCCCGGGACCACCCGCCGCGGGCACCGAGGGAGGCTCCGCTCACAGGGGTCCCGCCGCCGAGCGCTCCCTCTCCGTGCCGCTCGCAGCCCCACACCCCCGCCTCAGTCACACACGCCGAGAACGGAGCCCGGACACCGCGCTGCCTGCCTGCCCGCCGCCGCCTCCCCGTCCTGCCCCGTCCCACCCGCGGCCCCGCTACTGGCAGTGAACATCTTGCCCGCTCGGCCCCTCTATATAGGGCGGACCGGGCGGCCGAGCCCCTCCCCCGGGCCGGCCCATCCCGCCCCGCATTCCCGGGACCCCCCGCCCCCGCCCCGCTCCGCCCCGCCGCCGGGGGAGGTCCCCGACGGGAACGGGACGGCACGGCCGGTGCTTTGCGCTGCTCGGGGCGGGCGTCCCGGCGGCCCCCGGGGGCTCCAGCCCGCCCCAGCCCGGCCCCGGCGAGCGGACTACAAGTCCCGGGGTGCGCCGCGCCCCGCCGGAGCGCCATCTCGGGTGCGGTGCCGCGGCGCGGCTTAGAGGAACACGCACGGGCGCTAAAGGTTCGTGCTCGGGGCTAGAGACGCAGGGAAGCTGGAAGCACACGGGAACCACTGAACCCCGCAGGATGCCCGCGTGCCTGGGGATCCTCTGCTGAGCCGTGAGAAACCGCTGAGGAAAACCCCCCATGGCTTCTTGGTCTGTCAGCCAGGTACAGAGGTCACTGATATCTCACCCGCCACTGGCTGAAACAGGAGCTCACAGGTGCCAGCACACGGGAAGTATTTTCTTCTGTATGATAGCAGAGGCCGCTCCCTGTACCTGGGCACCCTGTGGCCACCCGGCGCCGCAGCATCCCGCTCCTGGGCATTTGCCAGTTCCAGTGGATGAGGACCAGAGCGTACCCTTGCGATTTCCCACACATGCGTGTGCAGGATTTATCCCACTGTCTCTGCTCGCCTGCAGCTGTGTGCCTTAAGAGCACGACACTGCACTTTCTTCCCTGTGTAGCCGCCAGTTTTCAGAAAAGTTGTTGGAACTGTGTGAACGTTGCCTCTCGGACTGAGCAGAAATTCGAGTTCAAAAGTTTCGGAAAAAGTGCAGTCTTAATCTCTAATTAAAATGCAGGAATTCCCCCCCCCCCCCCCCCCCCCCCCAATACTGCTTATGAGATCAAGTGATACAAACGTCTGTATTAGCATAAAATAACACCATGGTAAAAAAATGAACGTTTATACACCTGTAACTAGGATCCAAAGCACTCTCAATAACGTTTTCAGGCGTTAGTGCTGTGCGACATCTCCGCGTGCTGTTAATTGACATCAAAGTCAGCAAACGCAGAGCTCGGCGTTCCTTATACCCAGCCCTACTCTCTACACGTTTTTTTTACATCGGAAAATCCTTCGCTGCTCAGAATTCCACTAATCCCTCTTCTTCCCCTACGTGTGTAATGATGTGCCGGTGTCTCCGGGTGATTTTCGGAGCGGACAGGGTAGGCGCGCTCAGGATGAGACTTAATAGGCACAACCTTATGCAGCCTTCCAAGCTGCTGTGCTGGGCAGCGCTGCTTCCCGAGCCGCCCTCCCGCAGTACAGTTACTGATTCCGTATGGCGAAAAGATGCCCAGCCTAATGAAAACACATCCCGGCAGCCCGTGGTTGCCATTTGTTCGTGCGTCCCGGGGAACGATCCTGCGGGCAGCGTTCCCCGCTCAGCCTCCATCCCCGCCGCGGTACTGAGCGCGGGCGGGAGGTGGCGTCCCGCAGGCATTAAGGACGGCGTTTAAGGCTGAAACGGGCAATCTTGCCTCAAAAAGACGCCTGGCAGCCCCACCACCGCAGATCTCGTTCTCAGCCTCCTGCAGGAAAGGCTGGGCCTGGTGGTAGAGCGGTTCCTGCCCTGCCCGGGACACAGCCAGTCCCGGGAAATAGCCAGTGCTCGGGACACGGCCGATCCCGGGACACATCCGATCCCGGGACACAGCCCGTGCTCGGAGCACAGCCAGTCCCGGGAAATAGCCAGTGCTCGGGACACAGCCGATCCCGGGACACAGCCGATCCGGGACACAGCCGATCCCGGGACACAGCCGATCCGGGACACAGCCGATCCCGGGACACAGCCGATCCCGGGACACAGCCGATCCCGGGACACAGCCGATCCGGGACACAGCCGATCCCGGGACACAGCCGATCCGGGACACAGCCGATCCCGGGACACAGCCCGTGCTCGGGACACAGCCGATCCCGGGACACGGCCCGTGCTCGGGACACAGCCGGTCCCGGACACAGCCGATCCCGGGACACAGCCCGTACTCGGGACACAGCCGATCCCGGGACACAGCCGATCCGGGACACAGCCCGTACTCGGGACACAGCCGATCCCGGGACACAGCCCGTGCTCGGGACACAGCCCTGCTGAGCGGAAGCAGTTCCTGATGCTTTTACCTCAGGCACTCGCCGGACACCCCGGCGCTCGCACGACGGTCAGGCACAACGGCGGACGTCCAAACGCGGGGTCCTGACGCAGGGCAGGGCCTCGGCTGCGCGGGCGAATGAGCTAAGAGCGCGCTGCGCACGCGCACGCCCCTCTCTTCCGGCGCTGACCATGGCGGACAAGGAGTGAGTCCCGTTCCGCCTCTGCCATCCGCCGCCATCCGCGGCCGCCGCGCCCCCCGACCCCTGCCTACACCACCCCCGGGGCCGCCGAGCCTCCGCCGGGGCTGCGAGCGGTGGGAGGGGAGGGACCGGCGCGGCGGAGATAGAGCTGCCACCGGCCCGGCCCTTCCGCAGGCGGCGGCTGCGGCCGCCGGCCTTTGGCGGGGTGGGGAGGGAGAGCGGCACCCGAGCGCCGTCGCCGCCGGGAATGTGGGGACGGGGCGGCGAGTTCCTCCGGGCTGGGCGGGCGGGCAGTGCTGTGCTGGGGGCTGGAACAGAAAGTGATTGTCCGCCGGGCTGCTGTAGGCGGTCGTCAGGGTGATTTTGGCTCTATAAATGCTCTTCTGACAAGTTTTGTCGCGTCTAAGAGTTTAAAATATCGGTGACAAGAGGGAACGGGACAAAAAACGATGTGCAGGGAGTTATGTCTGAAGTTGAGGAGGAACTTCTTTACCATACGAGTGACCACGCACTGGAACGGGTTTCCCAGAGAGGTTACGGATGAACACTGGGGGTGTTCAAAACCATCCAGCTGCAATCCTGTGCTCTGGGATGACCCTACTTGCGCAGGAAGGTTGGACTAGATGGCCCGCCGTGGTCCCTTCCAACATCACCCATTCTGTGATGATCTGAGCAAGTTGAAAGTCCTGTGAAATAAATTTCACAGTATTTCCAAGTAAGCTTTTCCTGTTTGAGCACCTGTTGAAATGTGCATTGATCAGGAGAAGTTACCATGAAACCAATTTGTTCTATTACCAATTGTAGCAAAGTAGGACAAGTATTCGTAGTTGTGGTTGTGTGCAGCTCTGGTTGGTCTGTAAGGGTTTCTTGTCTGGTACAAAATGTGAATGGTGCAGGTTATGCACCAGAAAATCACCCAGTTAAGTCCCAGGGAACTGTCCTGGGATGCTCTCCCAGGCCAGGGAAGGAACAGTGAGGATGACAAAGATGAAGTAAAGTGGCTTAAGGTAGTGAGGTCTGCACACATGTTGTGTTTGAGACTTTTAATGTTTGTCATATGTAATGTCATTGAGTTTCTTTCTACCAGCTAAAAGGTTTTATTTCTGTTTTCATTTAGAGTAAAGAAGGTGCCCTCTGTGCCTGAGAGCCTGCTGAAGAAGCGGCAGGCCTATGCGGTCATGAAAGCCAAACGGCAGAAGAAGATTTTGGCTATAAAAAAGGTGAATATTCTCTGATCCCTTGACTCAGGCTGCTTATTTACTGCAGCAGCAGCTGCTGCTGCTACTGATGTGATGCAGTACAGAAGTTCACAGTATGTTGATGTTTTATTGATGTGTTGGACTAAAACATGCTTTTAGTGGCTTATAACAAAGTTCTGGGCTGAGTTAAAGTGTACAGCTGTCTGTAATAATATTGAAGTTAGTCTTGTACGAAGCAAGAGGTTATAGCCTTTGTGAGGGGGAGCTTGATGTGTGATTGGAGAATCCTAGAATCCTAGAAGGAGGTTGGAAGGGACATCAAAGATCTACCTCCAACCCCTGTGCCATGGACTGGGACACCTTCCACTAGACCAGGTAGCTCAAAGATCCAATTCAGTCTGGCTTTGAACGTGGGTAGTGTTGGCCCACAGCCTCCTGGGGCACCCCGTTCCAGTGTCTCACCATCCTCACAGTAAAGAATTTATTTCTTATAGCTAACCTAAACTTTCCATCTTTCAATTTGTACCTGTTACTCATTATCACCACAGTGCTGAAGAAGAGTCGGGAATGATAACATTGGTTGCTGTGTCCAGATTCTCTGAAGCATCACTGAGGGTTGTTCTGAGCTGTGTGATACTGCTCTGTGTTACTTGGGGGAAGTTCTAGAATGTGGCATGATACTTGAAGGTGATGTTCACGTGTTGAAAGGCATTTTCTAATTTAAGCAATTTCCAATTCATCACAGTACCGCAAGGCACAAAGGAAGCTCATCTATGCAAGAGCCCAGGCTTACCACAAGGAGTACAGGCACATGTACAGGCAGGAGATCCGTATGGCCAGGATGGCCCGGAAAGCTGGCAATTACTACGTCCCAGCTGAGCCAAAACTGGCATTTGTGATCAGAATAAGAGGGTAAGGTAACATACAGGTATAAGTAGTTTTATGTTCAAAAGTACTGAAGTTGGCTTTCCTGTTACCTCTGTTTTGAGGGCTTTAACAAGATAAAAGTGGCTTGAGAAGTTATTGGTAGATATTGTACGTGCCCTTGAGGTATGTTTAATTAAGGGCTAAATCATTTTGCTGCCTGCTATCTTTAGGAATCCCTGATTTTCAAGAAGACAAGGCTGAAAATACATGGAGACAGTTATTCTTTCTCACCTTTAACTTGATAAAATTACACATCCCTATTCCCAAACGTTATGCTGAGCTGTTCTTCAAGTGTTTGATTTGTTCTACTTTGGTAAAGTGTTACAGTAAACTAAAAAAAAAGTGTGATTGGAAGAATGATGTTCAGGACAATGCAAGGCTAGTTCTAAATTGTTTCAGTATAATACTTAATTCAGTTATTTTTCTGTAAATAAATGTTTTAACTTTATGCTGAAATATATAGTAATAGTAAGTTAATTTACTAAGTTTGCTTTGTGTAATTCATGAAATGTGTTTTCATATGATAACAGTGCTGCTGTGATTTGGGGTCTTTTTTTAACCTAGTGTTTCTGAGATGTTGATAATTCTCTTTTCCAGTACCAATGGTGTCAGCCCGAAGGTTCGCAAGGTTCTGCAGCTTCTTCGCCTTCGGCAGATTTTTAACGGCACCTTTGTAAAACTCAACAAAGCCTCTATCAACATGTTGCGGATTGTTGAGCCCTACATTGCCTGGGGGTGAGTGAAAGGCCCAGTTGTACCTAATCAGGTGCAAGTGTTGAGTGGGTTTTGCATTTTGCTATGGTAGACTTGCAGGGGTTTTTCATCTTCTGTGTGCTTTCCCATCATTGAATTGAAAACATGGTTGAGGCAGTGCTTTAAAGGTAATGTCTGCTAGATATGATTGCCCTCTCATACTGGTGTTCTTGGGAACTTGGCGTGAGATTTGCTTCTCTGCTGCATTTGTGTTTACATGTGGGACATGCTGAAATGATCTTTAGTTATTTGGTGTTGCAGTCCAAATCAGGGATGTTAACATTATCCTAAAATGTGGTTTGCAAAGACTTAAAGTTCTCTTTTTGAATGTGACTGTTTCAGTTACCCCAACCTAAAGTCTGTGCATGAGCTGATCTACAAGCGGGGTTATGGCAAGATCAACAAGCAGCGCATTGCTCTGACTGACAACCGCCTGATCCAGAAATGCCTTGGTAAATTCTGTTGAACAAAACGGGAAGCCGGCTGCTTTCCTCAGGGTGACCAGTGCTGAGCTGAGCAACTGTCCTTAAGTGTCACTGGAGTACACTGGTGTTTAGTTATGATCTCTACTTCTGTCTTAATTGTTTAATACAAAGCACGCTGGAAGTAACTTCCATCATAAAGTATTGAAAACAGGTGTAAAGAATCAAATTTTAGCCTTTGTAATGTTAAATGTAACCTCCTTTACCTTTATGGGGTCAGTAGATCTTTGAGTAACTAAAAGGTACTGTAGCATGAAAGAGTCATCATAGCTTTGAACTTTAAGACTTTTATATTAGACATTTTGTCTTTGACTTTTATGATCCTGTAAACAGTCTTTCTAACTTGTTAAAAGAACTTAGTAGTGATCAGTGTATTCAGTAGAAGCAAAGTGTGCTGAAAAGTTGGGATATGGGCTGCTCTGGGAGGGTCCCTGCTCTTGCAGTCATGCCAGAATGAGTGAAAGCGACCACTCAAGTCTCTCCCTTTTTTTGGCACTCGATTTGCATTTTGCTTCAGATTAGGTTGTGTTGTGTGTGTTTCTTTTCCTGTGCAGTGGATTAACATCCTAAAGGTACATGTATTCTGTTGTAATCTGTTTTTTAGCACTGTGTTTTACAAGAGTTAACTTGTAACATGTTGCTGAAGACTCTGGAAAGGCATTAAGGAAACATGCTGTAGCATTATCCAGCAGCCTAACTTAATAGCTAGTGAGTTTCTCTGGGTTACAGATTGCAGTGGTTTAGGTGTATTTATCATTTCTCCGAAGAGCAGTCTGTTTTCCTGATATTCAGTAAGTACAGGTTGTTTTTTGTTGTTCCTCACTGCTGGCAGCAAATATTTAACAGTTGAAACTGATGCCTCTTGCCAAATGTGCCATCTAAATGTTGACTTGGCTGTAACTAATCCATTTTAATTGGAAAAGTCAGTCATTCAGTCTCATGACAAAGTGAGTGGTTTCTGACTTCCTGAAGTTTATCAAAATAAGTGGGATGACAGTAACAATGTGATAATTTTTAGTTTGTTATTGACCAGTGCCTCTGAAGGCTTTCTGAATACTGTCTGCATTTTAGGAAAGCTTGGCATCATCTGCATGGAAGATGTGATCCATGAAATTTACACTGTTGGCAAGAACTTCAAAGTTGTGAACAACTTCCTTTGGCCCTTCAAGCTATCCTCTCCTCGGGGTGGAATGAAGAAGAAAACGATCCACTTTGTGGAAGGTGGGGATGCTGGTAACAGAGAAGACCAGATCAACAGACTCATAAGGAGAATGAACTAATGGTGAGATACTGCCCAGGGCAATCAACTGTTCAGCTCTGCAGGCTGCTGTCATTATTTGTCAGACATTCAAGTTTAATAGATGCTCACTCATTCTTGGGTGGTACCTACAGTGTAAAGCTACTTGAACAATACAGTGTTCTGGTTTTGTTTTGGAAGTCTTACTAAAGCTTAAACATTTGGGAAGTTAAATTGTCGGTGTAGGTGATCTATTTAGGAAATACAAACATTGCCAATAACTTGTTTTAAAGCTTTATTTTGGTTTTATGTTGAGAAGCCTTGAGATCTCAGCTTAAACTTTCAAGCCTCATTACATCCTCTTAATATGATCAAAGTCTTGTAATTGCAAGTACTGTGGTTTTTTTCATGTTTTTGAGAAATGCCTGATTAGAACTGGTCTAAATTTTCAGCTTGATCAAGCTTCAGAATGATTCATTTAAAGCTTTCATGTATAGTGACCAAGTTGGTAATTCTGAAAGACTGATTTGCCCACTTGAGTAGTATGTCCTTTAGAAATGTGGTTTATTAACACTTAAAATGATTTAACAGTGACAGCTGAGTCCTAAAGGTAGGACCTACTCCACTGTCTTATCAGTTGTTGTCACTCTGCTGTTCTGCTGTAGTGAGAATTCTGCCATTCAAAGCCAGCACTTTTTTCAAAGTTCTTCTACTTTGCTTTGCTTTTTAGACACTAAAGTACCTTCAGTGTTGCCCATATTTTAGTTTCAGTCAAATATCTTTTTGGTTTGATAGGTATGCTGGAATATAAGAAAACTTGATTGTGTTAGGGTTTTTGGAAACAATATCAAAGACCAATTTTCCCTAAACTCATTTCTCCAAAGTCAAAATGGTTTTTTTTGGTTGGCTTGTTGGGATTTGTGTGGGGTGGTTTTTGTTGTTTAGTTGTTTTTTGTAGGTTTGTTTTTTCTTTTAGATCAGATATGCAGTTTACTTACAGATTCCTAGCTTCAGAAGATTGGTTCGTAAAAAATGGATAGGCTTGTGACTTTACAGTTCAAAACAGGTGCAGTTGCATTTGGATGAGTTCTCAGAAATTAAAAGTTTCTGAAGGGAAAGAAATTTTATGATGTTTTGTTTTCTTTTTTTCTCAAGTCTTTTAAAAATAATCTTACAGCCAGGGCACAGCAAATTGAGCTCATTGGGGTCTGCTTTCTGTCCAAGGAGCTAAAGAAGATCTAGGAGATACTTTCCATGTGATTGACAGCATTAATTCATGAAGCTTTTTTTGTAGGCTGATAATTTCCTCATTCAGGCTCCTTGCGTATTGTGTTATCTCCCATCTGTGAAGTCAGCAGAGTTTTAAACCACTGGTTACATGGCATGTGGAAATAACAACTTCAGGAAAATAGTTCCTTACTGGGGACAGTGTTCTTGAAAAGCCTTTTAGCTCAGCTATGGAAAGATGTTGGTAACTCTGAGAAGCAGAGCTGCTGTAATGTTTTCTGCCTGGCGTGATGTTAGGTTACTCCCACTACTATTCTTGTAGAAATTTTGCTGCTGGTCGCAGAAACTTGGAAGTTCAGAATTGGCAGATGTGTCCTTGAAGTTAGTGCACAGCCAAGGCTGAGGAGGACTGTATGCTCCTGTCTGATTTGTGAGCATGATGTTGTTTTTGAAGGAAACACTGCAGCTTTTCTGTCAGTGTAGATTTATTTCTTTTCCATCTTCCCTACTAAACATCCGATGTATACTTGGTAGTGTTGTTTTCAGGAGCTTTCCTACAGATGGGAAGCTTCTAGTTCACTGTTGTGGTTGTTGTAAATGCCTGCAAGGGTTGGTATGTTGGCACAGAAACAAGGGCTATCCATTCATCTGGTTGCACATGTTTTTCACTGGACTTGTAGCTCAGCATCCCATGTAAGTGGCATACATTACAGCTTTACTTTATCTTTTAATTTCGGAAGTGACCTTGCAGTTTCTTATTTTATGCTTATAAGCAGTTATGCTTCTCCTGCAAACTAAATCTAAGATACCTGATTCTTCTTGTCTCTTCAACTATCTTTTCCTGCTGTTGTGAATAGAGTGCATGTTTAAAATTCAAGTAGCCTACATGTAGAAAATAGAAGAATGCTGTAGTTTGTACCAAGGCCATGGACAAACTGGAGTAGTAGGTTCAGGTGACATACTGGCAGTACTCTCCAGGTAATGTCATTATGAAGAAGAGTATTTCTCTTTCCTATAAGTAGGTAATTTCCTGCTATTTGTCTTTATTTCTTAATCTATTTGTGACTTATTTCTTAAATTATAGTCTCAAGTGAATGAAAAAAACACTTCCAGTACTGATTCCTTTGTAAAGACTGGGAAGAAAGAGCATAGTACTTGAAAGCAAATGTTGTCAATCAGTATTGACAGTATCCTGAATTTCACCAATTTTTCAAGCAAACTTTACAGAAACTGCACCCAAGTTGGCTTTTTTGCTTTCACTTTTGTATGTAAACAGTCTCTGAAATTTGCCGAAGACGAGAGTGCAGCAAAAGTTAGAATGTATATAATGTCTTGGCATGTCTTGAAATATCAAATATAGGTATCATTGGTTCAAGGTAGAAATGTTTATCCTGTTAAGTCTGGTACTTAAAATCTTTGTTTTCAGTAAAGAGCTGTTAATGTAAAAGTTAGAGTGTGTGAGACTACCACAGTCTTAAATCCAGTGAAATAAAGTGAGTGTTTTCAGCCAAAATTACAAATTGTAAAAATGTATTATTTTTTTGTGTAGCCAGAGTTGTTTCAGATCTACATGTGCATAATGATACCTTTTTCTTTTTTGCTTTGCAGGTAAAGATGCCCAGCTGCAATACTTCAAAGTCTGGTCTGTTAATAAAACAATCTTGCACAAAACAGTCTGTTGTCCCGATTGGTCTCTTTATTATGATCCTCTTCTGAAATGGCGGTGTTTGTCAGGTTTAGTTTGGGGACGTGTTTCAAAGAGCCATAGTTTGAAATAGCAGTATGTAGATAACTGCTTAACCTTCATTTGGAGGAAGGAAATACGGAAGGATTTTTGCAGGTAGCAGATGAGGTTTTGAGTTGCAACAATAAATGACAAACTGAGCTGTGTGCTGTTGAGTGGGCAGGGTTCCTGCTTAGTTGTAGTGCACCAGGAAGTTGTGTGAAAAATCTTCTAATGTAAAAACGCAAGTGTAAATCTGTTCTTAACATCTTCAGATTAGAGAATCATAAAATGGCCTAAGTTGTAAGGGATCCTAAAGATAAAATCTAGTTTCAATGCCCCTGCCATGAACACCTTTCACTAAACCAGGTTGTTCAGAGCTCCATCCAGTCTGGCCTTGAGCACTTCTAGGAATGGGGCATCTGTAGCTTCTCTGGGCAATCTGTTCCAGTGCCTCACCATCCTCACAGTAAAGAATTTCTTCCTAAAATCTAATAAAATTGACTTTGAATTAAGTCGTGGGGTGACTATGATACTGGTATCCCCAATCGTCTGGTTTATGTTATATATTAAGTTTTGCACCTTTAAGACTGGCTTTGAGAGCAAGAGAGGGGGAAGAAGAAGCTCGAAGTTTGTGTTAAAGAAAAACACTTTAAAGAAAAGGACTTTATTTCCTAGACTTGCCATCCCATCGAACAGCAAGAGGTTTTATTATTTAATATTCAATTTCTGTTAAACAGCTTTTTCCACTTCTCTCCAAGGATTTTTTTTTTCCCTTTCCGGGCCAGTTAGTGGGGAGGGGTAATTTCCCTGGGGAAACCCCCATTTGAAGTTTTCCTCCCTAATTTGCCCTAAACTAGGACAAATTTGAAGCCATTGCCCCTTGTCCTGTCCCTACATTCCCTGGTAAAAAAGTCCCTCTTGATCTTTATTGTAGGCTCCCTTTAGGTAGTGGAAGGCCACAATTGGGTCACCCTGAAGTCTTGTCCAGGGTGGATAATTTTTTTATTAAAGGCTGAATTCTTCTAGCCTTTCCTCATGGGAGAGGTGCTCAATCTCCCAAATCTTCCTAATGACCTTTCTCTGGACTTTCCAATAGGTTGATGTCCTTCCAGTGCTGGGGACCTCTGAGCTGGTCCAGCTTTGAACATCTTCAGGTATTTTTTATCAAGGAAGCATAAAATACTTAACAAAATAATAATTTTTTTTCCCACATTCAAAATAATTGCTCAGTTTAACTACAAAATTTGCAGTATTAGGCTGCAGATACTGGAAAGGGGAAGAGCACAGGATTTATGAGGATATGAGCAGTTGCTGATAAATGTGTAGGTGTAGCAGAGAACAGATTAGAAAGCCAGGGACTAGTAAAACATGTAACTGCATTCAAACTGATTTCTCATCTTGCAAGCACTTTACTGGAGGAGTCTTAGCTTGCTGAGGCATTTGGTGCAACGGATCAACAGGTTGTTTCTGACTGAAATGTTTTTTCAGGTCAGGTACAGGCAAGCTGTATTAAAACCACCAGTGAAGGATCTCTGTACAAAATTCACTGTGGTTTATGGGCCAACTTCTGAAAGAGCTTATTTCTGCAGTTTTATTTAAACTTAACAACAATGCTGATTATTAAAGTTTCTCAGAAGCTAGTTTTTAAATAACATGGAAATTTATGATGGCAGTTTAACTAAAAATAGTTGAGTCCTTTTGTTTGTGAATGTGTTTGGACATTGGCAAGAGAGCTGTGTCAGTCACTGGGTCAGTGTTTCCAGCTGCTTGAATAACACAGTTCTAAAACCCAAACTAATAATTCCCCTATTGTAAGCCAAGCTCCAAAATGTAGTAACACTGCTTGTGTCTAAATACAAAAGTACCAACACTTTAGTCCATTTAAGCTAACTACGCTAAATCAGAAAAATTACGCATTTCCTTACAGTTATTCAGTACAAGTAATGGGGACTATGTGCTTGAAAGAGGTTTAATGAGTTGGAAACCATAAAATTATTTTATTAGGCATCTTCATAAGACTGATAAGCTGTTTAACAAGGAAGAAAAGCATTTTTGTAAAGTTGCTGGATCAAGGGAAAAAAATTTATGGTGAAAATTACAATAATCACTTTGCATAATTAATGGAATTGATTTTATAAGAGTCCTACTTCAGTTTAGAATTGCACCAACGAGCAATGAATTTTGCACGTTGGGGGTGGATGTACCCAAGAAAAGTCTGTTGACCTTGGTATCCCTGTTCATTTGTTTCACTTGGTAGTTTGTCCACTACTTCCCTACAGCATTTTCACTTATTTTTCTCTGACTCACACACGTGTTCTAGTATCTTAACAGACAAGCATTTTGTGAACATAATGAAGCCATACAGATGGATCACAGACATTGTGTGATAGGTATAGAGCATAAAATACTAGCTCATTAAATTAATCAGTTCTGTAGGACCTTGGTTGTCTGATAAGAGTGCCCTATAGGTCCCAGATTTTGTTTAAAGGAGTACATGGACTAAAGCATTAGTGAAGAGAAAGTTAATTTGTTTTTCATGGTACTTAAGCAACTCATTTTTCTTGCCTGTCTCTGAAATCCTCTTTCAGATAACAGCTGCAAACATTAGTACATAGTATGGAAACTAGTACTAAAGTGTAGCTCTGTTTGAGGCAGTAATTTGGTGTAATTCGTCACCTTTTATAGGATAGCTTTCAGGATTTTTGGTGTTGCTTTCAGGCATGTCCCATAGTAGGTGCCTACAGAAACAGCTCACAATCAGATAGCAAAAATTTGCACTAGGAATGTGGCACAGTCTGCTTACTCAATGCATGCACTTTGGAGCATCTATGAGGCAATTTAAGTTAAAAATGTAGCAGACAAAGACAATCCCTAAACAAAAAATAATTCAGATCCTTTGTCAGTATTCTATGATAAAGTTCAGGTTCTTGGAAACATTACTCTTTCACTGTCCATAACTGCCAGCTGCTGACACGTTCTGAAATAAAATTTCTGTGAACTCCTCTCCCCTTTCAGAATGACCAACATCTTACTGTTAGTTCCTCAGAACTAAAGCCAGAAGCTTTACCTAATAGCTATTGGAGAAGCAACGGGAAACTGAAATGCTAACAACTCACAAATTTTTCAGGCAAGCTAAGGTTTATACGCTTTACAGTTAGTTGATATGCCTTTCTTTGCTGCTGTCCAGCTCATACAGCCTGTTTCACTATCACCAAGTGTAAAGTCATACATCTGGAAACGGAATGGGAGCCCATCCCAAGGATCAGTGTTTTGAGAGAAAGTTCGGAGACATGATGGATAGTCAGCTGAACATAAGCCCCCACTTGGCCAAATGCAATTCTTGGATGCATTAAAAAGAGAATATCAAATGGTATGGGGGAGGCAATACTACTTTTGTTCCAGTAGTGCTTACACTAGTGCCAAATGCAGTATCCAGTTCTTGGGCCAAAAATCAAGCACATGCCTTGTAACACAGACTTTACTTTAAAGGCAGACATGGTTACGAAATGAGTATCTACCTATAATTGCCTCCATGAAGAAAAGTAGTTTGATAATAGAGAATTCTTTGATCTAACAAAGCTATAATAGGATGAAATATGATGAAATTGAATCCAGACAAATGTTGGGCTTTAAGCAAACAATGTTAATGGAACATAATTAGACACTAGAACACTTAACCAGTGGTGTGCCGGATTCTTTGTTAGTGGGCATTTCTAAATAGAAGCTTTGTTTTTTTTTTTTTCTTTAAAGCATATGCTATATTTCTAAGAGATTTGTTGAGGGCAGTCCTGGTGCCTTTCTTGCTCAGCAGAAGTTACTAAATGCAGGCCCTTCAGGTACTTAAGAGGTACAAGTTGGAGCCTTGTTTTAAGGTGTCTGTCCACCCAGAGTGACATTCAGAATGGTGATGGTGTTATGCCCTTCACAAGGGAACTTGGACTACAGAGTCCAAGTGTAGTGCACAAAGGGGTGAATCACATAAACCTCAGCATAAGCAGGGCTCAGGAGAGAGATGGTAGGACTTCATACACCTCTCTGGGCTTTGCTGCTTCTGTCTGTTTGGAATCCAGATCTGGCAGCTCTCTCCTAAGAACTGGGACCCATGTGGTGTTTCAACAATTGAGTAGTGCTTACTGTCCATGTTGAGTCCTCAGCAAGCAGAATGGTGTTCCTGCTTCATCCATCGGGTTTGCTTACGCTTAGGCAATGGGCTTGTTCAAACCATTCCTCCTATGTCCCATTTTTCAAAAGACTGTCCTTTCCACAGAACTGTAGGTGAGAAAATCTCAGCATGTGGCTCCTTATTGAAGCTGCACCAAAAGTCTAAGGCAGGCAGATCAAAATTTTAGTTTAGATTAGGAAACTGCAGAGCAGACAGGTAGAAATCTGAAACCAATCAAGTTTAGAATCAAATTAAATTCACATCTCCCAAATCCCAGGCAAAATGTTCTGCTTAACTAGTTTTGTCAGGTCTAAGCTGTAGTGAGAATTTCTTTATCTTCCTGGATCTTTTACATGATTATGTCCAGTTTCTTATGCTCCCATCCTTGGCATTCTTGATTTTTTCTAAAAGCATTTGTACTACCAGACCGTTGTGGGCATTTTAGATCCCCAAACCATGCAGGTTTAGATGTAAGTAAGCTTTTACATGTTGCAGTTTTTCATGAGTGAAAAGCCTGAAAAAGTACTGAGCCCATGAAGTGCAAGTGCTAGGAACTAGGGTGTTCAGAAACAACTTTCTGCACGTAGCTTTTTAGTCTGTCTTTAGATGATCACACCAGCCATTTCTAGCCTAATTGGTGAAAACTAAGTACTTATGATCTTGGCCATCTTGCAAATAAGAGCAAGTTTTTGAAGTAAGTCCCAAGCTGTAAACAACATTCCCCGATTTATTTTTTTAAGATAAAAAATCTGCTTTTGCAGTTTTTGCAGTCTGAATACTGCTAAGTATTTCTTCATATAAAATTTTAATTGCAGCAAATATCTTTCATGATGGAATAAGTAGGTACTTGGAGGAAAACAATGAAAAATAAGGGCGTGTGCAATCATAGGGCCATGGGGTGTATATGGGGAGGAAGACACCTGCAACGTGTACGGTAGAGGAGGAAAAGGGAGCAGAGGAGATGTAAGCAGCAGTGTAACTTCACTTGCTTAGCACTGTTTTGGTAGTCCAGAGGGGCTGTAAATCCAGTCTAACTAGCCAGCATGCCACATGCTTTACATGCTTCCCACCCTGAGTTGCTCTGGCAGACAGAGCTGTGTTGAACAACTTAACCAGTCCTTGGAGTCTGCCTGGAGTGTTGGATGTCTCCTGGTGAGTGTGTGCTGCCCAAGCCCTGCAGCACTGTCATGGAGCTCTACCCGTGGCACATTTCCACTCTTGCTGCTCCTTGTTAGGCGCTGTGCAAGGATTAACTCACTGACATGTCTGATGGCAGCTCTTATCCACAGTATTATGCTCTTTATTGCACTATAAAACCCAATTGAAGATTTCAAGTCCCGATCACTCCAAATATCTCATGAATAGCATAACACAGTAGTACCTCATAATTTCAACACAATGCATGTTTAATTTTTTGATAATACTGTATTTCAAATGTCATTACTACAAAGCTTCCAAGATAAAAAGAAATAAGATACAGTGAGCCGAGACAAGTAGGAAAATGGGATTCAAGGAAGGCTCTAACCTAGTTTTAGTCTGAAAAACAGATAGAGGTTTTTCAAGCTTCTTTTGCCAGGTATTATTTAACAATTGTATTGTAAGAGAATATGTTTAACTAGTAATACTAGCACCTTTTTTATGTCAATCCTAATTTTCTACATTTAAATACTTTTTTTTACTCTGAAATGCTTTTAAAAAATTTTATTATTCCCTCCTACTACTGAAATACAGTAAGTGAGGCTTTTCTTTATATGAATGATCTTCTAATATACACATGCATGCATGTTTTGTGGGAGAAGCTGTCAGAATTGAAAGTGCATAATCATAGAATCATAGAATCGTAGAATATTATCCTGAGTTGGAAGGGAACTGCAAGGATCACTGACTCCTGGCCCTGCACAGGACCATCCCCAAGAGTCACACCATGTGCCCGAGAGCACTGTCCAAACACTTGAACTCTGTCAGGCTGGGGCTGTGACCACTTCCCTGGGGAGCCTGTCCCAGAGCCCAAACACCCTCTGGGTGAAAACTCTTTTTCTAATATCCAACATAAACCTCCAGGCCATTCCCTTGGGTCCTGTCACTGGTCAGCACAGAGAGGAGATCAGTGCCTGCCCTTTCTCTTCCCCTCATGAGGGAGTTGTAGGCTGCAATGAGGTTGTCTGTGTATGTTCAGTAATTTTCTGTGACTGAGATGGGTTCAAATTCACACATATAATTCTGCAGCAAAAATTACCCACACTTCTGACAAACTGAGTTTTTCTGAGTAATGGCTATACTTTCTTTTGAAGTCAGCATTGCATGTGGTTTGAATTATCCTATTGGCTTGAGTATCTTTTGGTCTATAGACATCTATCATGGATGTTAAATAAATTTAGACTTGATCTAAATACAGATCTGCCAAAATGTGCTTTACTGTGGACAGGCACAGTAAGAGAATCATAGGAGACAATTTTGTCTGCTGCAGTCCTGCAGGACTGAGGTTGTAGTAATGCTTTAAATACCAGTTTGGGTACCTATCTGCAAAGGGAACTGTGTCCAGAGCCAGGTCTGAGCCAGCAGTTATCAGCTGGAGTGAGAGTTGGTCTGGACCAGCAGAGGAGAAATATTCCTGCATTACTCCCACTTAGCTCTGCTCTTTTTCATTTGTTCAAATGAACAAGACCCTCTTTTGACCATCACTCACTACTTGATTTTTTTAACTTAAATTGGCTTAATTTCTTACAGGTTTTACCCCTGTGTTTTGTGAAGCTATGAAAAAAACATGGTGTGAAAATGAATTTCTATCTATCTATCTATCTATGAAAATTTCTATCTCTTACCTTAAATGTTCTTTTAAACTAAGCCAATTCTTCACTATATAAGTAATATAGATTAATAATTTGTTGTGTCAGAGTAACAAGCGAAGACTTGAGATAAATTTGCAGAGTTTTTGTTCTGGATGCTGTACTAGCACTTTCTGGAAGACTGTTGTACTGAAGGAACTATAAACTAAGGTAAGCAGAACCTGTAAATCAAATGATGGCACATACATGCAATCTTTAAAATATAATCTTTGTAAATCGTGTTACATTAAAAACATAGATATGCAGTTAGATTTCAATCCACTTTTTGCTAAATGCCTTGATTACTACCAGTTTTGTTCACTCCCTTGTCACTTTCTTTTTTGCTTTCACAAAGTATGCATGATTAAGCAAAATAGGCTATTTTTGCATTGGTTATACTTTTCAGAATGCAGATTTTGATTCTTGTGTTTAGTTTCTTCTCATGTTTTCAACCTGAGTCTTCCTGAACCAATATTTTGCAACAGGAATGAACTTCTAACTTTTGCTCAGAAGCTGAACTTTTGAAGTGAATGTATTTTTTTTTTCAATAGTAATCTGTTACTTCTGAAATAAACCAAATAAATATATTCAGTTTTTCTTCCTATTTTTTTATGTGATGTTTTTTAACAATATAGACAAGGGTGAGTGGGTAACAGTTGTCCTACGTGGGAAATGGAGGGAAATTTGTAGGCATATTCCACGTATCCCTGAAGAAAAGCAGGTCATTTCTCTTTCTGGGAGTCAGAATGATGAAATTATTCCTCCACAGATTATTTTTCCCAAGAACTCCTGTTACTTAGCCATCTGCAGTGTCTGCTTTTGAAGTGCTGAACTTAAACCTGTGTGTTTGTAGTACAGAAGCGCTATGAGTTGCTTCTGGGTCTTTAAGACCTTCAGGACCCTATCGAGATGCAAAAGTTAGTGGTGGTGACAGCTCTATCAGACAGAAAGGCTCCTGCAGTAACATGCCGTGGAAATGTTCCTCCTGGTAACACCCTTGTACAAAGTTACACATTGCTGAGGGCTATTGCTCTAGTGTGTTGAAACCATTTTGTTTTAAGCAATTGTGCTTAAACTGAGGTCCAACAATACTACTATTTGTTACATGAAATTTCATTAGAATTGCATCCAGAGCAGGCCTCAGTTGGGAAGAGAAAATAGCCCCCAGTCCAAAAGCTGCTCATTCTCCATCTGGAGCCTTCACAAGTGAACTACAGATCCTGTAATCAATTTATGTTTTGGATGCTGATGAATATGAAGTTTTAGAGCACATGTCAAGCTATAACCTCTGACAAAGATTTGGTCACTTTCTGAAAGTTCACTTAATAAAAACAAGGCCCTTTGTGATGTTCACATTCTAGGAATGACTGGGAAAAGCAGGGCACGTGGTTTAGAAGAAAGTAATAACCTAAGCATTAAAAAATAGTTGCAGGTACTCAACACCATGTACTTTTTGGTTGCTTACACAAAGCTTGTAGGGACATGGCAGGTGACTGTACCACAGTCAGTTTGTAAATGAATCTCTAGATGGAGCCAAAACAGATCTCATTCCTGAGTGTTGCAGACAATTATTTTTTTCTATTAAAGGCTTACAGCTATGAGAAAACATCCCATTCCATACCAAATCTTTGTATCCACCTGTAAATTACTTAGGTTCCTTACTGATTTTCTTAATGCTCAAAGCCTAAAACACTGCAGTGCTAGTAGCCTAAAAAATTGCATATCAGGATGTTTTACTACATATTAATGGCTAAAATAGTGTCAGAATCCCTTATCTCACAGTCAATCTTCACCTGTGCAGCCATTACATACATAAAATTAGTAGAAAAATCCTGTGATGAGTCCTGTAATATTTGCCTGCACATTAAAGATTTTCTGAATTGTCAGCATTGATAAGCACTAGTCACACATATTCCTTTATGGTGCTGCATTTGTGGTGTGACATCTGTTTTTCCTGTTATTTACTAGCCCACTGTTTCAGAAAAGCATTTACTAGCTTTGTTACATGTGCAGGCTTAAGAATCTCAACACTACTCTTGTCTATGGTATCTATTGACAGGTTAGGACAGAACAATGCTTAAATCATCTTTTCCTTGAGAAAAGAAATTGAAAACTGCAAATACAACATTGAGGAAAAATAACCAACCCCTGACTGGTTTTATATGTTATTTTTTATTATTTTCATAACATACGCTATACGATAGCAAAGAAGCTCTTTAAAGCTGTGTTTCCTTTCATTTTTCCTTCATATAACTTCACAAAAATGTGTGATTTTACAGGCTTGCAGTGGTAACCGATGTATGTG
Source organism: Poecile atricapillus (assembly GCF_030490865.1). Taxonomy (NCBI): domain Eukaryota; kingdom Metazoa; phylum Chordata; class Aves; order Passeriformes; family Paridae; genus Poecile; species Poecile atricapillus. Next base: position 121,980,843 of record NC_081250.1, on the reverse strand, counting down.
GAAGGATAGGAAAGCACCTATGTTAAAACTGACCAAATTAAAACCAGCTTGGTTGGTCCTTTTTGGCACAGAGCCTCCTCTATCCTGCTGTCTCACTGGAGCTAAGGGTAGCTGAACTATGGGACATTTTGAATTTGTGCCACATTGGGTGAAGTCTAAGAGAAAACTACAGCTCTCAAATACACAGTTTTTGCACTGTCTGTGAAAAACCGCTTAGACTGCATGATCTCAGGTTCATGAGGTAATTGCAGCCTCACAATTGCTTTCTTCCTTGGCAAAAAGATAAGATCCCAGCTGTTACTGTGCTCACAAATGCTGCAGAATACCCAGTGAAGCAAGCTGAGAGCCGTGAGCTCTGCCTTGCATAGAATCCATCTCACACTAATCCTTGAAATATTCAAGTAACGCTTAGTTGCTCAGTCAAAAGTCCCACACCACATCACTCTATTTCTCACTTCATTGCACAAGATAACTCCTCTTTTCAGAGAGTATTACATGCTGAGTGACCCAGAAAAGTTTTGCCCCTAATAGTGCAGGATCTTGGCTCATATCATGGGACTGACTGATGGAAGAGCTGCAAGCATTTCCATCTCTCTGCAGACTCAGGGCAGTAACTGCCTTTACTCGATGTGTCACTGATGAAGGGTGTCCATTAGACACAAAACTATGGGAACTTTGTCAAGGTAATAAACCCACAGCCTGTTACAGTGACTTATTCCTATCATAGTGGTCTGCAAAGTGAGAACGAGGTAGTTCTGGTTAATGTATGCAGAGAGTGGCTTTGCCATTATCTGGTATTGTTGTGGCCCTTGTCTCTAGGCACAGAGTTTGTGAAGGCAAGGACACTTTTACTTTCAGAATTCCTGTGGTTTACTGCTGATATCCAAAGAGAGTGTCTAAGAGACAGGGATTCTGGGAGGGAAAAATCCCTCAATTCGTACTTCCATGAAGAATTGAATTCCACTGCATTTAATGATTGCAACTGTGTGTTTCACAATTTTCTATGTACCTGCCCGGACATCTCAGGCTGTTACTTGCAAAAGCCTTGAGAATTCACAGTAAGAGTAATGGGATCTACATTTTTGCATATTAAGGGCTACTCATTGCAAGTGCCTCGAACAAACCAGATCCAGCATGCCTCAGATTAGGCAACCAAAATCAGCAGGTATTTTGAAATGTACCCTTTGTGTGGAACAGCCCCTCTTTTACAACAACGGTGAAATAATTCACTTGGTGGAACACATGTATGCACTGTAGTGGGAAAAATTCCTAAGAGAATTCATAGCTCCGTCTTCAAAACAATATGTATTAAATCATTGGGAGGGCCACACACTGAGTATCAAAGGGAAAACAGTACTGGATTTTTGTTCATTAAGTGAGCATCCTTCATCTGATGCACCAAAGGAAGCAGGAGTGCTGCTGAATAAAAAGCCTGTGGCTATATAATGACACTACAGCTTATTCTAAGGGTCAATGAAGGAAGAACATAACTTCCATGATACAAATTCTAGTACTAGTACATTATGGAGAGTTTATGCTAGATGTAGGCTTCCCATCACAGTTATCACTGGAAAGACTTTGCCTTTTTTGCTGAATGCAGACCAGCCCCAGGGTGTTTTATACCACTTCCTCAATATACAGCACAACAACACTCTGCACTGTTGCTTTTTAAGAGTTACACCACTAATTGTTTAACAGCCTTCCCTGCCCACCACCATTTACCCACTAATTTTTTAATCCTTCATGCATTAATGACCTTAATTGATCTCAGGAAGATGATGACAGTGACAAGAACAGAACTATTGAAAAGAAGCCAGTAAGATCATCAGGCTTGTCAGCTGGAGAAGATGCTGGCTTTCTGGGGGCTAGAATTTGTGACTTTGTGTCTGTCAAACTTGGTCACTTTTGTGAGGATGAAAGCTAAACTAATATTTTCTGCCTTGCTGCCTGAATGGTTACATTTTCATCACAGTCATCACCTTTTTTGAACTTGAGTGAATTTGAGTTTTCTATCCAGAATGAAAGATGGAAAAAAGAGGGAATGATGACAGTTAACAAGCTGTGACATATCCGCTGAAACATCTTGGCTACCAAAAAGCCAACATGTCCTCTAGCAGATGATCCTGCTTCTGAGCCTTCACCTTCCACACCATATACACTGTCCTTGTGTATTTAAATTGTACTTAAGTCACTCTATGCATTTTCATCCTATTACCTTCATTCTTAGGGTGAAACCTGCTTTGCAATGATACATTGAAGTCACCCTTTTCTACCAGGAGGAAGCAGAATAAACTATATCAGGACTAGAAATCCAGTTTAAGTTGTGTGTTTTTATTTAGTGGATTCCTAACAGGCTCAAGACAGGAACTGAGTGAATTTACACGCTCATGTCAGGTATCCAGCTATTATAAGGATTGCTACAAAGACTCATGAATCCAGGTTTCCTTTGGCAGTCAAAAAAAAAAGCAAAAACCAAAAAACCAACCCCTCAATGCTGGCTCCCTGACATATGGGATAAGAGTCACATATATTTACATATCTCTTTCCAAAATGGAGGAATATTTCATTTTGAGAGAGACACGTACAAGAAGGAGAAGTCACTTCCCATCATCTTCATACCACATGTTCCTGGAGAACTCAATATTTGTAATAATTTTTTTTTTCTCCTATCCACAGAGAAACATAATTAGAGGTTAGGAAAAAAAGGCTGTAAGAAAGCAAAACAATCCAGCAAAGCATTAATAATCCTGCTGTATTTCTTGTCCCAAGAAACAAATAACTATTCTTTACTGATGTTGCACCACAGGAAGGGTGCAAGAGCAACAACACAGATCTTGGGCTGATGTCATTGTTTTCCATGACAATAGCTTCTTGAGGTAGTCTCCCTAGCAGTCAGGTCTTATTGCAAGATCTCATCTATTAGTGGTGAGAAAGAAAAGAGAACACCCACAGACACTCTCTTCTGGGAAGTGGGCAAAATGATGGTCTGGTTTTCTTCCAACAAATAAACTAACAGCAGCTAGATTTCAGTCTGCTGTAGAGATTTCTCACAGGCAGATTCTCCCTCAGTGGAATCAGGTTAACTCTTTCTGCTTGTTCAGTATTTTCTTTTAAAAACTGCATCACTTTACACAGGAAATGTTTGGTATTTACAAAATCCTTCCTAAAATAGCAAATATTTTATTTTTGTACTGAGACATGCAATGATCACTTATTATCTAGAATAATACGGGTTCCATTACTCAAATTACGAAGAAAAAGCTTTGAAAACATAGTGCCTAAGAGGAAGGTTATGGATAACATGACATGTGCCTCATAGTAACTCTTATATGGAGGTTGATTAAGCTGAGCTGAGTGTTTTGGTGTTAGCTCTGGCTTAATATGAAGTAAGTTTTGTAGAGAAGTCCTTGTGGCTCTTCTACATGCTACCTAGTACTCAAAGCCATATTTATTAGTTTATGCAGAATCCCAGACCAGGGCTGCCTGAGACATTCACACAAGGGAGGTCATGAGTAAATAAGCCTTCTGGGAACCTAAACACCAAGGGACATGAGCACAGAGGTCTCCTGCAGAATGACTCTCATCTGAATGTCCAGTAGGGTTGATGCCAAGATTGACCTGTTAGAGCTCCATGCAACCGAACTGGACTCACGTAGAACCTCTCTGCACTAACAATGCAGCCTCTGCAGTATCCTTCTCTGGCTGAGAATGGAACCAGCTCATGGAACAGCCAGGCTAAAGCTGTAACCACGCCGGTGCTGAAATCCAGACAACTGCGTTAGTTCATGTGGGGGCTTCACCAGAAAGCATAGCCAGAAGAAGGCTGGCTCTGTGACACCTGCTGTGCATCTGGGACTTGGTTAAAATCTCTACCACAAGTACACTTTATCACCAGAGGCTGAGTTCAGTGACGAGGATTGCATGTTTTCACGATGAGCTGTAAAACATTACTCATGTTTCACTGAGATTCATGCATCTGAAAGTTGCAAAACCAAAATAACTCTCTAGGAGAGACCAGGAAGAGTCACCTGCAGAAGCAAGAAACCAGCAAGAATTATGTGTAGGAGCAAGGCATAGAGAAGACAGCTGCATATAGATGTGGCAAGAAAGATTGCATATCATGTCAAGTCACTTCTGAGTTACCTTTGAGTGGTGTCTCTGGGCTGTAGAATAGGTGTATCATAGACACATGTCAGATCAGTTGAAACTACCATGATTTATGGACTACAGATGGGACTGTACTAGCATGGTTGCTCTGCTGCTAGGGCCGGTGTTCAAATGGAAACCAGGTTAATCCCTGGAGCTCAAAAAACTCAAAAAATACACTGCTATTGCCCCATACTGATCTTTGCAAGTAGCTCCCTTTAAAAAGGGCTTATAAATACGGGCTTTACCTAGGTATTCTATATGAACAACACATATCAGTGGAAGTGGAGGAAAAATACTACCCTTACAGAAAACAGTTATGTTGGAAGAAAGACAGGCAGCAATATGAGGTAGAGGCATTTTATTTTACTTATATTTTTTTTAAAGGTGAGAAAGAAAAGCTTGTGGAGCAATAGGAAAGAAGTCTAACATGTTTTAAGGCTTTTTACCTACAGGAGTCAAAAATATTTCAAGTAGTGTTTGATTCAAATGGAAGGTAAACAGTTCTTAAAAGAAAGATAAAATATTTTTCCAATTATTAAATAAATTATTAAATAATTTTAATTTAAAAGAAACCTGCACAGCTCTAATCTTTAACAGAATACCCCTGTCAGGGATGCAAAAGCTGATGTCCTTCCCCACTGTCACAAAGACCAAACCAAAGCAGTTCAGGACGGTTTGTTATGATATCATCTAAATACACTTCCTCTAGATCTCTTCCACCTTGAGAAGAATTCCTATTCTAAGCTTGGGACCAAAAAGTTTGAAGTTTCTTTTTTTTTTCTACCTTTCCTCCTATCACACATACTTTTCTCTCTTTAGTGACATAATTCACAAGCCTTAAACAGAGCTTTGAAAAACACTGTATTGGTGTCTTTCTAAAGCACTTTCACTGTTTTAGTCATCCAACTAAATCTAAATGCTGTTGCCAGTTATTTATTTGTGAATAACTCAAACCAGAATGATTCAGCTTATACATCTGGCACAGATTCAGGAAAACCAATAGGCTGAACTTGATCAGATTTTTATCAGTTAAAATGTATTGAGATTTTTAAACATAAAAAAATATTGCCTAATAAAGGTCAGTGCAAAAGCCCATCTAATGACAAGAAGAAGTTATTTTTGGATATTAATGTATTGTCTATCAATTCTTTATTTTCCTTGTTTAGCAAAAACCAGAAGAGGCATGCCACAGCACTTATGCATGAAACTAGAGCTAGTGCTCTTTAAACAAAAGAATCAGCATGAGAGCTCTGAGCATGTTCTAAAACTAAAATCATTAAAAATGTTGTTGGGATCTTAAATATTTATTTTAAGGCTGAATCTAATTCTAGCCTTCAGAGACATAAGACTGTTTACCAAATAAGGCATCAGATTGGTTAGTTTCTTTGAGATAAGCCATTTCTTTCAATATTATTTAATGGTATGCAATCAACCAAAACTTGACATATTTGGAGCCAGCTGTTCTGAATTAGAGTCTGCAATTTTCCAGATTCCAGCAAGAAAGTTAGGAACAAAATTAGGTTGTTGTTTTTTTTTCCTGTATTGTCTATTATGATTACAGAATAGCAACTATGTAAGTTAAAAAGCCACCAGATTTTAATAGTGCCAAACCACTCAATCGGCAGCATTAAAAATACTGTTTTATTAATCAAATTGACCTATCCATTGAAGCCAAACTATACAAATATTCATCCAAATAATTACGGAATAGGCCTTGACAAGCACGAAATAAATTGATTCTGCTGAAATGACCAAGAAAACGATCTTGGTGTTCAGGCCTTAGTAAAGGCTTTGGATCTTTTAGCTATGGAACCAAGGAAAAGCTTTCCACCTTATCTCAACTAACATCCTAAAGAGATAAGTATTTTCCTGGGTATTCAGGATTTAAAAAATTATTTAGGGGTAATTATGCAATATACTCAGATATTTGTGTCCTAGAAATTCTAGGAAGGATTCCTAGAAAAAAGCTCTTTGCCACAGGGAACAGCCAAAGAGCCCAGTGCAGGGCAGAATGTCAAGTGCAACCAGCTGCAATCCCTGGCTCAGGGAGCTCTGCCACAAGCATCAGAACTGCTGGACTGATATTTCAAACAAAGTGAAGACATGGCGTAGAGAAAACAGTCTAAGGGGTGATGGGAGTGCAGGAGAGGGGCAGCACTGACATCCTGCTGATTGCTTCAGTTCAGATTAAGCCTTAGGCACACAGGATCAGAAGGAGCATTAAGGAGAAATGATTTCTGCGCTCTGTTTGATAAAGATGGTCATGTCAAATGGAAAGAAAGTTCCTCAGGAAGAAGAATGTCCTCAGGATCCATAAGAAGATCTGATCGTGGCTCAGATTTCTTAGGAGATTCCAGGATGCTGCAGTTGGCCAGCATGATGAGGGATGTATGACTAGATAAATACCTGAAATTTGAAAAAGCCAGAGGAAAAATTATAAATAATTCAGCTCCAGGAAACAACAGTTCTACCTCTCTGAATGAAACATATGAGAAGGAACATACTTGTATTGCAGCAACAGAATGATATCATGGGCCACATATTCAAATATTTGTTACATATTCAAGAGTTTTCTGAACCTCTGGAGGTTCACTCTGCAAAGCTGTACATCCAAATCCCAAAAAAACATTAGTGGAAAACATTAAAAATATATATATATTTGACTAGGACTGAAGCATAGACTAATGCAGCTATCTACATTTCTGTTGGTGATTTGGATTTTAGCTGTCAGAGAGAATTAGTTAAATTCATTTAAATGCAAGAAAGGATAAGTCTTTCCATTTTAAGCACCAGTTTTGAGCCCCAGTTCACCAATCCTATCCAAGTACTTGGATCCAGACCAACCCTCTCCAACTAAAACTGTACAAGCTAACAAAACTTTTGGTAAGGCCTCTGAAAACAGAATCCTGACCAGATAATGTTACAATGAACTGTCTCAAAAGTAGTGGTTTTCTCATTTTATCTTAACTAAACAGAAAAATTAGTTATTGAGGAAATAGTCTAGGAAAACAGAATAGAGTCCATTAAGCATACAACTTATTTACAGGATATCAAAACTGAAATATCATGAAAATTTGCAATCTAGTCAAGCAAAAAAAAAAAAAAATCTTGTCAAAGTCTGATGCAAGAAACCTTCAATATGTTAGAGAATGACCATATCCACCTGGAAGATTCACCCTCTTTGAAACAGCCAGATGAAAGTACATGAAAACCCTGAGATACATGAGGCAGTTGACAAAATATTAAAACAATACAATACAGGTTTTTCAAATTATAAAATCCAGGCCTGGTTAGCCAGTCAATTCCCTTTATTGGCAAAATGTCCTAAGGGTAGTTTTGAAAATCATCCATAAGTATTCCATTTAGCTACACTGCAAGAGGAAAGAAAAATACATAAAAAGAAAAAGGAAAAAAAAATACCCCACCAAAACCCCACAGCTTTAACAGCTTAGTCATGAGGATACTCTCTCAGAGGACATAAGGTTTATAGCCTGATTCCTGAAAACATTTCTTTGCAATAACGAGATACAAAGAACAGATTGTATGGATATTCATATCACAGTTGGCAAGGTATCACAGCATAATTTATGTATGGTCAGCTTAACTGACATGGGTTATACCCATTTCATTCACATCCATGACCCATAGATGCTGATCTGAAGTGGAATAAATGTACTTTCTGACTTAGAACAACTATTTAAAAAGCAAAATGTAACTTCTGTGCTGGACAAGACCTAATGATTTAGTCAGCACAATTTCTTCTTTTGATAGCTGTTGGCATCTAGTATTTCAAGGAGAAGGAAACAATTACCTCCCCAAGAATAAATTACTTAACCGTAGGTCTTTTTAGTCTGCACATCTAGTCACTTTGAAAATTCAACCTGTGCCTAAATTTGGGCTGTCTTTCAGATCTCTATTCCAAACTTTGGCATTTATTTTTGTACTACTGTGTTAAAAATAATCTAGATATTTTGTGGACTGATCCCTTCTTCTAACTTTTCACCTGGTAATATTTACATGTATGAAGATGGGGCTAATTTACTATTTCTTTCATATTCTTTATGTATCGCACCTATGTTGCTTCCTGGGTTCTTTATTTTAATAATTGTTTCATTTCTTCAGAAATATGACCATATTTCTAATTAATCCAATAAAAATGCTTAGAAGGCTTATTGTCCTCTGATTCTTATGTAAACTTGCCTAAATTTTAAAAATGTAGAGCACCTGCATCTCCTACACATTTCTTCAGAAATCAGAAGCTTCATTTTTTTCCTCCAAAGACTGATATCCATGCAGTGAAACTTGGCATATTTGTTTCCCCACACCTTGGCACTACATGTTAAAGGAGATACTAGCATTATCTTCCTAAACCAGCTAAATTTAGGGTGAAATCTTTGACAGTTCTTAAAAGGTCTGAATGGATTTCAAGACAACTATCACATTTTGTCAAGTTTCAGAGCTGGTTTGCATATTGTGACATTTTTCTGCAAATCCTTCAGAATCTTCTACGAATTGAAGGAGATGAAAAAGTAAGTCACTAAAGAGAATATTTCTTACAAAGTTTTCAGAGTAAAGATGCCAATTTTTTTGGCAATGTAATAGTTAGTTGGCATTAGTGTGCTTTACTTAAGAATTAAATTAATTTCTGAGAGGGAATATTTAACAATGGTATTCACTCATTGCCTTTCTACCCATCTCATCTGAAATACCCCCCTGAACCACAAACAGAAACAATCCAAAGGGTGTATCAATGGTGAAGTATATATCAAATTTAAACTCAGTTTCTCCAGATTTTCAGGCCGACTGGTGCTACACATGATTACGAAAATTCACAAGAGGTGTTGTCTGCTAGTTTTGTTTTAAATTGTCTGAACATTTGCATCTCTTGCTTTGGAGAACAGAACTGTTGCCCTTACAATAGATTTGGATAAAACACTGGGAACAGGGGGAAGAGGGGGAGCGGGGACAGAGCATGCCACCAGTAACTGGAATGTATGGAAAAAAGAATTATCATCAATAATTAGAAATGAGATGCCACACAAGAACTACACACCAGAAATTGTCTTTTTGTGGGCTCAAAGACGTTGGTGAGCCATCCAAAGGACTGGAGACAAACCAGGAAATATCAGATTTCTGTCTGTGCACAATGTCAAGGATCACTTCACCAGGTTTCACTGAAGAATTTGGAGGAACATTTGACGCTCAAATAATTTTTAGGCAATTGGTGGCTTCTAAAGAGGACTAGGACAGTATGTGCTTCATGCCAGCATGCTGCCCTGGCACATACCAAGAGGGGACTTAAATATTTCGGTTCCCTCTCATTAAGTAGGAACTTCATATCAAAAATATTGTATAGTTACTTTGTAGAAAAGCAGACATCTACTTAGGATCAATTCTTAATATTCAGGTTAAGAATATTCACAAAAAACTAGATTTAGGCACAGAATGTTGCTTGCTGTAATTAATAAAATGTCAGACACATTTTCACAATTTTGTTTTAAGTTCTACAGACAATTCAAGGGAGAAGACCCTTGTTACTCCTTAATTTTTTTTTTTTTTAATATTCCATTTTTTTGGTGATGATTGAAGCTTTTACTTCTCATTTGAGATTCTAAGAATTCTTCCAGCGTGGCTGCAAGGTTTTTTTTATTGCATTTTGCAACCAGCTGTGATCTGTAAATCTATTAGAAAGAGTGTCAAATGCCTATTGTTTGGTCCTTGAACAGCACAATTCTTACATTTTTTCTTTGTTTCCATTTTCAGTAATACTGTCATCTCCAGAGAAAACTTCATAAATACAATCTGTCCTATACAAATAAATTATGTTGAGCTGTGCTTGTTTCCCTGGATATCTTGGGTGCAAAAGCAGAAAACGAAATGAACCTACCTAGCAATTCTTCTCAGCACAGTCTTAAAATACTCAAGGCAGAGACCATCTGCACGCAGCCATAAATAGATGGAAGGAACATTCTTCACTAGGAGCATTCTCTTACCATCGGCGCCATCAGTGTGTTAGCCACAGTCGTGGCAGAGAAGCTCAGAGCTCCACGTTTGCTGCAGAATCACATGTACTGGACTTTTTTATGGGAGAAACGGTGCCACCCAGTGGAAGTATAAAATTATAGAACAAAAAGTACTGGGGGGGGGGAAAAGATTTCCTTGGTATTTCAAGTTAAGAAATTAAATCATTAAATTTATTTAGCTAAACGATTCACCATCAAAACATAGCAAAATTATATGGAGAAACTACTCTGATACAGCTGATTACTCACAGCTGATTTAATTGCCACTGGACAAAAAACAAAAACAAAAACCAAAAACCCCAAAACCTCGTGGCAAATAGGACTTCCTAAAAACATCTGACCAGACCTTTGATTGCAGCTCTGTCTGCCATGAGCAGACCTCCTGGAATATGGTGCAGCATCTCCATTACCCTGGAGTTTCTCTTCCAAGGAAAATAAAGCTCTGTGTGTGTGTGTGTGTGACCAGGGAGGGGAGAGAGGACTAAGTAAGCCTGTTCATTGCACAGCACAGAATGAACATGTTTAGGGCAAGTCTAGACCCAGAGAGACACAGGCACATCCAGGGCCACCAAAAATACCCAATATTTGCTAAAAGAAATAGTCTATACAAGGAAAATCTATTGATATAAATAGTGCTATAAAATATATTTTATATAAATATAATTATTGATGTAAAGCCACACAATATACATAAATACAAAATTCTATAATATCAAATTATTAAATTTATTCATTGCTTCCATTGGTAGAGTTTTAAGGGAAATGTTGTTGAGTACTATACTGCACAGGAAGGTAATTTTTGGGTTTCAGTAGTCAGAAACATGTAGTTCCCAGAATAATATTCTTGTCAACTTTATTCTTTCCTACCACTTTGCCCACAAGTCTTTCTTCTTTTTGTTATGTAATTTTTTTGTTTCTTTCCTCATACACATTTCTACATCCTAATAAAGCTATTTCAGAAAGTCCTTAATGATATTCAGGTGAAGATTCATTTAAAGGATCTGTGTAATGGTAGTTAAGCAAAAGCCACAAACCAGGAACTATTTATTACACCACACATAATCAAGCACTTTACAAAATAATTGTTTCTCATTAGAAAGATTTGTGACTTTCTTTTGTTCCTTTAGTGAATGATTAATCTAATACTGAAATTTGGTATTATGGTTTCAAATTAAACCTTAATATTGGAAAATGAAGTTGCAGCAAAGCTGATAGATTGAAAGAGCCTATCTAACATGATCTTAACAGAGTAACTACCCAGAACCTTGAGGTAAAGATAGAGGACAAGCAAATGCTTTGAAAAACTATGAAACTGTAGTTAAAATATTTTCTATAGACAAAACAAAGATAATTGAGTTTGAAGCTTCTGTATTTTATTTTGGCCTGTCTCTATTGCTTTGTAGGCACTTATGATCACTTTGAGAAAGTCTACTTTGCCAAAGCACTTAAAAAACCCGCCAACAGTTTCCATTTTATTTGGAGATATTTTTCTTTCATTCATGAGTCACTGTATTGAGTCTGGCTGAGATGTTAATTTGCTCCGTAGTTCTCATAATGCTGTGCTAGCATTGGTAGCTGGAAAGAGGTTCATAATAAATTTGTATTTATATATTTGAGTCTTCTCCATATTAAATTGCATTCAAAGTGAATTTCAAATTATCAACTGTCTAATATGTTTAAAGTTGCATAAAAATGTGTGTTTTCATAGTATAGTAAAAATATCCCTTAAATGAATACACATATTATTATAACCAGGGAAACTATAAAAAAAAAAGGAAAAAATGGTGTAAAAGACTGTAACACAAATGATTGTCATTGCAATTATTACAGAATTCTGTTTTCAACAGAATTAAATTAATAAAGACTATTGAAACATAAATACTATATGTACCTTTCTTACCAAGTTTGTGGTAGGGTTCTTCTGAAAGTAGGTACAATCTAGAAATTTTGTGGATTTGTCTTGCACCTATGCTTGCATTAAACCAAAAAGTCCTGAAATGAATGGACTCTGTAATAGCATCATATTTAAATATAAAATACAAACAAAATTGTCTGTCTCTTTGGGTGTAGCTACACTGCCTCCTCTAGTGCCCATGGCAAAGTGAAGAGTTCCTGTTTTCCTTCCAGTCTAGTGAAGGGGTTTCACTCCTGTACTCCTGTGTCTCCCAGGTATGTGCTGAATCTCTAAGCTACTCTTAACGTGGTGCCAAATAAATTATCATTGTTTAAGAAACTTCCCCAGAGTTTTTTGACATGCCATAAATGTATATCCATGCCATAAGAGAGAAATAATTGCTTCACCTTTCTCAGTTGCAATAAGATTAACTTTATTTTTCTGGTGGAATATGTAGGAGATGAAGGATTTTGCAGGGTGGTCAGTATGGCTCCTTGCCTACATAAAGTTACAACCAATTTCCTAGTCAAATTCCAGGGTGGGAAATTACACTACAGTAAACTGCAGTGATTTCTGTATTGCTAAACAACATGTTAAAGCCAAGCCAAAGATGACAGGATTTTCTATGGTATGTTTTTTATTATCAAAGAATGCACCACCATGGCAATAACAAAAACTATTTTTGTAGGAACTCATCTTTTCTCACAGCTATTCTATTGTGTTTTATACAGATTCTTTTCTCACCTTACCCTTTCCAATTTTTTTTCCAATCCTTAGGATGTAAATATGCAGCCCAGCAAAAGACAGATGGACTGGCATTCCTCTGACCTCAGTGAGCCTGTCTAGAGAAATAAACACAAGCTATTTGTTATTTCTCTCTGGAAGTCCTTACTTTCCTGAAGTAGCCTAATAACTAATATTCCCTTCCTATATATTAAAAGCTTATTCCCCTATATATACTAAAAATTAGGGACCTTTGGTTTTCCATCTTCCTTTCCACCATGCATGCCTCCAGTCCTCCTAATGCCCAGCTTCAAGGATTCTTCCATCCCCACCTGCAGATCTATCACAGACACAGCTCCCTCACAGAAAATAGTCTCTGAAAAAGTGGTATGAGGGGAACAGGTTTTTATTTTGATTGCTCTTATGAAAAAAACATGTGGGCATTCTCTTTTTCACCATTATTCCCCTTCTACCAAAACCAAAATGGATGACTGGCATGGGCACACACTTGTCAGTTATTACAAAGAACAGCTTTGAAGTGTAAACTGTTCTGTTGTTTCAGTGGGTGGAAATGGAAGCACGAAGATGAAGTCAATATTAGATTACCTAATGTCTAAAACCAGCACGTGAAAAGAAGAGGTTTTATGAAGACCATAACAAAGCCTAACATTTGCCCCAGACCTGAAAGATAGACAAGGAAAGGAATGTATAAAGGGATAGCTAATGAATAGACAACTGAACAGTTGTTTGCCTGCAGGTTATCTACGCCCTGAACACTCCTGGCAGAAGAAGTACAAAGGGTGAGAAGGGATGAGCTCAACTATTTGGATTTTGTTGGGTAAATACTGTAAGCACAGCACGCAAAGGCAGGAGCTGAATCATTTTGGATAGTGAATGATAGTACTGATGGTACTACCAATGGAGAAGTTACTTCACTGCTACTTGGAACACATGGGGTCTCACGAATATATCTGATCTGTTTTTAGAAAGCTAAGAATATTTCTGCCAAGTGGCAGAAAGGAGAGCAAATTAAAACTGAAACTAACCCTCTATAGTGGGATGCCAGCTAGTCAAAGGAATATGTTGTATGTCATGCTGGAAATTGTAGCAGAGCACCAAATATTTTTTCATCTGAAGTTCAAGAGATGGGGTGGGTTGACAGCTCTGGAGTCTCTGTGCAAAATTAGGTGTTGCAAACTTTCTTCATTCTGCCTCATGTGAAAGGTTGAAGTATATTCTGCGAAAAATCAGTGTTAACACACACGTACAAAATATTAGAATCTGATCATAACTAAGGTATTTGGTATAATTCAGAGTTTAACAAATTAATTTATATTAAACTCTTACTATAAATTTAAAATCAGAGGGGTTTCTTTTTAGAGAAAAAAGCATTCATATAATGGGATGGCAGTGTTAATATAGTAATGTGAAAATTAAAAAAAAAGCAGGAAATGCAAGATATATTAGTAATCTAAAATAAAGTCCTTTGAATTAATTTGCTGAAGTTCTAAAATGTCCTGGGACTACTGTGCCTTCTGCCATTAATTTCATGCCCAGCACACTGTCCCTCTGACCAGAGTTGTGATCACTTCCCACCTTAATTTCATAAAAAGATTAACAAAGTTAATACAAAGCAGCAAATTTCTGCTAAACTGGCTTATTTCTGTCCCTCAGACAGTGATCAGGGAGTGCTCACATGAAAAATTGGGTGGCAGAATGTGGCAACCTTTAGCAGAGGAGGCAGCGACGCTGCAATTCAAGATGGGTTATTAGCCAGCCCACACAGACCCTGATTACTTTCTAAGGAGAAATGAATTAATGTGGAGAAATGGACTCAGAAAAATGCAGCACTTGGGTGTCATCACCAAGTGGAGTCACAGAATTAATATAAGAAGTTGGAAGGGATCCATAAAAACTACTCAGTTCAAATCCCTGCTCTTCAGAGAACTACCAAAATTTAAACCATATCACAAAAAGCATTGATCAGACACTCCTTGAACTCTGACAAATTTGATGCCATGCCCACTTCATTGGGGAGCCTGTTCCAGTGACCTACCCCCATCTTGGTGAAGAAATCTTCCATCTGACTTTCCCTTGATGCATCTTCATTCCAGTTCCATGTGCCACCCAAGAGAGATCAGCATTCCTCCTCCACTGCCTCCCTTGAGGAAGTTTTAGACTGTGAGAAGTTTCTAAAGTGACCCACATTGCAGTTCATAAAAGGAAAGGTTTATCCATTTACCTTGTTTCATCCTCTGTGGCTTTAACACAGCACTCTTCCAGCTACTTTGAAATGAAAGCACACAAATTATATTCTTGATGCAATCTTTGCAGTCAGATATCTATGACCCGATTTTTGGTCCCAACATTTTTTGAGAAATAAAACCTGATTTTTGTTCCCAAGATGCCCAAGATGAAAATAATCTTTTTCAAATATGAAATTCAAAAACATAGAGTAGATGTGCATAACTACTTAAATTTATTTGCATTTTTTTTTTCAAAAGAACATATAATATTTCCCCTTTGTGCAGACATACTGGGGTAGAGGTTCTCAAAATCCAGTCTTTCTCAGATTACTTTTAAGTGTGTTGAGGTTTTGTTTCTTTTTTGTCAAACCAACATATATCAGTAAAGGGAAGGTAAAAGTGGGAAGTATGCAAAGAATCAATTGTTCTTCCTCACATTAACACCCCAAAAATCCTTGTCTGCTTGCTTCCTATTCTCTAGAAATAAAAGACTGTATATGCATATCTGCTCCAAAGATGATATTTGATAATGCCAATAAATGCAGAAGGCAGACAGAAACCCTTTCACAACACACCTTGGGAAGCATGTCAGCACCTAACAGGAACCCAAATAGGTTCTTCCAAATACCCATGTTTGTTTACTTTGCTTGCCATGCAGCTAATATTTTTTCTTAATGTCTAATGTCATACATTTTTTCAGTAGTCAGATGATTTGTGGATCACAGTTACACAAGACTGACATTGATGGGTAATATAATTCTATATTTTTAAACATAGAAACTGATTTATGTGTATTGACTGCTGAAGCAAAGAGGATATTTGACATATTGTAAATGAAAATAGAACTGAACTTACCAATAGTTTTTCTTCTACAGCTGACACTTTTATGTTTACCTCTCTACTCACTGGATAAATAATTTATGTGCACAAATGAAGCATGGCTGAGTATATAATTGCTATGAATACACCGTGGGTATGAATGACCCTCATTGGTTCAGAACCCCACAATCCTTCCCATGAAAACTTTCTGTCATGATGAAGTGTTCTCTCCTGTCAGTACAGATTGCCACTAAAAGCATTCAAGAAAAGATTTAGAATAGTGGTACACGAGTGCAATAATCCAGAATAAAATGTGAGTTTGCAAAGAATGGTTTTTGTGGTTTTAGCAAGGAACATTAAAAACCTGTCAAAACTAATTAAAATAACATAAACCTCCCCAATTTTTCTTAAAAGGAAAAAGAAAAAAAAATTCTTACACTGTCACACATCCTGAAATCTTCTGGGTATTGGCTGTGTTTCTTTATGAGTCAGAACTTGTCTGAGGCTGACTGGGCTTTATACTGTTTTTACTATAATGACAACATACTGTTCCAGCAAGAACACAGGATTCTCAAAGACAGGATTACTCAAGTTACATACTGGAGAAAGAATAGACCAGCACAGAAAATGGTGATATAGCAGCCATTAAGGTGATTTTACATCACCCTCAGATATTAAACAAATAGTTAGAACACTGGCACGTTAATGGAAAATTGTTTAAGTTAATAAAAAGAAAAGCTATTAAAAAACTCATAATGTCAAGAAATTCTTAAAGCTCTTAGTGATGGGAAACAGAATCATCTGGTGGAATGCAAACAAATGTTTCTGTCAGCTATAAAGGGATCTGGTCTCCATTACCAAGGCTGTCATCTTGTATTTGTGAGGTGGACTTTTGTAGAAATCAGGTATCTTTGTCAACATGTGCCTGCTTGAGCTGCAGGTACCACCTGGATCAACCCTATCCCTCTGCAGTGCCCATGCTGCTTTTGATAGAAAGGAGTGTTGCATTTTTAATCATGCTGCCTATGTTACAGGCTCTTGCCTCTTGCCCACCTGCACAGTAACACCGGACCCTTGCAGCCAGATGAGTCAGATTAATTAGGGCTGGATGGTCTCTCCTTACACATTTAATATCTGTCTGCACTAATTGCAGCACCCAAAGCAAAGGAAAGCAGAGAAGAGTGCAGATTTCTGAGGTATACCAAAATCAATGAGAGTTCTCTGTTCTTTTAATGAGACATGTATTTCATCATGTTCTTTGAGATGTTCTGTCATTATTTTCTTGAGGCTTATAAACTTTACAGGGGAGACAAGAAGTGGTGACAGCAACATAGGCAGCTTCCTCAAGGTTTTAATATGAATTGTGCTCTCCACTTGTTTTAGTTGTTTAGTTTTGAAAAATATCTCAAGAGAACAAATATTATTTGTGATTTACTTTAGCATGTGAGAATGTCACTGAAAATGGGTAACTACCCACATGGTATGTGTGCAAAAAGCAAAGGTTCTGCCTCTTACCAATTCACGTCTATAACTGTTTCAAAGAAATAAAAAAAAAAAAATAGAAGAAAAGAGCAAAAAACCCCTAAACATTACTGTGTTTTAAATCTAGAAAAGGTGCAGCCACATATGAACTGATTCAAGAGAAACCCTGGCTTGGAAGAAAAGCAACAGAATAGTTCCTTATGTCATGGGCCACATAAACAGACTGATCCTAAAACCACACAGTCATTATGCTGGATGGAAATGAAACAGGGGGAACAGCTGCTATGGCCAGAGCAAGGCTCTGCAGAGAGGTGGCAAGAGCGAGCCTGCTCCTTTGGGCAGCAGCTCCCTGCTACATCATCTCACTGTAACACACACCTCAGCCTGAGGGACACAGTGCAAAAAAACTACAGCAGTGCAATAAAAGCCTCTTTAAATTTCTAGAATTGTATCTCAGCTTTTTGAAAAGGTGATGGTGTGGAGAAATGAGAATCTGGAGAGAGTGAAAATCAAGTAAACCCCTTCTGTATTCCCCTGAGCCAGAGACCACCGGCAGCACGAAGCTGGGACAATCCTCCTGCTCACAGGTGAGGTGGGACAGGGCAGTAAGGCTGAATCACAGCACAGGACAGTGACAGTGCCCACCCAGCCTCCCCTCACTCCTGACAGAGAGCTGCCTCCCTCGCTGCACTGCTGTGCAGCCTGATAAACTCAGAAAGCAGTGATGTCTGGCTGTAGCACAATAGAGCCTTCATCCCTGTGTGCACTCAAACCAGCAATACTGCTAACAGGGCCAGACTGACACAAGTGGAAACTAATTACAAGAGAAGATGCTCTCTGGCTTCTTAAAAATCCACTTATTTTGTGGGGAAGTATCAAGCTATTTACACTGCACACCATAACAAAAGACTTACCTTTCAGAAGGAAGTTAAGCATCCTGGGTGCTCATTTGTTTTGTGTATGATTCTGATATGCGAAAGGCTATAAAGACAAAATTTAGAAGGTCACCTTTAAATATAAGAAAGAAGAATTATCCTTGATAATATTTCAAACAATTTTAATGTTAGTTAGCTTTTAAAGTGAGCTCGTCACCTGTGCTCAGTCAGCAGCTTAAGGGTTCATTTTCCTGAAGATCTAAACTAAGACACTTGCTTGATGTGGCCTTTGTTGTGCAGCATGCTCCATGCCACTGCCAAGCCTCCCAGACCTGTAATGGGCTGGATTTCCAGTTGTTCTTACTTTGCCCTCTCATTACAGCGTTCAGGCCCTTGTTCAGCAAGATGCTGCCAGGCAGCCCTAGAACCTCTCACATGAGGAAAGACCATCACTGAATTTCCTAAACCTTGTTTTGTTTATTTTGAGCTATCTGCCTAACCTTCAAGCTTAACCCAGAATTTTTTCTGTATCTAGCATCCTCCCTCATGCCAGTCCTAACCTTGATCTTTTATGAGCCATTATACTGACCTGATGGCCCTCATGAATTATCACTTTGGGTCTGAGCATGCCTTGGGGACAGTCCATGAAGGGTTTGATCCTGATGGAGCTTTCTTATTCTCCTTTTTCAAAAGCTGCAAATCAAGATCAAGAGCTGTTGTGGGATGCTGGGATGAAACTGGGTCTGGAGTAAAGGTATCTAAGTGAAGGCTGAGTGTTGTCAGGCTGATGAGACCTGTTAATCTGAGGAAAAATAGTAGAGAACAGTATATACAGTTTTTAACAGGCCCATAATCTGATTTCTTTTCATTGTTTTCCCTATGTTCAAATATAAAAGAGTTTTATAACATCTTACAGATGAAGTGATGCTCCCACTGTCATGAAGTATTGTAGAATGAGATCTGAGATTCCAGCTACTATCTCTTAATTCATAATCTAGTAAAACATGTTGAAGTTTGTGTATTGTTATCAGACCTTGGTTTTTAACTTGCTGTGTATGCTATAGTAGCAACATTTCTTGCACTTGGGACATTGAGAAGAATTTGAGAGAAATAATCAAAAGCAGGTTCTCATTATAAAATGTACTTACATCATTTCCTCAGATTATATTACAACAAAATATTGTAAATTCCTTGTTTTCATATACTTTGTTTTTGGTATTATATCAGTGTTATGCCTCTGACCCACGAAAAAATATTTATCCATTAAACAGGATGTTAATTTTTCCTGGCACCAGCAATTCCTAGGGCTCTTTAGAAGAGGTACCAGGTTCTCCTTGTTCCTTTCTTGAGTTCTAGCCTCAGAAGTTGTCTGCTGCAATATTCTGCCCCTGTAAAAAACTCCTACCTGACTCCAAGAAAACAAACTCATACCTAGCTGTGTATGACTGTATTTGTTTACTTCTAACACCTCCACATGAAAAGCAATTTGTTAAAAGTTGCTTTTAACAGAATTGTAAGCTCATCTTGTTTCTTTAAAATTGAGTCAGCCAAAACCACACTGGCTCTGTGCTGTGCTTTTTGCCTCAGGCAGCCACACTTTACTTAAGGTGGACACTTACTAAGAAAACTCATGCCACACAATTTTGCTTGTGCAGAGAAGTTGCTAATTCTGTTGATTGCACATTCATCAAGGATGAGTTATTCAAGCACTTAGCAACTGCCCTGACAATCTCCTTAAACAGGAAAAAGCATTACAAAAATATGAATGTGACAAGAAGGGAAAGTTACATGACTACCTTGGTGCTGGTGGCAACACTGAGTATCTAATTGAGTTATCTGACTTGTGGAAGCCACCGAGCCTGCAGGGTGAGCATAAATTTGACACCTATAGTTAAATAGGGTGAGCACTTTCCTGTGTGGAAAGGTGACATCAACATAATGTGGCAGTGATAAGGTTCCACATGCTTTATTGCTTTTTTTTTTGGCTTTAACTGGAAAGCTCAGGAAGTGTCCTGAAGGAAACAAGAGTAGCAGAAAGTACAGGGAGAGTAGAAAGGCCCTGCTACGATAGGAGAAGTTGCTGCTGTTACAGCTTTTCCCTGCATCCTCACTACATTCCCTTGCATCCCTGATTTCTCATGAAAATTTCAGACCCAAAGGGGTCCTGTGGTGTGTGTGTGTGCATTCTGGGGGCAGTGTGAAAGGCTGGCTATAGCTTTCTGTGAGGAGGCTGGACAAAACATGGTAGAACAGATCATCCAGGACAGTTTCTGGAGAGTACTGGACAAGGTGGGAAATGGGATAAATAAGCAGGAAGATGGAACGCACACATTGCATATATAAGGGAAGAAATAAAAATATTAAATGCTTGGTAAGTTTTAAGCTTTCCTGTCTTCCTCCACACAGTAATCAAATGTGATTTCAAACCAAAATTAGTCATCAAGGTTAAAACACCACACAAACAGGGTATCCCACTGAAGCGGTGCCTTTCCTCACCAGATTTTTATAGAAGCATCATCTTGTAATTCTCTGCATTATTAATTTTATATCACAGTCCTATTATGCACCTTCTGAAACCTAAAACCAATAAACATTATAAATGCTGCTAGAAATTTTTGTAACAGTTACACTTGGAAAAAGCATCCAAACTTCCCAGATGAAGCTGGGGAAGCAAATCTCTTGACAAGTTTATAAATGGGGTTCTGGAATACCAAACAACTGCATGGATGGAATTATGGAATGTAAAGTACAGCCCCTGTGTGTTGCCTCATTGTGGCAAGCAGGTAGTTCTTTATTTGGAAAATTATTAGGAAGGCCTGCCTTCTCATGCAAATGATCCTTACAAGTTCCTTTTGAACAATAATACATTTAGTATAAGAATTCAGACTCTGGAGTTACTGAACTTTATGAGGTTGGCTTGGTTTCACTGTGGAACTTTTCGCTTAGAGCATTTCAGAGTTCTGGCTTTGTAAACACATGTGAACAAACTTGCCAAAAATAGAAGTGAGATGCCCCTCTGTTGTTTTTTTGTTTTGTTTTGTTTTTTTTTTTCTTTTTAAAAATTATTTTCTACCATTAAGTGTTTCAAGAATCTTCCTGCCATAGCAACAAAAGAAAAAGTCTTGCTTATTAGATTTTATATGTCACAGAGGGGAAATAAAGCCAAACAAGCATTACGCTGCACATCAAACCATGCACATATCCAGCACATTAAATCAGGGGGAAAAAAATCTAATAAAGCTGGATTCTGTCTCATGAAACAGAGAAACAAAATTGTTGGAGATACTGCCCAGATATTCAGATTCAGCCATCCAAGGCTATCCCTGGGAGGCCTGTGCAGTCAAACAGAATAGCTATCCAGAATACTAGTGTGTAAGAAAAATGCTGCATGCACGAAGAAATAGGTGTTGTATGATAGTCTGAATAAAAGATGGGCTTATTCTCCTAAAGAAAATTCTTCTATGAGACTTTTTTCTGTAAATAAGAAGCTTATTCAGCAGCCTTTATGCCACTCTCACCAATAGCAGTCTCACTGTGCAAACAGTACTTTGTAAGCATTATCACTCACATTATGTACTGAAACAAATGTGGGTGGACCCCCATGGTTTTGTCAGCCAGGCTTCACAAGAAGGTTGGGAAAAGCACTAGGCACAAAATTTGCAGGAAAATAATTTCTTCCCAAAGATACTCTAAGAATTACTAGGAAATCTATTTAAATTCAAGGAAATAACAGGTTTAGAGGATTTTAATGTCAGTTTACAGTTTGCAATGTGCTTTAAACCTGCAAGAACCTTAGATTTATTTCTCCCACTGTAATTGTTGAGATTAATTTTCACTAATTACTAGCTTCTCTAGTCAGTTCCAGCAGTCCTCTCATCAACATCACTGTAATCTTCTACTGCTTCTTCATTTAGCAACTAATTTCAGTTATAAAGAACTAGTTCCAGTTTAAGGGGAACCTTACATAGTCATCAGTAGGAAGAATGAGATTTAATGAAAAAAATTTATAAGAATAAGGAGGAGCCTTTCCTCATTTGACCACAGGTCATAAGCTTTCTTTATTAAAACTAGGGATAATAATACCTATCATCTAACTTTAAGGTGAATAGCTAATAACTAGAACGTAACTGCTGAAATAAAGAATGCCTTCAGAAGCTGTATGTTAGCAGTACTCAGCTGAAGGAAAAAAGAGCCTTCAGTGTGAGACATTAAAGAGCATAAAAATCTGATGGAAAGTGAACTTAGGTCTGCATTATTGGGAAAATGAAACAAGGGACTAATGAGTGAGGACCTGATGTACTGAGAAACTAAGAGTTCTCCATGAAGTCAGCATGAGTCTTAGTTGCTTAATGTATTTTAAAATCACGTCAAATAATTTTATTTATAAGAAACAGAAGCAATAGCATGTGGGAGGTGAAGAACAACAACTTCATTAGTAAATATAGATGTCTTTGTTACCAAAACTGTAAGAAAGCAGAGTTAAACCTTCAATCATCTGAAATATAACACACTGACAACTTGCTATCTCTCCCAGTGGCTTAAGGGTGGAGGTGGCATGCCTTTTTTCAGCTTTCAGAAATGCTTTGAACAACTTTTTACAAAAGATGGATGTTCAGTACTTGGCAGGATAAGACATATTTCTGGATGCTTGAGAAGTTTGAAATTTCTAGTGAACATCGATGCCTTCTGTGCCACCAGGGTTCTACTGCTAACATCACTCCAAGGGTATGATTCTCATATTATGTCCTGCGATCACCATTGATTTAAATGCTAATAAAGTGTCTGTGTCTGGATTCACAACTTAATGTCAACTTAATGTTGTTCATGCCAATCTATCAACATGCAGCATCTAAAATGAAGGTTTCAGTACCTTTGTATTACTGAGAGAAATAGGGTACACATGGGGACTTGACAGGTGGGAGATGTTAAGTTAAACACCTAGTTCTAGAGACCACAGTAATTTTTCAGGTTGAAGGGTGGTGAAAGTATAAGAAGGTGCCTACTTTGGTGTTTCTATTCCAGTGTGCATTTTACTCCCTGCTTTTCCCAAATCATACATCACATGCAAGGCTCAGTTGAGTCACAGCCAGTACCAGCTTTCTTACAGTGCTGCATTTCCCAGAACAGCATTGATAGCTGGTTGGGTGGTGGGGAATCAATTATGGGTGAAAGGCTTTCACACCTATGGCCTGTGAAAGATACTCCAAAGTCAAAGTATATGGTATAGTACAAAAAATTTGTAAGAAAAGGGTGCAAACAAGAGCAATTGTCACAGGCCAGCCTCTCTTTGCCTCTTTGCAGGCCTGGCAAGAGGAAGAGCAATCACAGTGTCTCTTTTGCCGTGACTTTCAAGAGGAGATGCTCACATTCCATTTCAGTTTTCTTTTAGCTGTCAGTAGTTCAGTTAATGCAAACTATCAAGTGAAGGGACTGACATATGAAGTGACGGAAGCTGGCTGTGGAAGAAATTCAACCTCTTATGGCAACTAAGGATGTAACCAGCACTATTCAGTGTCAGGATATGTATGTTGTTACACATCAGGTTAAATTTCTGGCACAATTTGTGTGCACGGGTGGTTTGAGACATCAAAGGGAGTTGCTTCAGATTTATTTCCACAAAAAATAGGGAGGTTTATCCTGCCAGTTCCACGCTGGGCTGATTTACTGACATATGCTGCCCAATTGTTAGCCATACATGGTAGACATGGGTAAGCTACTGCAAACCTTTTAGGAATCTTCCTAAAAACCTGCCAGAGTGACAAAATAAAATAAAAATAAATATAAATAAATAAATAAATAAGGCAAGTTTTCAAAGTAGCAACAACTATATAGTGGATCTAGTTTGTCCTGAATAAGATTTTGCTTAAGGCTCAGCAGTGTACATCAAGTTTTGAAGACTTGCAGACTCATCTTCAAGTTTGTCAGCAGTTGCACACCTTTCGTTGACTGCACTGAAAATGTTTTGATAAGTAACAGCCTGACAGTGGGAGTAAAGGGTTTGCAATCTTATGAATGTTAATTATTAATTATAAATTGAGACTTAGCTTGCACATTTCAGTTAACTCCTGTGTGGCTGCCTGTCATGATGATACAGCCCCCAGCTTAATTTGTTTAGATCTATGTAGATTTCTATAAACAGTAGGTAGATGCTTTTAGGTGAAAAAGATGCCCATGAATGCCAAGCACTTAATAAACTTCAGGTGTTTTATAAACAATGTGTACAGATCACATTTCAGGGACCAGAAGTAGCATAAATCCTGATGTTTTTGAACTTCTTGGAGGACTGCAGTGGAATTACTCACATGAACATTTAACTGAGAACCAAATAACTGTGGCAGTCATGCTCCAGAGAGCATAAAGCATCAGTAATAACCCAACCAGTTTTGACATGCCAGTCTGTCAGTCTGACGGTACTTTTAAACTCTAATACATCTTTCAAGGGAAGAACAAACCACAAAGGAAGTTAAAATGTTTCACTTTGGAATGAAATAGAGGAAAAACTTGGTCTTAATTTTTGTTTTTGTTTACTAAGATACAAAAGAACATTTTTCAAGTTACTTAATGGTCTCTGATGAACATGGAAAAAAGTATTACAGATCTCAGTCCAAGCCCTACTCAACCTAATGATTTCTGTAACCGCACTGAACAAAAAAAAAACGACAAGAGTTGTGTGCTTAGTATTTACATTTGGTTCAGATCAACCCTTTAGGATTCTTTGGAAAATTTATCAGCCTGATAATATGCCCATCTTTCAGCATGCTGGCAGAAAACAAGGGAAAAAATGGAGATTATTGTGCTCCTTAATTGGGAAAAAAAGCAAGTTGAGAAAAAGTTACTCATTCCTTCCTAACAAACTTTTTTTTTCCTAGGCCCAAGTGAATAAATAGAACCATACAAAGATGACAAATTTTCGAGGACTGAGCAGTGTAAATGTGTGGACAATAAGCACAAAAGTTGGTCATTGGCTTACATATGGATATATGACCTGCAGAACTCAATTCTCCCCTGGTACTGCCATTAAGTGGTTGGAACAATAGTTTTTGCACAGGCCTGAAATTTGTTTATGTATCCCATTCATTGCAATTCCTGCAGGATTTATCTCTGCATTTTACTTATACTCTCACACTAGATGGGCAATCTTACATTCACACTGTGAGGTCCATTTAACCCTGATTTTTTTCATTGCACAGATTATGCGATGCTGTTGCAGCTCCCTCACATTTTTGGCACTTGTGTGGACTGAGGCAGTGAATTCAGCTGCACTTTAAGGGTGGAATCACACTTCATCAATACCCATTTTTATGTTTGTTCATTTTATATACCATATGCTTAACCAGTGTGGCCCAACTTCCAGTACACACGCCAGTTCTGGGTAACTGGATGCTTCCCTCTGGCCCACTGCCTCTACTGAAGAGCAAGCAGAGGAGAGTTTTTGGTTCCTTTGCTGAAGCTGCCTCTTACTGTGCTTGTAAGTATGTGTTGTGCTCCATGAATGAAGGGCATGTGTTTTGAAATGTATCTCCTGCTGCATGTGAATGCAGGTCTGGCTTCAGAGCCAGGAGCTACTAATGGTACAGTGACTCACAAAGATGTTCTCAAGAGGAACCATTGAATTCAGATCTATTCAGTCTAGAAATGCTCAGCCAACTCAGGCACTGACTTGGGAAACTGCATTTTATTTTTCTGAAACAGAAATGCTCCCCAGTCACTGCTAAAAAGACATGCAGTCCTCTAAACTTTGACAAATCTCATCTGATTCCTTTAATTCCTCTTATTCAAGGTCTGGTTGCCTTCTAATATCTTTTCCTTTACCAATGGGGCTGCTCTTACCAGTTAGTCAGCCAGTGACCTACTCGACTGCCTTCCCCAGAGGCACACAGGTGTGTGCATTTTCTTTCCTATGTAGGTGTAGATCCAGTGGAACTTATCCAAATATCCTACATTTCCTGCTACATTACCTCCACTCCTGCCTGCCCTGTCCCTTCCATATAGAAGAAACAGAAGTCTCTCCCTTCCTTGCTTACAACCCTTTATTAACATTACCATTTTTCTTTTTTCTCCTTTGTCTACACCAAAGATAGCCTGTGAAATCTGTCCCTTCCTTCTCCTGGAGCTTCAGTATAAGGAAATTCCAGAAGGTCAGTATGTGCATTCTGTCCATACAGCAAGTACCTCACTACCTTTTTTCATCCCTTTCTTCCCGGTCCTGCTATATCCTTTCATACCATTTTTCTAGCCCTGTGTCTGGTGCTGGTCTTTGTCAGAGACAGCAGAGTGAACAACATTAATCACGGCTGATTCCTAGATGAGGCAATTCCGTGTTTCTTTTGAACATTTATTTTTATTATTTATGGGAGCCTACATTTTTTTTTCCAGTGGAGATGCTCCCATACAATGAGTTCAGAGTTACTGATAATAGTTTTGCTATTTATAGCTATAGATGACTTAGAAGTGGGTCCAGAATGAAATAAGTTTGCATAAAACTTAAAAACCAAAGCACTGAAATTATATTTGTTTTTGGGCCCAATCCTAGAGAAAGCCCCAATTAAGTTCACCTGCACAAGGAATGGAAGATTATCCCCAATGAAGTTTTATAGGAAGTCTAACCCCACCCAGAAAAAGAAAGTGTTTCCAGTCTTTCTTTCATATAATTATTTCTATCTGTCCTCTAAAACATGTGTGTTTCTTATGACTACAGTCTATTCAGTCTTACTTTAAACAGTGATAAGTATATTTATAGATCTGTGTAAAACAAAATATTACTAGCATGTCAGCATTTGGTTGATCTTCACATTCTTGGCTTCAGAATGGTTTAAAATAAAACATACACACAAAGCAGGGTTGTTTTTTTGGCTCTGGTTTCCTCATTTTTGCCCACAACAGACCTGGCAGATGTGGGATAGCTGGAATGTGCATATCTAACAATTCTCTTCTGTGCCATCATTTGAAGCTGTAGGAGTGCAGCTATTTGGCTGTAGCATGAAAAAGAGTGATGAATGTGATGAAATACAGATTTCATTTATAACCAGGGAATAAATACTGTTCAGGTCACGAAAACAGATTAGTGCTTGGGGACAAAAAGTTCATGAATAACTCCTTTTTTGAGGTGGAGGTAGGGGTACAGAACCACAGCAGTTAAACTGAAATGACTAGGTAGTTACTGAGAGTACATAGAAATAAATACAAAACAGGAACCGCAAAAGGATGAAAGTTTGTTAATTGCTCTGGCCTTGTGTCAGCCTTGCTGGGGAGTCACAGTCCGATTAATCATGATAACAGATAAACTGGATTGCTTCACAGGAGATTTTATATTCATAGTTTTGTGGAGAAGTTTAAATTTGTTTCAGGGGCCTCATATCCAATATAAAGCCAAGACAGAAAAGAAATCAGATAGCTGTAAAAATGAGTTATGAACCAAGACTTTCTCAGATGACTATTAAGTCTTGATCAGTTTATAACAGATCAAAGAAAGTCCTTCCCAGTGGAGGCAGAACTGTTATAGCAGAAATTATACTCTTATCAGAGCCAAATCCTTACCCTGAATTCAGATGTAGATGCAAGCTTGAGAAATGAATCTGTTTTTAAAGATGACTGCTCAAAAATATAAATTTCAGCAAAGGTGTTTCAAAGATGGGTTCATGGCATATAATGTCCTGCATCTGTGTGTTGGATCAACTTTAAAAAAATAAGGCTTAAAAGATACAGGTTTTGAACCTATATAAGGTTCAAAAACCGAGGAAAGCTCTCTATTATTTTAGGAATAGTGGGGTATTCTTCATTTTTCATGAACGTGAGTTCATGGGAATTGTTCTTTGGGAAGAGTATCACTACTGACTAGAGAGGTATGGCAGGTCAGAGAGAAACACATTACTGCTGAAGTCAAAACCACTGAGGTTAAGAACAAACCTGGTTTTCAGTTTGTGTCTTGCTGGGGTTTTTTAACAGTTCAATTGTTTCTTACAACAGACTATGTCTGTACAGTATTTTCCTTAGAAAAGGGCTCAGTGGCTGACAAGTCATTGAAATTACAGCTATCCAAGTTCAGAAGCAGGGAAACGGGAAATGTTTTCTGAAGAACTTTTACTGTATCCCATGTATTTCAAAAAGGGTGTGCCTGACTGGAAAATCTTTCATTTGAGAGAACAACCTGATTGTGTGAGGTCCTTCTCACAGATGTCCAGGTGGGGAATAGGCTTGGAAGTTAATACTGGAATGATATGACCCACTAAAACTGGGAGACAGATTTTCCTTCCACGCTGGAAAGTTTAAATATTGTTTTGCCTCTGGTCAAAAATTTAGTTGATCTCTGAGGGAAAGAGAACAAGCCTTCACTGACTGTGGGTGTGTGAAGACGAAAAGAAGTGGAGGATTCAGCCTTTTCTGAAATTTCCTGCAGCTTTGGGCTGTGTGTATCTCTGAGGGGGGAGGTATTATTTACCCCAATCCTAGTCAGAGCAGTCTAACAGCTTCACCAGTCTCACTGGTTCTATTTCCTGAGACAGCTCTTGTATCAGGGACAGGAACCACAGGCTCTCACCATTCTGAGAACTGTTCCCTGTGTGCAGGGAATATTCTCAAAGGTCAGCTTCCACTAGCATTATGGCCCATTTTCACATCTCCAGAGGCCATCAGAATGTGCAGAAATTGTATGACTTATAAAAAGAAAGCCATCCAAAGCAGGAATACATGTAATTTTGCTCTTTGAATATACCATGAAGTACAAGAAGGACATGATTTTGGGCTGAAGGAAGTCTGTTAGCTCATAATTTCTCTACTGGCTTTGGTGGAGTTACTTCACTTTTTAATGGAGTAGTTCAGCATCTGGCAAGATTTGCAGAACTTATCTAATCAGATCCATTCAGATTTGTTGTTTACAGCAATTGAGACCTTAAAGCATTTCACCACAGTCACCAGATTCAGGTTCCATAAGCAGGAAGTGAAGACATCACTTGTTCTACAGTGTCACACATTCCCATGGGGAACATGTCTTTCTGGGTGGTTTTTTTTTCAATTCCTTAAGCTATCCTATGACATGTGCTCTATAGTTAAATAGTTCAACATGCATTTGTTGTACGACTCCTGAGCCTGAGATTTTTTAATCACCTAATGATGATGGCTGTCCTCCTCCAAAACCACTTAAATACAATCCAGTCCAATTGGTCTGCTTTGTCGGAGTGCTGAGCCAGCACGTTGTTTGAGTGCCAAGAGTCAACGAAGCCAAAAATCAGGGTCAAAAGTTGCTGTTAGTTGGCACATACCTCTGGCAGGCTTTATAGAATACCCTGATTAAAGCATTTGTTAAGTCTTGATTGAATGTTTTTTCCCTTTATAGAGTTTTGTCAGATTTCATTTTTTACTCTCAAAGTGATTTTGTGAAGAGGTCTGTGATCAGAATGACGGAATAGAAACCTGAAGCAAAAATCAGGATTTCTGTCATACCAGGGGGATTTGTGTTATTTTACGTTATTAACTTGTCCGGTGACAGGTGCTACCTCCTGCATCAGCCCAAGATCTTTTGCTGGGAGTGCCTCAACCACTGCTGGAACACTGGGAGCTGCTGTTGCACCGACTGCAAGGAACCACCAGATGGTGCACGGAAATAATTCATGGACTCGTAGCTTTGTGGCATAGTTTGGGTTGGAAAGCACCTTAAAATAGTTTATTTCCACCCTCCCCTGCCACTAGAGAAGCTTACTCAAAGCCCCATCCAACCTGGACTTGAATCATCATCAGAGGGAAAGTTTCCAGCTGGCCTTGGTCAGGGCTCAGCCACTGCTTGGTGAAGCTTCATCTCAGTTTCGGTGGAGATAGAAGTGAGCCCCGACTGAGGGAAAATTGATGTGACTTTGTGGTTTTACATCAACCCAGCAGACTTGTAGCTAAGCTAGGTTTGCTTTCAGGAGTGTAGATGAAAAATTTAGACACTGACACAAGGAAGAGCAATTGACTTAAATTTTTTGAGATTTAAATGGTGTTCATTGCCTGTTGAAGTGTGGAAAGTGGTGCAACAAAAGTACAGTCCAGCTGTGTTTGGTCATCTTTCAAAGTTCAAATCCACAGTGAATCCAGGGCTAATTGATGGATGAACTTTTTTCATCCAAATGGTGAAAAAACTGATGATTTTTCAGGTCTTGTGCAGTTTCTATTTCCTTGACTTGATCTGGAAAAAATCTGGCAAACGCATTTTTTGTAGTTTGTGCTTGGCCCAAACTCAAAAGTTTGGAGTGAAGTTTTGATCCTTAGGTGTGAGTCCAACCTCTTACCTAGGCATTTGGCATTTGGCTTTTAGGTGCTATTTGGACCTATAACTGATCCAAATATGATACAACACAGCTGAGCATGTGCCATTCTGTCACAAGAGGAGGTAATCCAATGGTATGTGTCTTCAGAGCCTTCCTGGTGAACCTGAACACCATTAAAAGTATCACTGATAATGTCTGTCTCTTTAGAATACGTCTGAAATAGCTTATTATTTACCTCGTGTGTTTTACATTTGGATGCTTTACCTGTGTGACGAACTGGGACTGCACTTCATTATGCGTCCTTGGCTGGGGAATGTCTTCCTTGTGCACAGGGACTCTGAAGTACACTATTATGAGCAGTTATTATTGCAGGAGAGGGAAGCAACTGGAATCTACTTGTTGCCTGTGATGAAATCTTAACTTTCTAAACTTTTTGAACATCATTTTAAATCTCATCCTTTTTGGAATTTGCAAGGTGCAGAGCCCTTTTTGTATATACAAAGAAGATGAATCCTTGTACAGATTATGGTCATTATCCAATTTGTGCAAGATTTGGCCTGCTGTGAATGCTCCTTAATAGTGGAATTTGGAATAGCTACAGATAATGCAATGACAGCAGCATTTACAGTGGTAATGTTTCTCTACCACAGAATGCAGAAACTAGTGGTGTAGCCTGAAAAAACCCACCCAGGATTGTCCACCCCACCAAAACAGACATCTCTGATATGCAACAGCAACATGAACTGTAGTTAGGATTAGACTACCTATGGATATCTTCTGTAATACAGGCTTCTAAAGAAAAAGGGTCAGAAAAAAGACTGGACTGAACAAGAAGCCTGGGAGCATTTGACTACCCAAATTTTAGGTGGCCAGTTTCATTAAACCCTTTCTTTGAACAATGGAGAAAGACAGGACCTGCATGGCTTTGGATTGCTCCCCACAGGGTCTGTACCTCTTCCTGAATCAGGTGGAACAATTTAAGTTTTGACTCTTTTTTTTGGCCTCCTAGTAAGGGTCTTTGGCTGTCATGGATACCTCCAGTGATGCACATTTTCTTCCATATTTGGTGTGATGTAATTATAGGGAGTACAAGCTATTTTCTTTTGGGAATAGACTTCCTTCCTTTTCTTTAGAAAGAAAAAGTTTCAAATTACATTAAATTAGGATTTTTTTTTCTCTAGGATTTTGCAAACGTTCATGAAGAAACCAACTAAAAATCCCTCTCCTAGCAGAGTTTACTCCAAACAAGAATATTTTTTTTCCATCTTTCCTTTACTAGTTTATTCAGATACAAATTTGCCTGCCTCCTTTGGAAGAATAGTAGGGCAATTAGAAGCCATTACAGCAGAGCCTGGCCTTTTCCTGTACTGGTAGTATTTTACTGATTTATAGTCTTCCAATAACTAAACCCACTTTCCATGAACATTGAAGGCAGTCGTATTAAAAACTCACATGTTGAGAAACAGTTAAATTGTCATAATTTCTATAGAAAATTACATATATAAAATTAATTACCTGCTTGGGTAATTAAAAGAATAAGAAAACAAGGCAGCTGCTTGTAAGATTCCACATTTAGAAAGAAGACATGAGATTTCTGGAATAATTTATTCTTTCAAGATAATGTCTTTAGCCCTAGTCTTTAGAGAGTTTCTGTCCACTTAGGTCTTTGAATTGGCTCAGCCCTGGGTAGAAATTCCAAAAATCCTGGATGTAAAACTTCTCTTTGCATTATTATTAGTGTCTGGCTTATGTCCCACACTAAAAAATCTCAGAATTAAAGGCTTACTTTTGCAGCAGAACTTTATTCAAAAGGGTGAGATGAAAGGCACTTGAAAAATTACTTTTAGCTACATTACTTACTCATGTCTTTAAGGAGAACCAGAAAGACAGAATCATGACAGACTATGGATCCAGAGGCCCTTACTAAATTAAGAACTAACAGGTGTTTTATCATGAACATCCTTGTTTTCTTACTTCTCTAGAAGTCAAGTTTCCAAGGAGTGTCTTGGATCAAGATCAGTTTCATAGAAAAATTAAGTCACTGCAGCAATATAGCCAGAAAGGATTTTAAAATTGGCTTAAGCTATGCAAATTGTCAAACATTAAGGTGTTTGGGGGGTTAGTAGTTTATAGTATCTGTCCCTGAATGTGCACGGGGAGCTTAATCCCCCCAGGTGTGCCTCTGCTCTACCTTTCAGTGGGGACCTGCCTAAATTCCTCAGATCTTCTTGCCAGGTGACTCCAAAGTGTGATGATTGCATATCCATATGGTGCCTGCCACAAAACTCTAGCTATCAGAAGCATCACAGCTTTTTCTATGCCCAAACTGCATGTCTGAACAGAGGGAGTGTTCTGAGGACTGGAATGGATATTAAGCTCATGAGTGGTATCTTGAATGGGTATTAAGATTACTGTATGAAATGCTGACTCCAAACAAAGGATTAACTTTAAACCACTCTAAAATATCAACACCATTATTTATTTTTCAATATCAAAGTGCAAATGGCCTCCCTGTAAAAGAAAGACTGACCTTACCATTATCATAAGGTAATCACTCTCTCAGGGACCAGGGCCCTTTGGCTGCAGTTGTGGCCTCCCAGAGCTCAAGGACTGTGGTGATCTCAAGGTATCTGTACTTTAATGTTTACTGCTTCTTCTGCATTGTTTAATAAGCAGCAGAGATACATTCCAAGATTTCTTTTTTTCTATACCACAAACAGCTTAAAGACTACAAGACAGATTCTCAGCTGGCATGCTACCTTACAGAATTCTGCAATACCACATTGATTCACATTTCCTGAGGATACAGAGGGCTTACTGGAAATACTTTGCAGAGGGAAGGATTGTTTCCCTAAGCTTTTCTGTTTAAATCACTCAGCCACAAGAATCCTTTGACTGGACCATATTATCTTATTAAAAATATATTCAAATAAAAAAATGCTTTGTAATCCTATTAAAAGTTATCCTCTGTAGCTCCACCCAGCTAGGATATACAACCTCAGAGGAACTCAGTAACTGCTGTCAGTATCTACCAAACCCACAAATGAAGTAACTAAAGACAGAGAACTGGTGAAAATACATGAAGAATTGACCTAAAATCGGCTGCTTGTAGAGAAATATTCAAAACTACAGATGATACTATGTCTTAAGGACCAGCTTACCTCTTGTTCTGGAATGAAACAAAGCCACAAAAACATCAGGATTGTGTTTAAAGAAGCTATTCCCACTCCCCAGTTTATATAACATGTAATCAGATAACTTCAAATAGGATATCATGATTTAATAATGTTGTGACTACTCATGGTTATAAAGGGAAAATTCTGAAGAGCTTCTAAACAGAGAAATACTATGCCATCAAAAAACTTCCCTGTCTGCTCAATAATTATTTATTGCCCAAGCAATACTGTGGCTCCCTGTAAATTATTTGGCCTGTTGGAACTGCTGGAAGGTTAATAAGAATGTATGAGCACTGTGCCTGCAGAATGCAGGGAGAGTGTCTGTGCATAGTATTAAAGAGCCACAATCTGTATGATCTGGCTGAAGAGCAATGGTCTTGTGAATGTAGATGGTCCAACCCTCAGCACAATGTGAGAGAAAGAGCTGCAGGAGACAGCTGGCTCACATGAGAATGATGTTGTTAACAGGTTTAAGAAAAAGTGATGTCATTCATAAAACCAAGATACAGTAATGCCACTGAAGTAAAAGATGGGTACTCCTACAAAGACCAGAGACAGCAATCTGAAAGATAAAGGACACTTGTGGGTGTTCTCCACACAGGAATAAAAGGAGTATCCAAGTGCTCAGAACAGCAGTCTGGCTGCACTCCCCAGTGACTTGGTTAGACACCAGACAGCACAGTGGGCCACTGAGGCTGGTGAAAGTAGAGATCAACTGAACATACATTTCTTCCTGCAAGTAGTTTTAGCTATAAAAAGGCTCTTCCCCATGTAATGATCTTGCTTATTTAGGATACTGTATCTACTAATGTTAAGAATTATTGGCACACAATTGTGTTCAAAGCTAATATTGTATTTTGGCATTATGCATGCATCTCTCTTCTTCAAACCTCCTTCATCACAGTTACTTTCGGAACTTTTGCCTATGCACCTGCAAAAAGTACATCCTGAGCATTTATTTTTTGTTAAATGCTAACCAAAATAATTTCATTAAAAGACATATGCATTTTGTGATCTGACCGGAATACTACTAAATATAATAATATTATATTCATTGAGTCATAGAATAGCCTGCGTTGGAAGGGACCCACAGGGATCTGTCTTCAAAGTCCAGCTCCTGGCCCTGCCCAGAATCACAAGAATCACATCGTATGTCCGAGAGTATTGTCCAAACTCTTGAACTCGGTCAGTTTTGGTGCTGTGACTACATGTCTGGAGGCCTCCTTCCAGTGCCCAAACAGCCTCCTGGTGAAGAGCCCTTTTCTAATATCCAAAGTAAACCTTCCCTGACACAACTTCAGGCCATTCTCTTGGGTTCTGTCACTGGTTGCCAGAGAGAAGAGTTCAGTGTCTGACCAATCCCCTCTTCTTCCCCTTGTAAGGAAACGTAGAGAAAGGATGTAAAAACTAATAGTTTGCATTTCTAACTGTGACAATATCTACCTGTAGCTACCACTATTTAAAAAGTATTTTGGAAACAAACATGAGCTCTTTCTCCCTGTCCTCTCACCTGGCATAAATCCCATGGTTAATAGAGCTGACAGACAGGGTATTATAGTGATGGCTTAGGGATGCATTTAGCAGAGCCACATAATTCTTGTTCAGTAGGTAGTGTGAGCTCATGCCCATCCTCAAAGCTTTGTGCAGATATTCTTTCTGTTGTATTTCTCTAAGCCCAAGAAAAAAGTAGAATCATGAACATTGCACAGGAACAAATTCGTAGATCTTAAGGGCTAATCTTATCCCCCCTGATATCTCCAGATCTGAACCAAGTCCCTTTTAAGGACTTTTTTAACATTTCTCACAAAGTATGCTATTCTGATATCTTGTTCATCTTATGTGGCTTTGTCAAATCATGTTTCCATCCTTTGAGATCAGATCAGTTGATCAAAGCCTGGTGCTAAAAATGCTGAGGCTGTGGGTTGAATCTCTGTATGGGCCATTCACTAAGGAGTTGGATTTATCCTTGTGGGTCCCTCCTAAATCAGAATATTTTGTGAATCTGTGATTCAAGTAATGTGAACCAAATGGCTGCCTGTTGAACAGCAAGGAACTCCCATTTAATTCAAATTTGACACAGTAGAATAAAGATGCCCCAGTTCAGCAGCATTTAACTGCCTCTAAACACAGCACTATAGGCTCCTACTCCTTCCTGCAGGAAGAATGTTTCACTGCTTTCAGTGTTCCACACCCAGAAGCGTAAGTCTGTCAGTAAACTAGACCACCTCTTGTTCTACCTGAAGTCATTACAACTTTTGCTTAATTGAAGGCAATTTTGAATGCAAGGTATAAAATTGTTTGAATGCATTCAGAAAGGTATATTTGAGCAGCAACAGCATAATTGAAAATTCAAACATGTTTCAATATTGCATTTCAGGAAAATTTTCAAGCACTACTTTACTGAGTAATAGCTAAATCTTTATCTCTGTTGACACATACTCTACATGAAAGCAACTGGAAGGTCCTTTTCAAATAAGCATTTTGGCAGTTAATGCTGTATTCTAGTATTTTTATTAGCACTGAATGAACCCCTCAACACACTTCAACAAATAAATTAGAAAGGAATCATTAAACCTATCCATGCAAGTAATAACCCTAACATATTGCAAACAAAAATTATTTTATATGTAGCTGAACAAATAAACTTAGTTTCCTATAGATTTGCATGTTACATGTCTTCATTCTCTCAGGCCCCTCTCCTCACTGCAATATAATCAGCTCCTTTGTTATCCTCTTTAACTGAACAAGAAGTAGCAGGGTGCATTGATTAAATGGATGCTGCACCAGAGTAGAAACAACTATGTTAACACTGCCTTTCCTTGTTAGGGGGGATTATTTTGGTCTTTCTATTCATCTGCTGATTTTCCCATATCTTACAGGTACTAAATGTATTGAAGGTTTCTCTCCCTCTCTTCAAACAAATGTTTAGTTTTTCAAATATATGAAAAATCTCCATCTCTTTGTCAAACTGTCTTACCAAAATATACCTTGAAGTTGTCAGAAATGTTCTTTTCAGTTATTCATGTAACTGTGTAATGATGGAAAAACGCATTTCAACATGTAACACTTTTATCTGAAACATTTGGAAGATTTCTACCTACTTCTTATTTTCAAATCAAAATTGGCAGAAATATATTCCTACTGTTCAATGAAAATGTAATTAAAATTAAATGCAGTGTCAATGCAAGATGCTCAATAATTTATAGCAAAGAAATTCAAAGTTCTTTGGCCATAGTTTTGTGATTTGGCCATCAGCTTCAGCCTGGCCAAAGTCCAGCAGGCCCGCCCCATGAAAGTGACTTTAGAACTGCAGCTGGGAAACCCTCAGTGTTTCTTTGTCATTTCCAAAATTAAGAAGTGTGTTCTGCCACTTTTCTTTTAGGCTTTCCAAACTCATTTTCAAGATACTGGGGAAGCCTTCTGCTGCTGGCAGAGAAATACAGAAATGGATATATTTTGAGGAGGAAGCAGACATTAGTCCCCTGTGATGCCCTAGGAAGGACTAGGGCTATAAAAACATGCCAGAAACCTGCTGGGAAGAAAGTGGGCTATTATGAGGTCCACTCTTAGCTGGACTGAATGAGCACTTTTTTCCAAAGGTCTGCTGCACTAGAATCAAGCACAGTGGGAATGTTTTGCCCATTTTTAATCCTTGCAGGGAACCATTCACTGTTCCTGGAAGGTATTTGCCTCTGGACTAAGAAGATTCATGTGTATCAACTGGATCCAGGACACTCTAGCACAAAAAAAAAATATGCCAAAATAAGGTTGGAAAAAAGATGTTAATTGCTATTCAGCAGAGAAATAGCAACATTATTGGTACATGAATTTTCAAGAGGTGGTCTGGAATCTCATTTGCAGCCTTTTTGAGCGGGCATCAAGCTGGATTTTTTTCTTCATATGAAGGGCATATGTTACATACAATATGAACTCTCAGCTCAAAATTCCTTTATACTAATGGAAATTTAGAGTTAACTCCACAGGCTTCTGAATCTGGTTTATGGAGCTTAATCAAAAGAGCTGCATAGCTTTTCTCATTCATTTATGGGGATAGCAATATAAATTGAGTGAAGGAAAAAGTGGGTCACAACTTTGGCACCCTTTTTCCTTCCCTCTATTTTTGGTCTCAGAGTTAAAGCCTTCAATATTTCCTTGTATGGACAAAACAATTAATAAAAACCCCAGATCTTTTAGTGGAGGCAACCATACAAACAAAATGACTTGATTTTACCAGTGGTGAAAACACATAAAAATGGGCAACAGCCTGGAAAAGCCCCAATATCATACCACATATGGTGTGAACTGATAAAATTAACATAGTTGATCTACAGATAATGTTTGTGAAATGTTAACAATAAAACTGTATGTGCTGAAGGCCTCCAAAGTTTAAATAAATATTTTGAGTAAATGTTATGAAAACCTCTACTTTTTCATGAGCACCTGTTCCAAGAAGGTTAAACGAAATATAGTTTATTTATATGAATCCCATTCCAATCTTTAATAAAAATAAAGTACAGGCTGCGTTGGACTGAATGATACTGCACACCCAGGAGGACAGGGCACAAATCCCGTTAGTCTCACAGATATGTCCAGCCTGTGGAAACAAGAGATATTGACCTCCCAGGAAAGTGAGATAGATTTTGTTCTACATGTTCCAGTTTTGCAGGCTCCAGAGTGCTTAAAAATGCAGGTTTGATTGATTCTCCTGTAGGAGGAAATCCAATTCAGTTTATTGCCTCTAAGAAAGCTATAAAAAGCCAAAGGGAATGGAACATGTTCTGAAATACTGTACTGAGGGAGGAAGCTGAAGCAGATCCATGCTCTTTCTCGGGCTGGTGGACCTAATGAAGCTTTAGTAGGGATAGATATAAGAAGAGGTTTCAGGTCCTGCAACTGAGAAAATATTTCTTGAGAAACTACAGGAACAAGGTTTTTTCTTCATCTCCCACCTTCCCAAGAAATCTCACTCATATAAAATACCCAGTCACCCTCCTGTACCTCTCCACTTATGTGGCATGTGTGGCCAAAGGAAAAGGGTGGAAGAGGGGAAAAGTAGGGTAGAGAGAGAGGTCCCTTATCAAGGGAGGGACAGAAATCTGGCTGGGCCAGTAAGCCATCAGAAGAGCCTCAGAAGGTGCATGTCCTTGCTGGACTCTGTGCTGCTACAGAGGACAAAAGCAGCTGAAGGAGGGAGAGGCAGAGGAGGAGGCTTTTTGGCAGCTGGGGATGGGCAGTCTGGGGCTGAGGGGAGCAGTCTCTCTGCAACCAGGGAGCAATGGCTGGCCTTGTTGCTTGAGAGTCTTCTCAGGATTTCAGCTCAGGCCCCTCCCAGTGAGATGAAAATACAGCTGCACCAGACTTCATATGTGATTGACTGTAAGTCTCACTGTGTTTTGATTATAACTTAACAAATTCCTCAAAAGTCCTGAACCAAGATTTCCATAACCCCTGACTTTCAGTGGAAATGGTCCTTTCAACATGGTGGATGACCAATGCATGTGGGTTGTTATTAATGGGCTTAGGCAGTGGGATCAGGACTTTCTACTGTAATTTCAAGACATTTTGGGGTGGTGCAGACGTGGGGACAATGCAGGAAGCAAAAGCAGGTGCTCAGACTATGGAGAAGGCAGAACTGCCTCCCTCAGGTGTGGCTTGTGCTATTTTCTGTTTGAGAGAACTAGGCCATTTTGTTCCCCTGGAAAATCTTTTTTCATAGACACAAACCATGGCACTACAAAGCAGGTGGAGTCAAGCCTGAGTGATACACATTTTCAGTTCTTGACTTTTAAAGGCTAAAAATCTGAAATTACAACAGAATCACAATCGTCAGGCTTTCATTATACTATACATTCATATACATGCTCAGCTTCATAAACCAATTTTCTTTTGAGCTGATACTGTGTGTGTTGAGTTTCATATTTATGACTGAGTTAAAGACCCTGAATTAAACAAATGAACCCTGAACTTTCTGTAGCACTTTTTGTTGTAAAAATTAAAAAAAAAAAAATCCATTTGATTAATAAGTTTTAGCTTGGTTGAATAACTGTGTCACTGTCATGGGGTAGCTTTAAGGTAGTTTTGAGAGCTAAGGAAGTTGAGGCTGCTGGTGGCTGATGGGAGTCCTTTCTCCTGACCAATTACCAAGCATTTCTAAGAATTGACAGCAGTTCTGACCATTAAAAAGTGAATTCAAGTTGTGAACACTCCCTTAAGAAGTACAGTCAGAGCTCTCTTGTCCTCTTTTGTTTCTGGCTTTTGAGAAGGTAACAAGGCCCTGTTGTATCCTCCTCTTCCCCCCCCCCCCCCCCCCCCCCCCCCTCGGCTGGATAAGGCCGCAGAGGATGAAAGGGGAGGGGGGAGGAAAAGAAAGCAGAGCTGCTCAGTTACTGCTGCTGCTGAACTGAAACCTGACACCATGAACTCTTGCAGCTTTTCTAAAGCTTTTAATTCTTTTACTACCTGGATAAACGTACAGATTACTCCTTTTTTCCAGAAAGACAGAGAAAGAGAGACAATCAACATGAAGAAGACATCATAGAACCACCAAAAACAGTGAGGAAAAGAGTTAAGTTTAAATAAGAAAGAGGGAATAAGGAGATGCTTTACAGCTGAAATATCTTTCTGTTAAGACTATGGAGATAGACAATAGTAGTTTAAAAAGACTCCTTTAATTCATAATAGAGTATTGGGAGGAATAAAGTATTCAAAGTGTGGATTTTGAGCAAAAGAGAGAGTACTTGTGATATTGTGAGTTGCTGGAATTGGGTAAAGATTTCAGAGCCTTGAGGGCAAAGAAGAAAAATGTTTTCCAGGAAACCTCACAAAGACAGATGAAGAAGACTTTTGCCTTTGAATGACTTACCCTTAAAATGACATCCCTAAACTCATGGCCCATACACACCTCAGAGTGATGTGAAATGGGAGGAATGAACTGATGGCAGGATTTCCGGGCAGCTGACATCAGAGAAATAGAAAACTATAATAAAAATAGTTTTCTTGTGAGAAACTCCATAAGTTAGCAGAAAGAGACTTCTGTTTCTCTACAAAGACTGATGAAAAGACTAACAAGAATTGGGACTGTTTTTAACCACCAAAGTTCTAAAGTTTTTTGTCTCTATGTTGTCATGTGTACAAAGAAATGGTCAAGTTGTGGGAGATAAAGGGGTTTTCTGGAAGTTTATTCTAGTGTTCTTATTCTTGTAGTTTACTAATAAACTGTCTCTATTCCTTTTAAGTTTTAAGCCTGTTTTGCTCTTGTTCTAATCCATATCTCACAGCAAGAAATAAGTAATTTTTTAGTTACTGGTTTAAAACCAC
Organism: Poecile atricapillus; assembly: GCF_030490865.1. NCBI lineage: Eukaryota > Metazoa > Chordata > Aves > Passeriformes > Paridae > Poecile > Poecile atricapillus. The sequence goes on along the minus strand of NC_081250.1, from coordinate 121,939,897 downwards.
GACATTCATTTACTTTTCTTTGTGTTCATTTAGTATAAATTAAGTGGCAGTGAAAACCTATGTCTCATGACAGCCAAGTAAAATGCTCTAACAAGAATTTTTCTGTTTACTAGATAAACAAATTGCTGCTTGGATTTTTGTGCTGCATAAGTTATAGGGAATACTCAAAGACAGGAAACTTTTATTCTTTGCCGGGCTGTGGGTTGCTCTATAAACAGGTGAAACTGATGGGGGAAATAACAGTGGAGAATGTTCAAAATACTGATTTTTCACTTTTGGCTTGTGCTTATGCCTGTTTTGTGCATGATTCAGATGTTAAAACCTGAATGCTAATGCAGCCTGTGAAATGTACATTGTCTTTGATAACATAATAAAAAAAATAAAATTTCTGAGGATTTCCCCCAAATATTAATATTTCAGTGACTAAGTTTGCCACAGGTAAGATAGGATTATCTTTTAGTTATATACATTGTTACATACAATATTTTCAGATGATTCACTGAATATGGAAATTTTACTATCATATGAAGTATCTTTGACAGAATAAACAGCAACGTTTAATTTTTGGAAAGCTAGTACTTTCAAAAAAACTCTTTGTAGTATTTATAGATTACCAACCATGATGACCTAGTGTGAAAAAGAATATTGGACTGAAATAAACTAAAAATATCAACAACTTGGGTATTACTTAAACATCATGTTTCCCTGGACAGAAAATGAATTTCATTCATCTGCACCATTTCCTTTCATTTTTATTAGCTTGGAGTGAGCACTGTAACTCTCAGTCCTATTTTTTTCAATTTGATAGATCACACTGAAAACTGATAAAAGATGCCTATGTTTTTCCTAATACATTCGCAGTGCCAACTGCAGACTTAAAGAAAACAAGAATGTAATCCCCATAGCCTTTAAATGGTGTAAAAATCATGAAGAAGAAAAAGAAAGTGGGCTATTCATAGCTGACTTGGGACTTCACTGCCCTGAAACTATAATTGTCTCACATTCTTCATACTTTGTCTGCAAGTAAAAAAGACAGAAGCTTTGCTTTGAATACAGGGGAAGAGTCCCATGAAATGGAAAAGTTTTAGTTTTCTTTCAGCCAGAATCTTGAGGCTTTAAGAAAACACATAAGTAGTGAGACTTGTGATGAAATTGTGAGAGCTGGCAACACCTCAATCAACTTTGTTCTTCATTTTCATTGAAGCTGAAAGGAAAAATGCCAAAACTATACTTCTGGTGCAAAAAGTGATAAACCAGCAGGAAATAGTCTTGCCCAGTCAGCTTTTCCCCTGAAATGAAAGACGAGCATCTTGTAAAAGGTCTGCTAGGAGTTCCAGTGAAGTCAAATTGCAGAATCAGCTCTCACTGACTCCAGTGTTGAAACAGTTTGCTCACTTAAGGAGTTCTTCAAGGGAAGAGAGGGTAATCTGCTACCAAATGGAAATTTGGATATTCTTCGGCTTGATAAGCCTGTAGCTCTCTGGAAGCCGGCAGACAGACACAGATACTTTTTTATTTCCTCCTTACCAATATGAATTTCTGCTACTGGCTTTGCTATGAAATACTGTCAAGTTATACTGATTACTTTTTTTTTAACAAAAGCTGAATTTATCAAGCTAAGTTAAATGTTTAACTTAGAAATTGAAGTGAGTCCATTGAGTAAGGGATATAATAGAGTAAGTTTAAGGGCAAATATGTCACCATGATAAACAAGCATGTAAAGCTGTATACTCATTATCTTTAAAACTTTATAGCAATGTTAGTGCCAAGTCATATTCAGCATCACAACATGCTTTTAAAGGTGATTTCTTCATCCAATTCAAGGCCATATTGCCATCAAAAAATGCCTGTGCAATCATCTGTCCTTCAGCTCTGTGGCTACCATGTTTTTCTCATTAGCACTGGCTACTATGCAATCTCAGAAATGTTGGAGCTGCTTGCACAGCTGCCTGAAAATAGCCATGCAAAAAAAGAAAAAGAAGCTAATATTTAGCTGAATCAGTAAGCTGACTTGGCTCTCTGTTCATCCCAAAGAGCAGACATGGGGGCAGCAGTGGCACTGGAAAGGCAGGATTACCCTTTCCACAAAAGCATGGTCTTAGAAAAATCTCAAGCTATTCTTTAAATTGGACCTCTACATTATGAGTTTGTTCAGGGTAACAAGGTCTGTCCCATTCTAATTGTGCTGCATTTTCACTAACTTGCATTACATTAGGAAGCGCTTCCAACCTGGGCTTCAAAACCAGGGCAGGTGAACTGATATTTCTCCATTGGTAGTGTATTCTGTCTACTTTCTGCAGGTTTAAATCACTCCACCATGCACTCAGCAGAAAGTCTGAGGGCTGCATTAATTTTTCTTCCTTATGCCTATTTTGTCCTACCATAGTCAAAATTAATGTAATCATAATAATGTTTGCATACTACCAGAGTGCAGAACATCAAATTTCCATCTATATCTGTGAGATTTTAGGTGATCCTTTACTCTTTGTTTCATTTCCCCCTGACTAAATCAAATTAATTTTATGCTAAGGACATGATTTCTGTTAGGAATCAAAGTAATAGGCTGAAATAGCTACCAACACATGGTTTTGTTACTTACTGTAGCAGGGAGTTGAATATACTTCACTGAAAATCTTAAGCCATTAAGAGTTTCCATGTCCCAGAAAAAATTCCCCACGGTGTTGCTTAAGACCAAACAAAAAAATCAGTGCTTAAAAAATTAAGGATGAAGAAAATTCTACAATGTAACATGACACTCTTTGGTGGAGCACAAGGACATTGATCTATTAGCACAAGCAAATGCCTAACGAGCAGTGCTGTGTCTGTCACTTTGCCACTTTGCCAGGAAAAAAATGGGTACAGTGAAGGAAAAATTAACTGTATGCTGTAAGTGACTTGTCAAATCCAGATATACAACTCTTTGATGTGAGCAACCAAATACACAGCAGTTCAGAATTACTAGAGAGAAAACAGCTGTTTTGTTCTTTTCTCATCAGAAAGAAATCATGTACTTGATAACAACTAAGCAATTAAAATCCTTTCCACGAAAAATCCTTTGCTAACTTAATACTTACCTAGAGAATATGGAAAGAAAATATGGTGTATCTGTAGTTTCTGTCCTTCTTCACTGTATAGCAGGCTCCTGTCTCCCTGCTTTGCCTGTTTCTTTTCATACAGTGTGCAATCCAAAGGAGCAATGTGAGTGAATTCTAAATATCTCCATTTAATCTCAGTAAACCCTCAGTGTGTACTGTGCAAGGCCAAGCAACATGTAAACATCATTCTTTTGACCAAGTTCTGATGACTCTGAAACAGAGAGTATTGTCAAGGTCTTTAAATGCTTCAGAATCTCTGAAAGGGGTTCTCCTCAGTTCCTATCACTACAGACATGTTGCATTGATTTGGTTAAGAAGAGAGCTGTATTTAAAATTATAAAGTAATATTAGTCTAACAGGACATCCAGAGATCTAGCCCAAAGCATGGCCAGCTTCAAAGTTACATTAGGTTGTCTGTGTTCTTGTCCAAACTAATTTTGTGGCTCTCCAAAGATGGTGGTGACACTACAGCCTCTTTGAAGAATCACTTCCAGTGTTTCACCACTCTAACTGTGAAGAATGTGTCTGTTCTCTTCCAGAAATTCAGTCGATAAAAAGAAGGGATTGCATGAAGCCTTAGACTGAAGAAGAGGGGCAGCACGTGTGCTGGGCAGGATGCTGCAAGGACAGGTGGCACCAGAGACATGAAGAAGATGTCTCCCAGGGTTGTGAGGTCATTTGGGTCACTGACTGGGTGGTAGCAGTGAGAACACTAGTGCTGTGCAGAACTGGAGGATGATATCTGGGTCCATGAGTAAGAGAAAAATGCTGGTAGTTTTTGCCTGTATTCTTTTGAAGGTGAGGATCTGTTGGAGGTCACTTAATCTTGTGGTCAAAATGGTAAGTAGCTATTTCTGTAGCTCACACTGACATGAAGGTTGTGTAAAGCATTTGCACAGACATTGCAACATTCATAAAACCCCTTGTTAACGTGGACTGAATACAGAAAAAGGCCATTTACAGTATTCTCCCTAGCACAGAAATACTGTAGAGCCACCCAAGGTGTGATGAGGCTTGACAAACCACTCCAGGGAACTGCAGTGTTTCCTTTTTAGTCAGACTTCAGGCTCTTCAGACTCTCCAACACTGCATCAGCTGTTGCAGAGATCTTTCCCTGACACTATGCTGCAGCAGCAGCACTATGGACCTGAGGTTCTCTGCTGGTTGGCAGCTTCATTTTTACCAGTGATAATAATTCTATTAACAAACACGCTGACTCCTTGCCTTAGGGCACAACTAGAAGTTGGGATTGCCTTGTGCTGTGTTTTCTCTGTGTCCTCCACAGAGCCATCTATTACTTGTTCAAGGGATCTGTTTAATCCCACTGCTTTAACTGAGCTGTGCAGGGCAGTATTGGACTTATGCTTTTAAATCTGATGTTGTATAAAGAAGTTGAACACCATTTTTGAATTTTTTTTATTCAATTCCTCACTGACTGCCTGTTGATTTCAATAGAGTAGTACCAGTGATTAATCTGTGTTTTGTATACAGTAAGTCCTATTCTGTAAAAAAACATCTGTTCCAGGAAAATGTTCACTTGTTTTATCAAGAAAGTTCCAAAGAGAATGTGAATTGATTTGTAAAGAGGTCAAGAAACCAAGTGACAAAACAAAGAAACAGTCTTTTTTTCCTTTAAAAGTTTGCAGAAATGCTTGCTGAAAATATCCACTTTAAGAAATTGTGGTTTTTTATCTCTAGAAAAACTGCAGCAAAATTTGCTTAAGGCTTTGTGTTTTGCAGCACAATCAGATGCTGCCTGTGGCATAACTTCCAAAGTTCTGAACCGGTTTTCTTTTCCTCATAAACAATCAAGTCCAGTTTTGTTTGAAACATTTTATATCCTGTACTAAAGCACTCATCTCATGTACACATTTAAACGTGTACATACAGGAATGTGCTGGGAGATTTTTTTCTCTGAGGCCAAGAAAAGGGAATAGTGGAGACTAAGTCTGAAGTGTCTTGATGTCAGTGATGGAGATTCAAAGGTTACTGAATAAGCACTGAGCCTCTGTATGAACATCTTAGATCAGATGAAAATGTGTCAAGACCTATAATGTTTCCTAGAAACTTTAAAACCTCTGTGGATTAGGAAAACCATTCCCACAGCTTGCTTTTCTCCATAGGCAAGCACTGTCATCTCAATATTGGATAACATATGGGACGTTACAAGCAATCTAGACGCTCTAGGATATTTCCTTCTGACAGTGTAATTTGGACCTCATGGGGTATCAGATGATTATTTTTATTTCACTCATAGCTTTACCTTCATCATCAATCTTTGCAGAATAAGAAGATGAGACAGATCAGTTTTGTACTTATCAGCTGATGCCCCTATAATTTTAGAAGATAGTTAATTTTGACATACTCTATTGCAGAAATTACATCCAGTCATGAAATGTGGTTTTCTGTTAAGCCTGAGAAAAAAAAAAAAAAAAGAGAGAAAAAAGATGTAATTCTGCTAAGAGTTTTGATAATCTTTTCCAGTAGTTAACATGCAAGAAATGGAAATGAGAATTGGCAATCCTGATACAATAATGATTGCAAACATAGCCCAGTGTTGAACTTCAAGTAAAGTAGGATTACAGAAATGAAGGAAAAAACAAATAGGCTAAGAAACATACAACAAAATTTACCAACTAAAATTATACTTAAAGTTGGAAAAAGCTGTTGTGTGTGAGCTTTTTTGTAAAACCAATGAGTTACCTTTCCCAGGCAAACTGATAATTATATTTTTCAGTTCCAAATACTCTGATCCCTGGGGAGAAAATGTTAGAACTTGCTGTATTTCTACCAGACTTTTAATTATCCTACTGGGATGAAGTTTACAGCCCGCCTTTTAGGGTGAGTCTTGCAGTTCCCATTAACATTAATGATGTGTGCATGCTGTGAAGATAGCTATAATCCCTTCCTTAGTGTAGATTAAACACTTGGTGCTGTCAAACATTTTCCTAATGCTGAAAATCTGAAGGCATTCAAAATGGGTGTAGGGCTTTTTTTTTTTTTTCATATGAGTGGCTGCAATATTCTTTGATTGCTTTGGATGAACAAAAGGATCTCTCCAAGTCTTCTTGTTGTCTGTCGGAAAGAATAGTTATGAATTGGTAGCCTGGTTAATGTAGGTGTTCAGAATCTTCAGAAGTCACACCAAAGAGTATCTACAGTATATTCTCATTGGAGCTAATGAAGTTTAAGTGTATAAAAATGTAATTCTTCAATTTAATTTAAATTCACTCTCAGATTGCTGGTGGCCCATTCTGTATTGATACACATTCAGTCAGCAGGAGGACAGTTCTGCTAGTTTCATGAGTGGTGGATAAAGCTGGAATGTGATCTCTTGAGAAAATAAATTTCTCTGCTTTCTGAGATATAAGCTTCTCTGTGCACTAAGTGCAGTATATCTAGTTTTGGTCTCCATGAATATAGCTCTAGCTGAACACAAAAACAATGTAAAAAATTTCAGCATCAAATTTGTAGGCATATTCTGCTGGTCTACAATTAAAATAATGCACAGATAATTGTGCAAAGAATTGATAAACATGTTTCAGACAGAGAGGCCTAACTGCAGGCATCCTCTGTCCTAGAGACCTCTGCTTTGTAGCTAAGCCAATATTGGAATCCAGAGAGAGACAGAAATACAACTGAAGTACTCACATATTCAAGCTAGATAGAAAAATCAGGCATTTAAGAGAAAGATACAAACAAATCAAGACACAATGTAGCCCAAAATTAATAATCTGTTTATATATTATTCAGTTACACATACGATATGTACATTTAAACTCAGGGCTACTGAGATAAATTCAGGGTCATGGATAAGTGGGTTTCCCGGGTGGGAAAAGCCCTCACACTTGTAGGCACCAGCTGTTCTGTTTCATTTGTTACAGGCATAGCTGAGCTGGCTCATCTTGAGTTCAGCGCAGATGCCCTTACCATGCATTTACCCCAACAGAATGTAAAGCCTGGCCACATTTATCAGCTCTGTCTTCTTCCAACTATGCAGTGGTAGTAACTAAGTCTTAGACTCTCCTCATAAGCAGGGAAAGTAATTTCTACCATCTTAGATTCCGTCTGAAGTATCCTTGAAGGAAATTAATTGTCAAATATTTGCATCGAAACTGCAACCTGCTGGTGTGTGATACAAAGAATAAAAGTTTCAAAAATGGCACAATAGTAAATTTGTCTTGGGAAGAATTTGGCTCAGGCTGCATAAACTGTTTGTGCTCTTTAGCACTGTTCTATGCTTTATAAACCTTCTGTACATTCTGGGTAATCTCCATTTTAGGTGACAAAGATGTACCCAGGCTGCATCTACATCAGGCCAGGCTTGGTGCTGTTATTACTGAAGAACAAAAATTCATGAACCCATCCCGAGTTCAGAGTTTGAATTGGAGCCAAATTCAGCACCTCAGTAGAAAAATATTATTTCTTACTCTTTGTCCCCAATTGGCACTTTCATTTCCTCACCTCTTTCTGCTGTCACTTGGGAAGAAGGTTCCTCCAAATCACTTTCATTTGAAAAAACCTTTTAAAAAAGGGAGAGGACATGCAGGTATTACACATCAGGAAGAAACACAGATTAATTTCAGGCTATTTTATGAAGTGCAGAACACTCCAGAAATTTCTGAGCATGTGAATTAGGCAAAACATGAAAAGGCACATCTCTGTGTAAAATTTCATATTTCTACGTAAATTACATGGAGTGATGCCATCTGAGACTTTGGATTGACCTCTTATATAAATCTTACATTATTTGTCTTTAATACAATGCATGGGGGTTTGTGAGTGGAGCTGCAGAGCACTCAAGAATATTTACATTGTGGCAGGAGGGACTTTTGATTCTGTGATCACTGCTCCTGCCTGCAGTCCAAGTGAATGTTTCTACAAATAAGGATATAGCCCAAAAGAAGGAAGCACTGAATAGTCCTCTCAGTGAGGTTAGTGCTAAGAAAACACTAACCCACTCTTAGGCCCTTCACATGCCCTCCCCTGTGAGTCCAGGAGAGGCCACTTAGCTCTGCAAGGACAGTCGTAAAAGAAGGAGATGGGAGTGTACCAGCTGAAAAGTCATTCAGGGTTTCTGCAGAAAATTTTTCCCAAGCCTGCTGGCTGCCTCCAGCTGAATTTCCCATATGTCACAAACCCATCAGGTTGTGCAAGGGCAGTGAATGCCCATGGCTGTTCAGGTGATGCCTGGACACACCATAGACAGAAGCAGCCAAGTGGAGAAGGTGGTAGGAGGCTGTTTGGTAGGTGAAGGGGTCGCAAGGACACCTGCAGGGGATTTCCTGAAGGAAGCCTTGAAGTATTAGTGATAATGGAGGGGTCTTCCTAGACTAGATCTTCCTCTTGATGCAAGTCTGCAAGGTTAACTGTTTTTTTGTCTGGTGAGGCTCTTTTTTTACCACATGCATGCATTGTGGTTCTATGGCAGCTTAGTCAAAAGCTATTGCTATCAAGACAGGTTTGAACACAAGAAAAAGCATAAACAATTGGAATAACTGCATTTTTTCTGAGCTTCTCTCTAATGCTGAGACACATCCCTTGAGGAGCTTCAGGTCCTGGCCCTGGAACTTGAAGGCAGAAAAGGATACTCCAGTCCTGTGGTATTGAAAGACCAGAGTCAGCTGTGGCAGATCTAAAGCAGATCCTCCAGCCCAGCCAAGCTCATCCCCTCACCCTTTCCTCCCTCTATGCAGCCCTGTCCCATTTTGGCTGAAGGTCACCAGTGTATTACAGCAGCTTTGGTAGTTATGCTGCTGGCAGGATCCAAAGATGGGAAGCTGAACACACAGCTGGACACATAAAAACACAACTACTGGGATTATTGTAGGATCTGGTGACTTCTCCATTATTTTTGGTCTTTAAATTAAAGCTCTTTCTGCAGAGGTCAGTGCATCTAATGGAATATTTTAGGAACTCCACCCAGAAAATGTTGAAAATGCCTGCTACTTGTAAAGTAGAGCTACTTTAACTGCAAGTCATCTTCCTCTGCAAGGGAACTAACTGGTGAAATGCTAAAAGCCTGCATTGCACTGATGACAGATGACTGGAGATAATATATTTTCCTGAAATACTTGGTTTCTTTTAATGAAAATACTGTCAGGACCCATTTCATATATGCAGCTAGGACAGATTCCAAACAAACATGTCTTGCTTTTCTGGTCACCCTAGTGTTTCATGGATGTGTTTAACAACACAAGTATTAGTTGTCTTTTTTAGAAGTGCAAGTGTGTACACTGGAGTGACATATTTTGGTAGATTTTTACAGTCTTTTTGGTAAATACATATGTTTATTTTTAATTAGTTAAAATCAAAGAATGCAGTAGTATTTGGAGTACAGGAGGCACTTGGTTCTTTGGAAGAACTGTTAATTTTTCTGTGGATTTCTCCTCTGATTCCCATTATGGATAATACTTCCACACAGATAAGCTTTCCCCTGGCAATGGAGCCTTTATTACATTAGAGGAATTTAATGGTTGAATAGTGTAGGACTAGCCTCTGGGAAACCATGAAGAAAATGGTCAAGACTGAGCTTGATTTGAAATTCTGCAGGGAACTGATATGGTTGGGCTTCACATTTTGTCTCGGCTGAGACTGTTGCGTATGGAAGAGTTTTTTCTATTTCTTCCACGCTGAATTAGTGGGTCCCAAAATCTCGCTGCACCTTTACCTGCATGTGTGTTGCTAGTCTGTCTACAATGCAGGGACTTTAGGATCTCTTAGAGAAGATTAGATGAGTTGCAAAGAGGTGCCTTCGCAAAAGTCACATTTGCCTAAGTCATCATTGGACTGAAAAGCTTAGTTCTTTCAACAAGATATGCATGGAATTTGTATGGAAAAAAATAATTCAGAATGCTCTAGATGCTACAGATTCTAGCTGTGTGTGGTATTCCTCTGCAGAATGAAAGGCAAAATCTGCCCTGTACACTGACACAGCTACATTCATTTACGTGAAGTGACATGGCTGTAACTAATTGGACTAAACAGGCAAACTTTCACTGCACACAGCCAAGGATAAACTGGCTGCAAATATTTTTCCCTGAAAATATTTTCATGGTACCTGGCCTCATTTCAGTCTGAACAATACATTTTTGTCTCCAGATGCTAAAAATAGTTCAAGTACTAATTAAAAAAAAACAAGCTGTGTCAGAAAACAATAAAGGAAAGGAAATGGGAGAGCATTTTTACATAGCCAGCAGCTTTCCTGGCACCATTTCTAGCTATGAAGAGGGTTATTAGCAAGCACAGAATTATATAAACAGTTCCCTCTGCCAGCCAGTGTATACCAGAATCATCATTTACTTTCAAATTATTCAAGTCAGCAGAATCCATCTTTTCATCAGTCCAGTGGAAAGACTGGCAGAGGTTCTCAAAAGTGGGATTATGATAAGAAAAAAGTTACTCTTTCTCTCAACAGTTCAGTGCCCTAATTTCATAAACTCATAGTTATTCCTGCTTTCTTCACTGACAGAAATGTGTGTTTATTCCTGCTAGCAGGGCATGCTCATCAGCTGCAGGAGGGGGAGCTGCATTCTCTGCAAAATGCACAATCATAAAAAACCTCCAATAAATCCAAGATGCAGAATCTTTGCTACTGGATGTGATAACTGACAAAGAAAGAAACGGACTGAGTTTTGGACTACACTAATATTGATTATAGTTTTAAACAGCAGGGAAAATCTGATTTGTATTTAATGAGAAATAAACAGCTACTTTTTGCACAAATTTTAACAGTGAAATTGAGGATGAGCTATTCATCTCTTTGGCTTTATATGCTGATGAAAAAGGAGCTGACTGGGCACAAATCAGGGCTAATGTTTGCTCTAGATCTGGCAGAATGACGTGGCTGCTCAGAGGCAATGCATGGTGGCTGCAGCATACAGCTCAGAGTGAGGGAGCTGAGCCGCAGAGCCCTCTGGCACAGAGGGAGGCCCCGGCTCAGTAAATCCTTCAAGATTTCACAACCTGGAACAAGTGAAGAGTCCTATGGTGGTGTTATTATGTGCCTTGGGTTATGCAAGTGCTTAAGTGTTTTGCTGGATAGGTGCCCTAATCTCTCAGTATCTTTTTATCCTGTCTTTAAAACAATAACAACTATTCCTACATCGGGAAGGAAAAGAATTGATTTAGTGGTGATTGCAGAAAAGAGGAGGTCTGTAAATACTAAAGAAAATAACCCCAAAGCAGGGGAAACAGGCAAGTGTGTGAAATAACCGCCTGGGATGTTAATTTTGTAAGAGGCAGTTCTGTTTCAGGAAGTGTTAAACTGCCACCCTCTCTTACTCTGGCTGATCATGTTCCTTTAAAATGTAAAGCTACCTGGTAAACCCTGCAGGAAGATAGCAAACAAACAGGAGTCAAGTGGACTGTGTTCCTCACACATAATGAATAGATGCCTTCACATCTCAGAAAAGCCTTTGAAAGGACTGGTGTCGTATTTGGCCTGAAGAACCAGAGCAGATTGTCTGAATAACAGGCTGACTTTCCAGGATCAGGAGTTTAAAAACACATCACTGGCTCTTCAAATACAGCCAGGTATCAGCATGTTACCTTGTGAGTGACCCCTGGGGAGATATGTTCTCAAAATTACTAAGACAAATGAAAATTGGAACATCAGTAACACTGTTAGATTATACAGTGTTTAGAATTAAGATGAAATAAAAACGAACATAAGAAAATGTACTTATTAATGCAATACTACTATTCCATAAGCCACAGGCTGTTAATTCAGACAGGAGATGTAGTTGTAGCCTAATCGAGAAAGGGGAATGTTCTACTATGTGCACCAGCTGAACCATTGTCATCTTTAATTGCTGCTGGTGGAGAAGTCCTGCAGCCTTTTGCCCATTCTGCCCTGGGTTACCTCCCCTTCCATATGCTGGCTCAGGTGCTCCATTTCCTTTTGGCTACCTGACTCTGAAAATGAGAAATTCGGGGGAAAATACAGGAAAAGAATGTTTTCCAGTCCTTATATGCTTAGGCTGCATACAGAGATTTGCCCGAATTTTTCTGCATGGAAGTTCGACAGCAGCTCTGTGTTCATTGTGCTATTTGCACATTCCTTCAATAACTTACAGGGGGGATGAAGGCCTTTAAAAATCAGCTAAAAATATCCTGATAGATAGTTTTTCTTTGTTTCCATTAGCCTCTCCAATTCAAGAAATTTTGTGCATCATTACCAACCCCAACCAAAATCAGTGGTTGTGATTGAGACGCAGTGAGCCAGTGCATCTCCCATGACCCATGACAGACTTGTGCCTGACAAGACTGCCAAGGCAAAGTGGGTGCACAGCAAATTACCTCCCTCAAATACAGCCAGGTACTCAGCCTGCTCTCTTAGGAGTGATTCAATGTAGAACAGCTTAAGCTAGTCATTGAAACAATATCATGCTTTCTATATAACATCATGGGCCATGAAACTCTAGAAAACCTCTTTTATGTATCTTCTACTGTGTTTCTTTACTGGTTGATCATTAGTGAACACAAAATACTTCTCATTTCTCTTACATTCAATATGTTGCTATTGCTTTAAGCTGTCAGCTACTCTAGCAAACACCATGATTTGGTTATCCACATTAACAGGGATTATTTCTTATCAGGAGAAAGTCTACTTTTTCAGAACAATGGGAACAAGGGCCTCATATGACAAATCAAGTTGTAGCTGACTGTGGGGTTCTTGGGAAGCTTGGCCCTGTGCAGCAGGATAGAGACAGCCTGCAGCCTTTGTAGTCACATCAGTCACCGTGTTGTTTCAATATAAAATGCAAGCAGGTTGCTTTTGGAAGGGTATTTCTCTCAAATAAATAAAGCTGTCTGCAAACATGAGTCTGAAAGAAAAAGAAATGTCCTGCGGGATTTTTGAAGTCCTCTCAGTTTGATGCCATTGGATTAGTTTCCTATCAGCAAAGAAAAATTAGCTCTATTTGTGCAAGTTTGGACCTTCCAGAGAGTTTGCTCATGAGGAGGTGTGGGCATGTGGAATGCTGCTGGCTGACAGATAATATATTTGAAAAAAGACTTTGAAGTTGAGTTGAATAGACCTTACATCAGGTACTCAGAATCACTGTTGCTGTAAGTTCAACTTGAAAAAATAAGAAAGGTATTTTACTATCAAACATATATTTTCTACCCAGTCTGAAGCTTTTCCCATTTGGTGGTGCTTTCAGTCTTCTACAAAGTACTGTGGGTAGATGTGTGCCACAGGAATGGATGGAGAGTACAAGATTGGCTCTGTTTTACATTCTTTATATAGAGAAAACACAAACAACCATGGTAAATAATAATACTGGTAAGCATGGTAAATAACAGGGACCAGTTTTCATTTTAATTTACTGCTGAAACACACTTGACTCAGTTTGGTCTTTGTGGTATTTTAAACTGGGGAGAATTGCCATGTAAGGCAATGGGGACATTTGGGTTGGAAATAAAACAATGGAACAAAACTCATTGGAACTGTATACATATTTGAAAAATTAGTTTAAAAAAAAATTTCACAGTCTTGGTTTCTTTTCCCCTCACCATATAATACTGCAAGTTTTAGTCTGGGAATCTGAGTTCAGAGATTCCAAAGCTAAAATAGGGCAGAAATAGAGAAAAAAATGGCTGACAACTTGAGCTCAATCATGGTTTTCAAAATCTCAGAGCCAGCAGCAACACCTGCTTTTGAGAGGACTACAATACAATCCTTAGATTTCTCCTCACCTCTGGGATTAAGAAATATTTTGGCATGAAGTGCACATGTGGAACAGATGCCTGATGACCTCTGCTCCATGCAATGCACCTCTGTGGCTTACAAGAAAGAGCAAAGACTCTGCATGTTCCCTAAGCTTACCTACACATGCATTTTAAATCTCTGCTTTTCTTGTAAAGTTTGCGTGACAAAAAGATAACCAACAGCACATACTGCACAACACCTACTTTCTGTGGACCACCTCATGTTAGACTGGAAAGAAATCTCTGCCTGTTTTGCTATAATTGCCTGGAAGGGTTTATTTGTTGAGCCACTGCCAAGAACACATCACTGTGTTTCTTTGTCCTTCTTAGATACCTAGTGCTACTTCTAAAAGAAAGGAATTAACTAAAAGAAAAAAACCCAAAGTATTTGCTGGAACAAACTGGATGATCTTGTTCTCTCTTTTAATTAAGATTCTTTTTTTCCTGGTTGCTCTGAAGAATCTGCTTTATTATGTCTAGTAGAAATTATAAAATTTTTCATTTGTATTTTGTTTTCTTTTACTAGACTATTGCAGACATATTTTCTTGTTTTTTCGGTAAACATATCCACTAAGAGAAAGCCCTTCTTTGACCTGTTCTGGACTCACTCAAGTTTTATTGACTTATCATTTCAGCATAAGTCACCTGCACATAATTTATCCACCTACAAAGGTAGTTTCTACTACTATTTGCTCATATTTTGCCTTTCAGGTGAAGCATAGGAATACAATAAAGGAAAGGAAAACATAAAGAGGCGTTCCTTCTCTCACACTGCTTTTACCAAGGCAGCATGCAAGTCTTGTTCTCCTCTCACCCATCCCAGGAACTCCCCCAACATTTGCTATTCAGGGGTTCAAGTTTTAGGCTGGCAGAATGCCAGTAAATTCATTAGTGGCACACTGGATAATAGACCAGACCCAATCCTCAGGGATTTAAACAACATTTTCACAGTAATATTTGATGGCTAGAAGAAATTAAACTCTGTCTGGCCTGAGCTGTCTCAGGGGGTCCAAGTACCCACATGTAGTAGATAATACAATAAACTATTGCCTCCCCTCATAGGCAGCTTTGGGAGACCAGATGTCTCTTGCTTTAGTAGCTATCTGCAAATTGAAGTGTGCAAAGCTAACATATTTTTGCAGTCACCTCACTACTTACTTTTGGGATTTGACTTTTGGCTAAAATTATCAGGTTCCATTAATCTGAAAACCTCTTAGCACTGAAGTGAACAGACAACAAGAATCCAAACCTCTTGTTACTAAGTACTTGGGAATCCACCTCACTTTTCTTGTGCACCTGCAAGTACAGCTTCTTTTGTTTGTTCTGGAAACAAATTTTAAAAATAAAAAAAAAAGAAGAAGAAAAAAAGAATGAAAATGAGAAATGTAAGACACACAAATGCTTTGTAGGACATGCCCTGAAATGGGAAAGTGCCTGTACCAATAAACCACGGCTAGTGGCACCAGATTGTACCCACCCACGGGGCTGTGTGGAGATGGCTGGGGATGCTCTGGGATAGCTCTGGGTCACTGTGATGTGAGTCACCAGGGTACAGAGTACGGCTGGCCCGTTCACAGCTGTGCAGGACACTGCTGGCTGGGGCACTGCTGTGCAGATCGATCCTGTGCAGACATGGCTGTGTGCCGCCACTGTGAAGGACATTGCTCTGAGGCTCATCACTGCCTAGGACACTGCTGCACAGGACATGGCTCTGTGAGAGGGACATCATCATGTGGGACATTGGTGTGGGGGTCACTGGAGTGTGGGACACTGTTGAGGGGGACACTGCTGTAAGAGTCGTCACCATGTGGGACACACTGTCATGGGAGGACATGGAAGGTCATACTGTGTAAGTCCCTGCATTGTGGGGGATGGCAGCGTGAGTCACGGTGCGCAGGCCATCCTTGTGCAGGACACAGTAAGAGACATACCTGTAGGGGTCTGCAGTGTGGGACATGGTTCCTGCTGTGCAGGACATCCTGATACAGACCATCGCTGCGTGGGACGTCGCCAGCTGTCCTGTCATGCGGACCCCGCGGGAAACACTCAGCACCTGGCAGGGCACCCCCGGGGACACGTACCCGCCCCAGCTGCCGCTGCCCCCGCACCCCGAAGCTTTGGTGCGGCAGCTGTGCCGCTGACCGACCGGGCAGGGCAGGGCAGGGCAGGGCAGGGCCGCCCCCCGCCCCCGCCGCCCGCCCAGCCCGCTCCGCTCCGCCGGGTGCCGGAGCCCTCAGGCCCGCACGTCGGGGCGGCGCGGCGGCGATGGGCGGCACGGCGCTGTCGGGAGCGCTGTGGCTGGGGCTGCTGTGGGCCGGCAGCGGGGCCGGGGGCAGCTGCCAGGGAAGGTGCTGCCAGGGCCGGGATGCCGCCTGCGTCGGCGAGGGATGGAGGGAGGGAGGTGGCTACGGGACCTGCTACTGCGACGGAGGCTGCCGGCGAGCCGGGGACTGCTGCCACGACCACAGCCAGGCGTGCCCGGGTAGGTTCGTCCGGCCCTGGCGAGTGGGGCGCGGGTGGAGGGGCCGGCGGGACCCCGCGCCCCCGGCGCTCTCTCCGGGTACGGGAGCTGCCGGCCCGGGCTTCGCGGGATGGACTTTTCGCTGGGTTCCGAGCTGGGGCGTGCGGGCATGGGCTGCGAGAGGGGCAGATCCCTCCCTCCCTCTCTCCCTCGGCAGCCCCGGGGCGAGGGCATGAGCAGGAACCAGGCTGGGGCAGCGGTAGGCTCAGGGAGGGAGACAGACTTTTCTCTCACTTGAGAGAAAAGGTTTCCGGATCAGCTGTAGTACAGTGACAGTCTGAACTTATTTTACCTCTGAAACATTATGTTGCTTACTTTTCACTCAGGCAAGTCCCAAGTACAGACTGATTGCAGGGGGGCTGTCCCATTACAGAGACAGCAGGGAGATCAATTTAGCACTGCCTGTGTCTTTCAGCTGATTCCTCACATCCTGACAAACAAATATCAATGAAATAATTGGGGAAGTCCCCACAGTGAGGTTTTGTTTAGGAGCATGAATCCGCAAGAATTTACTGTGAAGGCAAAGGCTTTAAAATAAGCGTAGGAGCATGAGTGAGAGGGTCCTCTGCTAGCCCTCAGGGGATGGCACTGCCTGCCAATGAGCAATGGCAAGGAGGAGAAAGTAGCCCAGTTCTACCACACTGAGCATCTGTTTTGTAGGTATTCACAGAGCCTCTTTCTGTGGGATTTGTATCCTTTGCAGTCTTCACAATTTGACCGACCTCTTTGTGCCTGGGATGCAGCACACAGATCTTGCTTTGCAGGTGCAGTACTAGTACTCGGTCAGCCTAATGTCTCTTCCCATCTGGCTGGATGCATGCCAGCCTACAGCCAAAAAGTTATGAGCCTCTCTTGTACAGTCCTGCTAATTAGCGTGCATTTAGCAGGCTCAGTGCCATGCTGACATAGCCACCAAGCTTTGTGACCCAAGTTGGCTTACATCTGTCCAGACTGGGAAGGGGGAGTACAACTCTCGGATGGTGTAGACCCGTCCTAAGGGATGTAAAACTGCACAGAAGAACTCAGCAGAGCAGAACTATGACCCCATGTCTCTAGAAGAAACATGGTCAACTCTCCCATAGCTAAATAATCTCAGAGTAAAAGAAGGGAAAAAATGCACCACAAAGTCTGACAGAAGGTTGCATTTTTGAAATTAGCATATTTAAAATACATTATTCTTGCATTCAGGAAAATCTGTAGAGGGAGAGCTGGCAAGATGCTTATCATACAACCACAACATATTGCATCTTTTCAGTAAATCAAGTGATTTTTAATATTCAAGCATAAAAGGGGATAGCTGATAAATATGCACAATGTTAGCAAAAAACCCAGAGCTGAAATCCTTCAGAAAGAAGCTCAAGATTGTGTTTGAGAAGTTCTAGTTTAAACACTTTCATTAGCATGACTTCTGGGGTGACTTCTGGCACCTGGTGATGCCCTGCTGTTATCAAGATGGTATTTTTTGTCTCAGGCTCAATGGTGATTGCCTCAAAAGGCATCATATGCTTATGATATAAGCACACCACTCTTGTGCCCTGTGTGGGTGGTGGGTGCCCTAGATCCAGTCAGGAAGATGGAGTCTCAAGGAGCTAAACACGCAGGGAACTATTTCTGCTTTTTATTGCCTGTTTCTGCCTGGTTTGACTCCCTGCACTGCTGCACTGCCCATTTGTGCGAGTACCAGTGCAAACACAGAGGTTACAGCACATTTTGCATTGATGGGTGTAGCATGGGAGGGCAGAATTTTGGCACCCTGGCAAGGTGGTCCTAGAACTCACACATCCAAAAGCTAAATTTGTAAGAAGTCGTTATTTAAAAGGTAAATGACTACATACACTTTCTATGGCAAGCAGTCATTGACTTGTGTTCTGCATAAAGAGAAATTCTAAATAGTTCCAGTGGGAGTTTATATCAATTTACACAAGTATAGCTGAAAATTTTAGAGGTTTTTTTTGTTCATATTGGATGTTGAGGTCTCCCTGTTGAGTCTTGCTAAAATCTAAGTGTTTAATGGCACCGGGGGTGTTCACTGGCATAGTTCACTGTTTTGAATGTAGAGTTGAAAATTTTAAAATAGAAATGTGAAGAAAGGTGATCAATGGTTCTCATGCTACACCTTGTTTATCAACCTTTTCACAGCTCATGATTTCAGCACCTGGAGAAATGACTTATTTTGGGGACTTTTCCCAAAATATTATTTTTCCTTTGGGGAAAGTGTAAAGTGCCCCAAGTGTAAGTAATCAAGAGATGCTAGGATGCAAGAGATGTTAGGAATCATACAAAAACAATGCTCCAAAATAAAAGAAACCACTGAAAGAAACCACTAAAGCTGCCAGCAGCAGGGTTAAATTCTGTGATGCCTAAAAATCACTGTAGGTTTGGTACTTTATAAATAGATGGCTCAGCAGAAGTTCATGGACTGCTGAACCCAAGTTCAAGAGTTTTTAAGTAAACTTCCTTATAGTTCTAACACTGAAGAATATTTTTGAATAAATAAAGACTATTTTGGAAAAAGAATATTTTTGTACATAGCATTTTAAATAGGAACTACTGTCCAGTGAGAGCCTGAGAAAGGAATCAGCTCACCATTTGAATCAAAGTGGTTACTATGGGAAAATCTGGAGATCCCTATACATTACAATATATGTTGTACAATGAACATACTACAATTCTCTATTTTTCTTTTTCCAGAAATGAAAAAAAATAAAATTAAATAGTTTGAATCAGAAATAAGGATTTGTGTTTCATAGTGCTGCAAACGGAAGATAAAAACAAAGTTTTGGCTACTCAAGCTGTCTTTCATAAATTAGCAATGTAATTTTTCTGTGTATTTTTGAAATTCCAAGTCTCTTGCTAGCTTCCATATTTTGGTAGGTACCAGAGAACAAATCCCATCCTTCAGTTTCCTTTGACTTGCATCCTCTTCATTGTTTCAATGAATCATCATTTAATATCGTTGTGTGAACTAAGCTGAGCAAATACCAACACAGAGAGGGATCCATAAAGATGTAGCTATGGATCCCTGATACTTTTTTTTGTGTGTCAAGAAATGGCACTGTTCCTTTTATGTCAGCTCATGGACCCAATGTCTGTCATGCTGGGGAATTTGACATCTTTCCAACAAGGCACAGAATCGATCTACTGTCCCTTAATAGCTGTTGGGTACTGACTGCAAAAGCGACATTATTATCCCACTTGCCTAAATTCCATTCTAGCAACCCAATATTCTTATTTTTCCACATGACTAGGGCAATTCATCCTTCTTATTCTAAATCTTGATAACCATAAAATTACCATGCAGATGACCAATATTTTACTGTCAGCTTGGTTTGATTCCAGTACGACATGAATCATCACTTTATTTGTTATGCAGTTACTCAGTCCCTTTGGGAGTTTCTTCATGGAAAATGTTATATTAGACTTGATGTTATCTGCATATCAAGGTGCTAATATGGGATTAAAGTTCTTTGGAAATTCTTATTTATGCAGGTCATTCATACAGCCAGCTTGGAAGAGAATCAATAGATAAGGAAACAGGCTGGAAAGATGCTTACTGTCCTTTGGGTACTTGGGTAGAACTAAGATGTGTGATCAGGCATTTGATCAGGCATTGAAGTCTGTGCTTGTACCATTAAATCGAGTGGGGTTGAGGACTGTGTTTGGACCCTTTGGTGGCAAAAATCGTGAGGTTCATGCTGCGTTTAGCACTTGGCCTGGCTATCCCATGGTAGGGTCTAAGACATTTTTACTGTCACTGGTTTTCTTTTCTAGTTCACTGTTCTTGGAACAAACAGTCTGGGCTGCACTGCAACATGTCAGTGTGGTGCCTTGACAGCCACAGAGGTTGTGTCATGTACTTTGGGGTACCTGGATGTGTCCGAGGGAAGTGCCTGGTGGTGCAGTGTCCGGTGTCTGCATGTGGCAAAGGGAGCTTTTTCTGTGACTTTCTGGCACTGTTCTACAAATCATACTTGGGAGCTGACTGGGAAGGTGTTTATCAGTAGGTAGAGGAAAACAGCAGAGAATACTAATTCTCTGAGCAGGATGGACAACTGGTGGTCCAATACCAGGGGCAGCCCTGTGGTTCTGTTTCAGTGAAATTCCTTAGGGCGTGGGATGCAGCATCCTCAGCCACAATACACCTGGCGCTGTCAGGACACTCAAAAGTGGGCGGGTTTGGTCAGAAGAGCTGGTGCACAGTGAGAACAGAGGAAGGGAATTTTAGTAGATTGGTAAGGACATCTGCCAAGCAGCCTCTTTCAGAGGTTTTATCTGCTCTATGATATTGGTAGTAGTCCAAGAAATTAGAGATGTAATGACAGAGCAAACAGTGCCATTTCTATGTTTTATGAGAAGAGTTACAAATCCCAAGGAGGTTATCACATTCTACTCTTTCTTCCCAATGTCTTGTACCGGCAGAATCCCAGAAGGTATAAAATATTTTCCTGAAAGACTAGTTTGGTCCCATCACTTTCCTGCAATGCTGATGCAAGGATGTAAGTAGTGGTTAAGCAGTAAAGCTTCTTGGGGATTTAAATTGTAATCCAGAAATGTGGGAAAAAAATTGAAAGCATGTGATATGTTCCATTATAAGCTAATGAGAAATAGTACACATAGGAAATTAAAAAGTTTTATTTAACTAGATAACAAGAAGCATGACCCGAAACAATCCAGAACCAAGTTAAAGTAGCTCACCCATTGATGAAAATGTGCATTTTGTACCATTCTCTAACCTGGAGCACCTACTTTTCCTGGCCTCCAGGAAAAAGGCTACTGGAAATGGACTGCCACTTGGATTAAATGTCTTTGTAGGCCACAAATTGTGGATGACACATGTAGGGAAATGATTGCTTATCCTCAGAGAATTCTTCTACTTGATGGATGCCTGTGTGTGAGACATTTTTCTTATTGCTCTCTCACTGCTCCTCCTGCCAAGGCTGTGCAGATTTGAAGTTCCCAGGTGGAGGGGTTGTGTTTGTTCCATCAGTGAGCATCCAGAGATCATCCTACTCCAACCCCTCAGGGCTCAGCCTGCAGTACAATTTTGAAAAGCTGTAGTATTCTTTCTAACTGCTAAAGAGAAAATTTTTAGGTCAGACAGTTTTCAAAAACAGGGACTTGGTGTTTCTGGAGATGAGGCTGAGGAAATAAGTTTAATGCAGATGTGAAATGGCTGTGTGTTCTTTACAGTTGCATATTGTTTTAATGGAAAAATAAAGTGAAGACTTCTGTGTTATGTGGCTTCTCACTCAGGAATAATGTAACTGTCACCTGATTTGTATTCTGAGAATAACACCACAGAACCTTTTCTTCCCCTGCTCAAGAGAAATGCAGTTTCTTATGATTCAAAGTTTACTTTAAAAATAATGGTACTTTTCCCAAAAATTTTGATTAAGTTCAGAGGAAATTTGTGATCTCTGAGAACTGAAATTCAAATATCCAGTGGACTGTTCTGTAATTGGAAATGAGCAGGACCTTTGTTAAAACAGGGAAGCAAAGTGGTGGCAGTGGATGCAGTTTAATGTTGAGGAAAAAGGAGTTAGAAATTGATCTGAAGGGAATCAAGCATACTGCTACTTAATGTTACAGCTTTTAAACAAAATCCAGTGGTATAGGAGCTGCCAAGGAAGGTCAGACCAGTCTGGTGTAGATAATCCATGAGCTGGTCTCCTTTGAGGCTACTGCTTTATGCTTCCGAAGAGGGTACAGAAGAACCTCACAGCTGTAGAGAAAGGTCTTGATGAGGGGCTGTTTCTTTGTGGACAAGGGATGGGATAGGGAGCCAAGCATTGCAAGCAGGTTTGAATTTGCAATTTGAATGTGCAAAATCCTGGAAGAATGGTTTAAACCCATACAAATAAAGGTAGAAAGTAAAAACACCCAAACCAAACAAAAAGCCCCTCAATATAATCTTATTATCTCAAGCTTTTGAGAGCAGTTAGATAAAATGGAAGTGTTGACTATTAATAATGTTTTAATACTGCTTTGCAGCTATTCCCTGTGTTGTGGGGGAGTGGAGTCATTGGAGTGGCTGTGCAGAGCAGTGTCATCCCGGGCTGCGGATCCGTAGGCGCTATGTACAACAGGAACCTAAAAACGGTGGGGAACCCTGTCCAGCTCTGGAGGAAAAAGCTGGCTGCCTGGAATACCTCACTTACCAGGGGGAGGAATGTGGCCATGAACATGGTATTCTCAATTTCATCTCTCTGCTGTACCTTGTGTCCATTACAGCCATCATAAATTTTACTGATGTCAATGAACAGCAAAAAACCAAGCATCCATCTACAGTTATCTGGTTAAAATTATAATTTAGAAGTTTACTTTCTACTGTCATATTGCTTTTCATTCAATAATTTGTTTTCCTGCTCTGGCTTTTCTTAATTTCTATTAAGCAAACAACTAAGCTGTGTGCATTCCTTCAGCTGAATGTAAGTATCAAATTATCTCTGTGCGAAGTTAGAACACAAATTCAGTATGAAACAGGAAACAGTACTCCTTGTGGGATTCCAGCACATCCTATTTCCTCACTGACTAGATGGCATGCATTGTTAGATATTTTTCTCCTGAATAAAGAGAGAGCTTAGCTGTAGGGGATGGGGTTGAGATCCAATGTTGGCAACATTTTATCACTTTTTCAATAAAGTGAGCCAGCATCGCCATCCACAAGCTCCTGATTCATTCACCCACTGTTACAGTAATTGAACTATGACTCAGCTGTGCCTTGCTGTTTACCATAACTGGTTTTTTCCCCAGTCCCTGCTTTCATAACTACCTCTGAATACGGTAAAGAAAGAAAAAGAAGAGCAGCATCTTCTCTCTGGCCTTCAGACAAAGAGGCAGCAGGGTAATCTATTTATCATATGTATGTGGGTCATCTTGTTCAGTAGAAAACAGCTGGCTACAGAGAAAAATATAATTAAATTTGCAATCATTAAACAATAAGCTATAGCTTGTACTGATTTTCTTTCCTGCAGTTCATTTGCATGTTCTAGATGTTGTTTTTTATTACTTGCTAATTGTCCTGAATTAGACATTGGGATCATTGCAAATCTGATGACAGCTGCTTTTGAAAGCCAACAGTAAATAATGCTAAAACAAAGATGAATGTATCCTAAGTGTAAGTCTGAGAACTTAGATGTAGGTCACTGAACAAAGTGGGCTGAATGGGATTGGTCACAAGAGACCTTTTTTTATTAAACTATTTGACACAAGCAGTAAGAAATTTTGTTTAGTTACCAGTAGAGATAGCAATGAAGTTTAAATTAGGCTATTACTGGGTCTGTAATGCTCATAATGCTCTGTCCTGTGCTCTTTTTTTCTAGAATAATAAAACTCATTGATATTCTTAAAGTCTCTTCCATTTTCTTTCAGCAGCATAGGAGAGAAAAATATGAGTTACAGAGATCAGTTTTTCAAAATAATTTAATAATACAGAGCACTACCAGAAAGTGAGATTATACATAAATTACTGGGCTGGGGCATTGAATGAGAAAGAGTTTACATAATGCTTTTAAGAATCCACTGACTGGGTTAGGGTCAAAAAGAGATTTGTTAGCAATGACAATGTCTGACTTGCACTTCACAAACACCACCCTTAGGATATGTAAGTCCATTCAAAGTGCCTACTTAGCTCATGCTTTCTCATAATTTGGTACTTTTCCTTCTGAGCAGATACTGTGTGGAGTTCAGGACAGAATCTCTTTCCCAGCACTGCGCTCTGGAGGCGCGTCCGCACGCGCGCTGGATGCAGTACCTGCGCGAGGGACACACCGTGTGCGTCGCCTGCCAGCCCCCAGCCATGAGCACGGCCACGCAGCGCTGCTCCGGAGATGGCCATAATGCACACGGGTAAACCAAAACCCAAAAAGAGTTAAAACTTCTCAAAATCTCATTAAACGCTGCATTTATTGTACCTAAGAAATGGAACAGCTCAAATCGCTTGTAAAGAGCTCAGGTTTTACCCTTTCAGTTCTCACAGAAATTGCTTTTAAAACATAGATAAAATCGGGAAATAATTTCAGTATAAGAGTTCAATGCCTTGCATGCTTTATTCGCAATTGTGAAGTGATGGAATTTGTGTAGTGGAAGAGGACTTCTTACAGCTATGGCATTTTTACTTAAAAATGGTATTTCCTGCCATAGTCCAAATCTGATTGCAGATTTAACAGTGGTGGATTGGCACTTCCCTCAAGCCTGTATACCTGGTTTTTAGAAAAGTAATTGTGAAAGTAAATATTTAGTATTCAGAACTGATTTTTATTTGATTCATACATTTATTAATATGCATACTACATACCTGTACAACCAGCTACACAACCCACCATCCTGGATACTCCACACAGGAATATAATGTCTGCTCCAGAAACAATTTTAAGAGCTAGATGAGTTTAATAAGATCTTACATGATTAAACAAATCCAATCTTCTGACATTTTATACAACACCATTCGATAATACTAAATTCACAGCTTTTACTTGTCTAATTTCTCATTTATTGTCTCATTTCAGAGATAAAATCTTACACTGGGAAGCAATTGGCAACTCCCAGTGCCAAGGAACCTGGAAGAAGATCCGGCAACTGGAACACTGTTCCTGTCCCCTGGTGCATAGTTTTATTTTTACATAAAAGTTTAAAAGACCTTTAAAATGGCAACAAAAAGAATAAGAAAACTAACAACCATGCCAAGAGACCGACATATTTCTGCTGCATTTTCTGGAGCCTTAAATTTTACGTGAGTCAGACCTTTGGCAGAAGCATTTCAGGAAATGCTCTCTGCCTTAATACAAAATGCAAAGACTGATCTCTATTAGAACACTAGAAGCATGTTTCCATGTTTGTCTTTTGTAATTAAAGAGCTAATGTTTCTAACCATAGTTGTTACTTTTCCTGAAGTTTTCCATCTTTACTGGCCACAGCCCAGTCTATAGGCACTGCTCCTAAGTAGTGAGACAGTCAAGTATTTTCAAGTCTGAGAATAGTGACTGTCAGTATTTAAGAGCAAGGGTGAATAAAAATTAAGTTTTGAGAGCTAAAACAAATTTCAGTTTAGGTCCTTTGTTCCTCTCCAGTATCATCTAGACAACTTTTTACACTACATCTGCATAAGCATTCTTCCTCTACACTGCAGTTTTCATGTTCAGCCACCTTCATGAAGACATACTTAGCGCTGTTAAGGAATTGGTCTCCTCAGAACTTCATGTCAATAATACAAAGCATTAAAGTAACTTTCCTGGCAGGTGAACCTAGGCAAGACTTTGTGACTAAGGTAAAAAAAATATTTATTACTAGTTAAAAATGCTCATCTACAATGATGAAAATAGGAACCTGCAACATCTGAGCTCTGACACGACTACTATGCAGGTTGAGAAAATTTCCTGTTAAGACAGGCAGCATCTCCATGCAACATAAAGACTTCCTAGAAGAAATCATAGTGGTTCCTTGGCAAGAATGAGGAAGGTGATCTGCTTGAGGTTCTGTCAAGAATGTGTTGTGGCACAAACCTTTGAACTGTATTTTACCATTTTATTGTAATGAAAGAAAGCAGGCCTCCAAAACAGAAAACAGAGATTATTTTAATGTTTTTTGAACATTGCAGACTTCAAGAATATATGTTTTCCTTTTTAATGGGGAAAATTATCTCAGAGAGCTTTGTTTTATTGTGACCAATTCAGACAGCTGCTTTTTCTTGTAAGGTTATTGGAAAATAAAAACCTTAGCCAAGAAAAAAAGGCACAAAAAACATCTGAATTCAGGAGATTTCGCCTTTAAAAGAATGCTGTATTATGTTAGTTCAAGTCACTAGATTCACACCAGTATGGAAAGCACGAGTTTCCTGAGATTGTGGAAATCTCTTCCAAATGATCCAAATCCAGAGAGACCGGCTAGTGCCATCATCCATCTGTTCCAATCTCCCATGAGCAGGAGGTTGC
The DNA here is from genome assembly GCF_030490865.1 of Poecile atricapillus. Classification (NCBI taxonomy): domain Eukaryota; kingdom Metazoa; phylum Chordata; class Aves; order Passeriformes; family Paridae; genus Poecile; species Poecile atricapillus. The sequence continues at coordinate 121,913,639 of NC_081250.1, read as the reverse complement.
AGTGGCCAGCAGAGACCCTGATAGTGACCCCCAAAGTGTATCTTTGCTGTCACTGACAGTGTAGACTCATTACTGATCCCCACTGTGGCCATGAGTTATTGAACTTTCCCTTTCCTGCTGGTCTGGAAGAAGTCACTTGTCACGACAAGGTAGGTGGCACAAGCTAACCAAGAGATGCTGAGTGCTAGTATAATAGTGCTCCCGTCCATGTAAAAAATAAACCAGTCCCTTTGTTACTTACAACAGTATATGAATTTACACATTTTTAACTGCAGAAAAAAACAACAAACCATCAGCTCATAAAATTAGCAATACTAATACATACATACTTTTTGGTATAACTTACAGAGATGACAAGTCTGACCAAAATTTCAAAGTCAAGCAAAACAGATTAGAATGGATTATATGGCAGGAAGTAAAATTATGAAAAGGTCAATCTAAAAAGAGATACAGCCCTTTAAAAATACAGAACATTTGACCTTTTATAGCCTCCATCAAACTAAAGATGTCACCATTCAGATCTAATACACCCATTTACATAACAGACATTTCCTAAATCACTGCAAACATTTTCACATTTCAGAATTTAGGCCATCTATTATTGCATGTAGCAAAAAAGGCCAGACTTTACATTTAAGTCATCATTACCAAAGCAAATGAGCTTACATGAGTGTTCTATACAATTACTATTCTGTTTCATGTTTTATGACAGCAACACTGCTGGACACTGTGAGACTAAAATAAGACCTTATTCTGAAAATAACATCTGACTGAAAGTAACAGAGAATGTCCTCATGTAGGGAAAGGTCAAGAAGAGTTGTTTCCTGTAGTCCAAATCAGTTTTGCTTCATCTTGCTCAATGTTCTCCACCGGTCTTTCAACATGACACTTGTTCGGTTGTTGAAGTCACCATGGACTAAAATTTTAGCCCAGTTACCCACTCCAAACTCCCTTACTCCCAATTTCAGCTCCAAGTCTTCTTTGTGAGTCCATCGCTAGGGCAAGAGCAGAGACAAATACCAGATAAATGAACAGAGGAAGGTATTAATATCAGCGATTATAGCAAATATAAAAGCAAGTTTTCAGACAGCTCTCTAGTTACTAGAATACAGTTGTCAGAGGGTTTTTCTTTAAGCACCGTATCTTGAAACTAGAGATAAATGATAAATTTGTAGCTGAACCTGTAGAGCTTTATGGGGGCTCACAAAGGGGACCTGTGTTAATAAAACCTTGGGTTAATTGGAGTAACTGGATTGTAAGTAAAAAATGTTTATAGAATTACAAGAGCCATAAGAATTGTAACTGGATAAATCCAAAGGCCTAAAATTTATATCTTGGTGGAATAAAGGAAAGGTTGGTTTCCCAGAATATGAATAAAACCTCCTCCTGTAAGTAACAGATCACTTCCAACTATCAAGTAGATAAATAGTATTTGCTATAAAGCAGAAGGGAACATTAGAGAATCATGTTATGGTTCACCTTTACAATTGAAAGCTTCAAAATTGTAAAGAACTGGGCAGAAAGGGAAATGCAGGTGCAAAGGAATAGGCTCAGCTTAAAGGCAACTAGTAGATCTGATAAGTGCAAGGAAATGTGAATTACGAGGGAACAAACATCACTTAACTCTGAAAACAATGTACCCAATGGAAATGTAAATCTTATGGCTGCTGTCATTACACGAATGCATATCCTCCTGCTTGTGCACAAGGGAGGACGAGCAGCAGGAACACCCAGTCAGACTGTCGACTGTCGGTGGCACAAGAACCCACGTCCATGGAAATAAGAAGAAAAAATAAATTTATTTCTTAATGACGTGGAATCCTTCTGGGATCTTTAAAGGATTCTGCTCTTGTGAGTATCATCAGTCTTTGGCCAGGTGACAATTTAGAGTGCTATTCTGCATGGTTCCACCCTTCTGTTAAATTTAAGTTTCTAAAAGTTGCAGCAGGGCTCAGAAATGAAAGACGGGGGGAAGTCTCTGATGAGGAACAAGCTTAGATAACATTCAGCCTCAAAACTGTGACAGATGAAAACTGTATCCTGGTTATTCTCCAAAAAGGGAAAATATGGCATCTACACAAAGTCCAAGCTGAGGTATGTAAAGACCAAGCTTCACATCTCAAAGCTGAATTTATTCCAGCTTGATGCAAGTATCAGGGTCTCTTCAGTAAACTTTGATCACGGACAAACCTCACTAAGCAGTGAAAGAATTACAAGTAATAGTAGTTCAACTGTATTTCTAAACAGTTAGGAACCTAAAACTTCTCTAAAGTAGTATAACCTTCATCAAAAATACTTCCTTTTTCTGAGTCTTCCTGTTCCACAGATCTTTTGCAATATTAGCAGTGAATAGCTTTTTTTTCTACTATACTAAAAGGCCAGAGATTCCATTGGAATCATGTAGTTCATGTCATTTCAGAGCATGCCAGAAAACTTCCCTAAATAAAATCTTTATTCAAGTAACACAGTTATGCTTGACCTGCAACACCAGAAAATTAAAATACTTTCATCAAGAGACAATCACTACCCTTATTACTTGCAATGATTAATTATATTTGCTGTAAAAAAGGTTGTTTTTAGCTTGTTTTGATTTTTAATTACTTAAATAGACCTTTTTTAAAAAATAAATTTCTTCCATTTATTGTATAAATGAGGGCCTGCTTTACAGGTAAATCAGGGACAGATTAATTTTCTTTTCACTGAGGAACAGCACAGAGCAGTAACTTGCTCTCTGCCCCACTCACTGACAAGCTTTCATCCTCTCTGGGACACAATTTATGTAGATGTCCGCTTTGCACTGTTACAAGACTGGTTGAAAGCCTGGACATAAAGCAGCACTACGCTTGAGCTCACATCAGCACAGTGCCTGGGCCACAGCAATGTGACATCTGGCCAGCTCTGAACACCAGCAGAGCAAACTTGAGTTTGCCAGGCAGAATGTGAAGACACCCCCTCACATATCAAAAGATCTTGCTATTCCTTAGAGTTGGTTCTGCTCTAGTAATCTGTCTTCCTTTATGCATTATGGGACTCTGCTCAAGCAGAGTTTTCTCCTTTTGCTTTAAATATATATAAATTTTTTTCCATAAAAGTCTGAATAAATTCTGAACACTCAGATTTTCAGACACATTGTTTAATTTAAATAAAGTATCATCCACATTTTAGACAACTCAACGGACTTGCCATATACTTACTGGATATAAAATTGAGTACAAATTCTTCCCTAAATTCTGTGACACTTGCATCCCCTAATTTAGGAATGAGAAAATAAAGTATGTGTCCTTTCAATAGCACTGCAGATTGTTCTCTGCTAACTGAAAACACTGCAATGAAAAGCTGAAAATGGGCACTGAACCATTGCAATGAAATGCCATTTACAAAACAAGAGCAAACAATGCCAACATTGAATGAGGGACTACATGGAAAAGGAAGTTCTAGAAGTCAACAGCTCTGACATTCATTGCATTCTTTCAAGCATGTGGACAATTTTATAACCCAAATGATTAAGCAGAGAAGCAGATTTATTGTTTAAAAGGCCAATTATCATTGCTTTCCATAAAACATTTATGAGGTTTCAGTGGTAGGGAGTAAGGCATAAATATTACAGAGGGAGAATATGCCTACAACTTTTCTAAGTGTTGAAAGAAACACAGTTTTGAATCTTAAGTTTCATTTAAGTTCTTCTAAAATTTTCAATGCCACTGTCAGATTCAGTTCTCTACAAATTTAATCTTTATATTTCAATTAAGGTTGAACTATAAGAACATAATTAAGCAAACAACTCCTATTTTTTTTTTTCTAACAAGATGTGTATGTAAGCCCTAGACCTTGACACAGTGCTTGTAGGTGACCCCATAACAAACTAGCTCAGCATTAAAATATGTGAATACAAAGCTTTCATTACCTCTGTGTCATTGTGGTCCAAATAGTTTAATTCTGGATGTTGAAAACAAATTCAATGGAAGTGTTCATGCTTACCAGCAATTGGCTAACAAGGTACCTATCCAAATATATGCTGGAATAAAGTAATTATGTCTTTAAAGCTAAAAAGCAAATCCAGTAAGGGCTATTATTTTTTTTTTAGGATGCTGGTTTTATCTGCAGCTTTTAAAGAGGTTGTCAGTGATTTAACCATTCCTGAGATTTGTGAGAACTCTTTCTAGAGGCATAAATTTCAAGTATAGATGAGGTATAATTAGGACTTCAACCAATTTGAAGACAGCATGTAACTGAAGATTTAACCAGTACTTCAGCTTCAGTAAAAATGCTTAAAGAAACAGGAGTAAGTACAACTCTCTTCTAGAAAAAAAAAAAAAAACAAAAAACCAAACATACACCAGTTTGGTCTTCCCTGTCATATGAAAATGAAATATCAAAATGAACCAGAAAAATTAAACAGCTCACATATATATGACTATAACTTGTGCTATTATCTAAACAGAAAGACTCCACATTGCTTCCTAAAATATATTATGAAGAGGAATCCAACAATGGCAATACATTTATTTAATGTTAATTTCTTCACTTATCATGATAAAATGCTGAACACTTATGAGAGAAAATTTGCTATAAGAAAAAATTAGCTTAAAAGATCCCAACATCAAATCAACTTCAAATTGCATTCTATTAAGGCACACAATTCTGCATTTCCCACCAATGGGAATTCCAGCATTAGTGAACATAGTAGAGTTATTTTAATATAATTCAGTGAAGTAAGCTTACCCATGAAGTGAGCACAGGATCATTTGAAATGCAGCATTATAAGCAGACCCTACCATTTGGTTTATAAAACTATAGAGTAGTTTCCCAAGTAAATATATTATTACACCACATAAACAAAGTATTGAATTATAAAATTGCTAAATCTTTAACCTTCTAAACTGGAAAACAAATTGCCTCTGATATTTGGCCAAAATTCTCACAGGCAAATGACATCCTGAATTCTTTAATCAAAACTGTGGAAAGAATATTTTGTATCACAGTAAGCTTTGATAACAGTGTAGTTCAACAAATAAAAGGCTTGGAAGCATTAGCAACAATATTGAAACAGCAAAAATATGTTTTATTTCCTGTCTTTGAAAAGAAAAGGACTGTAACTATTTCAGGAGCTGTAGCACTTCAGTAATCTACAGAACCTAAAATCTAAGCACTAGATTTAAAAATTAAATTAAATAAAGCTGAGAAAAAAATCTGTGCATGCAGATTCATTCTATCTACATTTAGAAAAGAGAATAGGTACAAACCTGTCTTCTTCGGCTACATTCAGCTACAAAAGAAACTCCATTTTTTCCCACATTTTGAGTGTTGTTAAGACCTAGAAGACAGTTAATATAAGTCCAGAACAATGAGGAGTCAACATCAAGGAAGCAGTTTTGCATTTTACCATTTACAACTGACAAGAATGTACACTATTTTGATTTGCTTTGACAGACTGGGAAAGTTTCAGTGTCTGTTTACATACAAGCATACTTTGATATATATGAATGCACATGAATCTTGCCATAATCCAAGGCCTTAAAAAAATAGGCTATTCAAAAAACCCACTGTATCTTCTATACAGTAGAGCTCACAGAAGAATTATATTTTAAACACTTAGGTAAAAATTGGTACCTAATAATAAAACATTGCATTTTGATAAAAACAGTTTTACTATATGCACTAGTCTCGGTTTACATAGAATGAGAAGTAACAATCAATCAGAGCTATGATTCTTTGTATACAAATCCCATCATTTCCAAGTAAGTGTATCAGGTTTTAACTGTGGCAAGCATTTAAGGCATCATAAGAGTTTGTCCTTCCATGTGCAACACATGGACAGGTGCAGGAACTATATCATCATGTCTCTGTGGTAAGAGGGTGCTAATGGTCTTAAGAACTTATAAGTATTATGTTATCTCTGTTTTTAGGTTTTTAAGAAGTAATACCAGGAAAATGCACAAACATCCCGACTTCGTGCATTTTAGAGTACAATTTGCTTTTCCCATTAGCTAACTTCATTAGTCCCTTCCAAATCAAGTTATCTAGCACAGATATCAGAAAGAAATGAATTTCAGTACTCCACTGTCAGTTTTCTTTTGCACAAAAGAACCCTAAGTACCATAAACCAACCAAGCAAACTAGAAAATAGTGAACGATTTTGCAAAATTAATTGCTAGAGAACCTTAAGCCACTTCACAGCTTCCTAAATATGCATATATTCTGCATTTGTGCAGAAACTACATACAACTTGGAGTGATTTTATCCACCACAATCATTTCTGCATTAATCCAATCACATTTCATAGCAGTTAGAAATAAGTGTTTGACATGACTGTGTTGAAATACTCACTCTGAAGAGCTCTGCTCTCTTTGGGTTTCTGTCCTGAACATCTCCTGCAAAGAACACAAATCTAAAATCAAAATACAAAGAACTTGATGAAAAGTCTGTGATCAGAGCAACAACAAATTTTTTTACCTTACTGTGGGCTTTTTTATGTTTCCAGGTGACTGATTTCTGATATACCGCTCCTCTTTCATCAATCTTAAAATGAAAAGACAAAAAAAGTTATTTCCTAGGCAGCAACTTGCCATTTATATGATTCAACAATATTTAAATAAAAGAAAATCCTAAGACTTCTCAGAAGTGGTATACAATCACTAACTGCATCAGTGCATTCATCTTCTTAACCTTGCCTCCCTACACCTGGAAAGGAAATACAAAATCTGCTGAGTTGGAAGGGACCCACAATGATCACTGACTTCAGCTTTTAGCCCTGCACAGGCATCCCCAGAAGTTACACCATGTGCCTGAGACCACTGTGCAAATGGTTCTTAAACTCTGTCAGATTTGGTGACCACTTCCTTTGGGTAGCCTTCCCAAGACCTTTAAGCTGAAGATAAGAGGCATTTTGCACTTCTTTTTCATCAGGAATTATTTCCATAGTTTTTTTTGAACGAGACTTTCATCATATCTCTTAGATGTGTCAGGAGTTGCCCTTCTAAAAAAATAAACTGAAAAATCTTAAGACTTGTCTTCCTCTATACTGTCTGCATCAGCCAATTTTCTTAACTAAATAATGCCAAGTATTCCTAGTACAAAAATGAAGAAATACAGACTATCCCAGCTAAAGACTGCAACTTATTCTCCCTGAAAAACAAGTGGTGATAAACCTATAGTATTAGCATTTTCCAAAATAATCATGTAATTGTTCTGAAGGTTTGCACTGTCAGAATCATGAAGCAACATAAATATTTCCCTTCACACTAGTATCATTAAGGGGTCAGCTGTAAGAAAAATGCAAGACTGATTCAATTTCCTTATTCTTTTTCTTCTTGAGATGATCTATGGCCTGAAATTAGAACTAAAAAGAGTTCAATCAAGCATTAAAAAAGCAAAGTATTTTTGTGCTTTTATTACTATAGACTGACAGCTGTTTAAAATACAAATTGTGCAGCCTCACAAATAATTTAACTTAATGACAAGCTATTTGATGTAAATGCCAAAAGTAACAACCACAGAAGAGCACAAAAAAAGAATAGGTAATGTGCTTGTCGCTAATTTTCTATAGGACAACAGTTTGGAATTTAATGTCCCTCCTTCTACCTACTCTTTGGTCTACAAGTGTCATGTTACTGTCCAAGCATATCCCTTAGCAGTATAATAATACAAACCTTCGTTTTGTTTCCAAATCACTTTTGTCATTTTCATTAACTTCCACAGGTCTCTTTTGCAATGCTGATGCTCCCAACCCTTTAGATGCCACGTGTTTTGTGGCTTCCTGTGAGAAATGGAATTGATACCTTAAAATTAAAGTCAGGCAATACCTAGATAGGAGTTTGCACCAAGATTAATATGTATAATTTTTATTAGAACTAGCAGTGCTTATTTGACAGACATTTCAAAGGTATTAATATTAAACTAAGTAAACTAAGCTAAGTAGTTTCAAAACAACTTCAGCATGTTTAGTTGAAATCCATAACGATCTTTATCAACTGATAACTTGAAGAAATTTTAGTCATAGCTGCAACTGATTTTTATATGGACACAAAGAAATACAACAAATAGTTGCATAATGAGTGAACTTAAAAATATGTGAAGTAAATTGCAGAGCTTAACTTACTGCAAAATCTATCAAAGTACTCCGAAGTTTGGTTTTTATAACTAGGTTAGAAAATAAAACTGGCAGATGTCAAGTTTATCTAGTTCTGTAGCATATGGCAGGACAAAGCACACATGTAACACGTTCAAAAGACATGTCTAAGCTGACCTTAGGCTTGTAATCCTTTTTCCACTGGCAAAAAATATTTCTAATATTTCTAATACATCCTGCTCAAACTTTCAGCTACAAACTATGATTATTTCTCTTTTACTGCCAAGAGAAGGAAGTAGTAATTCATTACTCCTTATAGAGTACCTAATAGGGGCCTCCTACACTGAATAAAGTTGGGACAAACTCCTTAGCAGGGCCTGTAACGGTAGAACAAGAGTTAATGGTTTTAAACTAAAAGAGGGTAGATTTGGACTAGATATAAGGAAGAATTTTGTTTTGTTTGTGATGAGAGTGGCAAAACATGGAATAGGCTGCCCAGAAAGGTGGTTGATACCTGATCCCTGAAAACCTTCAACGCCAGGTTGAATGGGCTCGAAACAACCTGATCTAATTGAAGATGTCCCTGCTTATTGCAAGGAGGTTGGACTAAACTACCTTTAAAGGTTCCTCCCAATCCAAACTATTCTATGATTATACTTCTACACATGGCACTAGAAGAAAGAGAAGAGAAATTAACAGTTAAACACTAGAGTGTTCTTCTGCAGAGGAGTCAGGGTACCCTGCTGGGAAACCTGTGTGCTGCACACGAGTGGGAATTCTTCACAAAGTTGCCCCCTCCATGTGCCAGAACAACTCTGTTCAAGGTAAGATTTGCAATGTGGATGCAGACAGTAGGACAAATGTGCAGGCAGTAAGGACCTTAGGCATGTTACTATGGACTTCTGGGCCTTCTCTGACACCTCAAAGCCTCACTTCCTCTTAGACTCAAAGAAGGAGCCTTGAAAAATAAACTTGAAAACTGACAGTCATGTGAAACCATTAAAAGGTATTCCTTGTATTATACTTTGACTGCATTTAATAAGTTGTCTCTCTGGTAAGAAAATAAAAAACACAGAGGAACTTCAGGATTGTTTATTTAAAATTTGCTTCTTATTACCTTTAGATGTCTGTGCTTTTGTAATTGAATAATTCAATATTCTTTTATACGAAGTAAACATAAGAGAAATTCTTTACAATCCTCTTGAAGATGAACTGAAGAAGGAATGTTGTTCTTGCCAATTTTAAATCACTTTTGAACAAGACGGTTTGTAAGGAGCATTTGTATTTACAGGAAAACAGTAATAATAGTTTTCTATCTCCTAACTCCTGACATTCCTAAAGCTTTTAGCCAAATTAACAGGTCTTGATTTTATTTTTAATATGAGAAGTCATGTAGGCTTAAATAAAATAAGCATTAAATATAAAGCTATGTTTTTTAAGGAGCCCAATATCAGAACTGCTTCCTTTAAACAGATCTTGTTTTAATTACACTATTTTCCTAACTATTTTTCTAATCAAAACAGTTGTTTTGATGTTTTTGGAAAAACATTCATAGAAGATACTTTAGAGGAGTCTCTCTTTCCTACTAACTTTCTCCAAGACACAGTAATTAAAACAAAATTAAAACAAAAATGTTGAATATAAGACAATCCAAAGGAAGGTAAAGTTTCCTTTTTATCTAATACAGTAATGAAATATTGCCTAAACAACTCCCTTGAAAGGATAAATCTATTTACTTGTATCAGGTAAGTTTTTTCAAAAGTTTTAAAAATATTTTCAACATACCTGTATTAAGAAGTTAGTTTCATTTTCTTTCATGAAAAGTTCAATGTAAGACTTGATTTTACTTATCAAAAGACTGTAACTGAAGCTTTGGAGAAGAGGAACATATGGATCCTTGGTTTTAATTACAGTTGCCAGCTTCACCCTTAAAGGCTAAGAAAGGCACAGCTTTATACAACACAAATCCTGCAGTAAACTTGGTATCTCTGCTAAACAGGAAATACAGAAAGCTAAATATGATGATTATATAGTTTCCTGAATATCCCTATACAACTTCATGCTACAGTTTGAAAGAGTTCTGGAGTCAACTAGACATAATACCAGCTATTTACTTTATGTGCTCAGTAAATGGTGAAGTGTAACTGACCAGAGATTCACAGGTTCATTTCCTTTATGGATAACACTGAAAGCAGGCTTCTCAGTGGAGGAAAACCACACAGATTAAGTCACCCATTACTCGGTTCTCTCTTCTCATTTGCTGCCTCAAAAAAGACTGCCATTGGAAGGGGTGTACGGTGTTTAGGAAAAGGATGACTTAGTACAGCAGCATTAAGGACACATCAATACTGATAATCAGAAATTCACATTTTGTCTGCCAATCCAATGCTGGAGAATTATCTTCTGTGTAGAGGCTGCATTTTTATTTATGAATTTGAGTACTATTACCACAATCTAGATTTTCCAAACCTCCAAATCCTCTGAATGGAAGTATCTGAAGAGTAAGTTATACACAGGGTATTACTTATGAAGAATGCGTGTCCTAATATTCCAGCTGAAGATATAGGCAGCATTTTTAACTTCTTTTCTTTTTGCCTACAGTTCTTCTATTGCTCTTTTCTCCACCCTAGCAAATTCAAGTGTGTGCACTAACTATTATATTAAAGAGATATTCACTCAAGCTTGTAACTTTCTGAATGATACAGTCAACTTCAAACCAGGAGGCAGCCTGACATATATGTTGACTTTTACAGGCAGAGGCATAATAGCATTCAGTCTATACTACAGAAGCTAATGAGTTTTCCTTCCCTGGGATGCTTTGGTACATAGAACACTAATCAGAGGTAACAGAGTCCACTACAATAGAAATCAGCAAACTGGCTGTTAATAGTCAGCGCTATCAAATTCCCAGAATTTGTAGTGCCATCTCACTCCTCATATGAAGTGGGAGAGGGGATGAAGAACAGCTGCTGCTAAAAACATTTTACTCCCCCAAATCATCCAGTATTTCTATCCGTCTCCTAGACAGAAATTTCCTTTTGTATTTTAAAGTGACAAAAGTGTGAAAGTGACTGCATAGATAATAATGAAATTGAAGTTATGCAGGTAGGATTTGCTAGCTTTGAAAACCGACTCCCCTCTTTCTCCTCTGAAAATCAAGAGCTTTTAATGCAATTTAAGCAAGTTGCTACCTTATCTGAGTCAGAGTCTGTGAACAGCCTTTCAAGAACTTCAGCAGCTTCCTTGAAGTATCTGTTTTCCATATGGACTGCTACAATCTACAAGAAACATATTTACAAGATATGATGAAACACTTTCCACCTGAGATTCAGAAAAAACAACAGAATTCACAATTCTACAGTTTTCTATGACTCCCAAAATTCAGATGATTATATATTTAAGGGTTACTGACACTCATCTACTTCTAACAGTTAGTTCTGAAATTAGTTTTGGAATTTATTTCAATTGACATCTTTTTCAGATTGGCAGCTTTTGAAACAAGTTTGCACTCGTACAAACAGGAACCATATGAGATAGAAAAAGGTCCCCTGTGCAGATCAATTTACTCTGTACTAAAACTGAAAATTCCATTCAGTCTGCTAATAGCCTAAGCTGTTTGTAAAAGGGGGTCTGTTTTAGCAGGATAGGCTAGAATTTTTAAGGTTAGAAACTACCTATAAAGTCATCAAGTCCAACCACAAACCTAGCACCCACCACCATATTCACCATTAAACCATGTCCTCAAGTGCCATATCCATGTTTTTTCAAACACTTCTAGGGATAGTGTCTCCACCACTTCCCTGGGCAGCCTGTTCCAATGTTGTGCAACCATTTGTGTGTAAAAGCTTTTCCTTATGCCAAATCTAAACCTCCCCTGACACAACTTGAGGCCATTTCCTCTCGCCCTGTCACTGGTCACCTGGGAGAAGAGAACAACCCCCACCACCACTGCCCCTACAGCTTCCTTTCAGGCAGTTGTGGAGTGTGATAAGGTCCCCCCTGAGCCTCCTTTTCTCCAGGCTAAACAACTCCTAGCTCCCTCAGCTACTCCTTGTGCAGGCTTGTGCTCCAGACCCTTCACCAGCTCTGCTGCCCTTCTCTGGACACTCTCCAGCACCTCAAAGTCTTTCTTTTCCTGAGGGGCCCAGAACTGAACACAGGATTCAAGGTGTGGCCTCATCAATGCTAAGCATAGCAGATATTCACTGCCCTGGTCCTGCTGGCCACACTGTTCTGGATATAAGCCAGCATGTCATTTGCCTTCTTGGCCAGCTGGGCACATTCTGGCTGTTGTTTAGCTGCTGTTGACCAGCACCCCCAGGTCCTTTCCTGCCAGGCATCATTCCAGCTACTCATTCCCAATGAGTAGGTAGCATCCTGAAGCATTATGAGTAAGTCGCACAGACCTGAATTTGAATCAAACGACGAATATCTTCATGAAGCTTTTCGAGTTTAATTTCTTCCCTTTCAAGTAAAGTCCAGAAAGACAGAGCAGATTCCAAAGGTGAAATTCTTTGATCGTTTTCAAAATGTAATCCTTAGAGGAGGAAAAAACCAAAGTACTAATAAAAATTAAAGGATAAAGTTAAATAGATTGCATTATTTATATGCAGTAAAGTGATACATAGTACACAATTTCAATTCCTTTTCCCTCAGTTTTTAGGTGTGTTTAAGAAACCTAAAGCAACTGCCTTCTTTTCAGAGAGACTGGTCTTTCCTACCCTTGCTAATAACATTACTGCTGCATTTTCAGGGGGTATTATGTCAGCTAATCATTGTTCCCTTAAAATACCACTTGCAATTAGGTATTTGGGATGGCATTAATGATACATTCAACTTAACATCAGATATCACAACATTTGATACTGATACTATTGATTTTGTTATATAATCACGATGCTAAGTAGGTGTTTTTTTTCCCCCTGAGTCTATCAATATTTCCATGTCTTAACTTTTTTGTTGTATTTGAAGCGCTTAAACTGAGAGGGAAACTCAGATGTACATGAGTGTCACTGAAAAAGCAGAAGCAGCCTCCCACACCAGTGTACTGCTGTGCCAACACCAAGGCTTGTCCAAACTCCCAGCAAAGGCTCAGTGACCAGTTCTGGCAGAAATCTAGCCTAGCCAAATATTTATCCCCTCAACACCCTCAAGCAGTTTCCCAGTCTGGTCCCTGCACACCTGCACAAGTGGCTGTGCCAATGTAACAGATGCAGGAGGAGCTGGCAGGTGCACAAGTGCTTTTTTGCCAGCTTAATTCAAGATATTCACTGAACTTATGCCTTCATTTTATGGCATTGGCAGAATCTCTCTCAACAACTTATTACTTTCATTAAGTATTTTTAAGACAGAAGGTAAACAATTTACTCAATAATGTAGAGAAAAAAATTATTTTATACCTGCTACAATGTCAAACAATGACATTTCAAACAGGATTATGTACATATATTTATACACACAACTAAAAAACACACCTTTCTCTAATTATTGTCTCAATCAAGTAACATGACACTTCATATTTTTCATTTTAATAGTGTAAAACCAAAGCATTTAGCTCTTAGAGTTGAAACAGCCTACTCTGTGTGATCAGCATAGATCAAATATTTTAATAACTAGAAAAAATAGGAAAGCTACCATATATTAGCTTTCCATGTACATTGTACAGCTACACCTGATGTAATACCTACTACACACATGCAATCTTCCTCACCACATAGATCATTCTCTACTGATAAGATAAAAACAGAATGAATGCATATTCTCAAGTGTTATATACAATAATTTAGAGCATCAGCACAAAAATTTCATAGTTTGTATACTATTTTAAATAATTTGATTAACTATTTTAAATGTTAGAATTTGATTCTCAAGCTAAATTAAATCAGGAAGACATAATACTCAATAAGCAACATAGGAAATTTAATTGTCTAAAAACAAGACTTTGTGACATTGCTAGGCTAGAATAAACTTTTTTTTTCCATGCTCAGGCTTTCAAGACTGCTTCTGAAGTCCTTAAAAAGTTTTATCAAACAGTGAAAAAAAAAAAGTTAATGCCTTGCCTTACAGAAATTCAAACAAAATCATCTTGGATAAACTAATAAGTTGCAAATGTAGCCAAAGAGAAGTAGTGAATAAGAGCCCCAAGGACTTGCTGCCAGCTGAAAGTCTTACAGTCTTCTGTAGGAAACATGGGCAGTCATCCTTTTCATCCATGTTCTCATTCCTGCTGTCTGTCCTACTTTAACCTCTAAAGTTAAATGTGCAGAAAAGAACACATATCCTGAGTTGCAAGTATTGCTCACTAAGAGCTAGTCAGTCCTTTCCAGTGTATTTCTTTTGTCAATACTACTCTGACAAAAAAAAACCCTGGTAATTTAAGAAGTATATGGTTGTTCAAACTCCATGCAGCTAAGTCAGTCAGAAGAGAATAACACCAGTCCTGCAGACAGCTCAGTCACGTGTAATAAAGGTAGTCCAGAATGTGAAATTTATTCAATTCATTTATATATAGACATATCTATATAAATATATATTGATATGCACAGAAAAGGCTATGTTTAAGCATATCTCATACACCTCTGTAGAAGTTCATGCAACTATTTTTAAACAAATGAAGAAAAGAACCTGAGTATTTACCAAGGCTTTTTCCTTGTGCAATTCTTATCAAAAGCTGGCAGAGGTATACTGTTTTTTTCTGATGCGGAGGTATTTGGGAGAGGCCATTAATAAGAGCTGGAAAAGAAAAGTTAAGTGAGTATTGCTCCCACACTGCCACAGTGTGGTTAGACATATACTAGACAGTGTGTTATCAGATTTCACCAAATTTTGAATTTCTTAAGAAACCAATGAAGCACACTTAATTAGTATTCTCCCATGCTAAAACAACTTAATTATATTTAATTATATTTTATTATATTTAAGAGCTTGACCAGAAGAAGATATCCTTTCCAGAAGAAACAGCAGAATTATTCACAGTTTATAGTCATCCAATTCAAAGACCATAGTATCAAATATAGGGATTTTTTTGGGAAGTAGGTTACTACAAAAGACAGCTGTCTGCTCCAAGGAACACTTCCAGGGAATGCCCACAAAATATGAGCCACAGGCAGACTGGTAGCACATGTTGCTATAGCAACTTACTATGGCAGTAAAAATGACAGGGAAAGCTTACTCAGAAATGTAAATTTACAAGGGAATCCTCTGTGCAAGGCTGGAAGGTCACAAGGATTATTACATATTTTAAAATGGGAGCGATAATGAGTTTATTCCCATCACAAAGGTAACTGTGAATTTCTTATGCTAATGTGCTGAATATAGTAATTCATCTTCACACCATAATACAGAACCATTCAAAGTGAAAAGTGAATCACAGAATAGTTGGGGTTTGAAGGAGCCACTGGGTACCATCTGGAACCACTACCTTCCTATTTTTCTGCACTTGCTTCAGTTTGAATTGACTTTCTTGTTGACAGACAATCATTATTTCTGCAGGGTACCCCCTTTGATGCACACAAGAGTAATTGTTCTGTGTTTTTTTGAAGAAAACACACCCACTTTTCTATTAGTCTTGTGGCTGTGCTTAGCTTTTCCCAAAGACTTTTGCAATATTGACTTTATAATCTTACACTGCCAAACTCTTTCCTCTGTTGCAGAACAGAGTAGAAAAAAGTTCAAAATTTGCTATTACTTCTAATTTCCATATGGCCTTGAATTCTGTACAATTTAATTAATAGTTTCTACTGATATACTCAGTTCTCCCAGTTCTTCTCAGGAAATATTTTCAATTTGCTTTTGCATTGACAGTGTCTCTGCTTCCTGTCTTCTACCTTCACAAAACCAGAACAATTCTCCCTCTGAGTAGCAGTGCAAAGGCCACACATTGAGAAGCAACGAAAATAATTTAATCTAGCAGCTTTAATTCAAAGCACTTTATTGGGTTATCGTTTGATTTCTTATCTCTTACCATATCAATCTCTTTAATAATCATTCTGCATGCCTTTGTATTCCATTCTTTGCAGGCCATACTACTCCGTTCACTTGAGAACATATACAAAGACAAAATATCCCCCAAAGCTCTAACCTGGTGTCCTCAGTTAAATTGCTTTTTACAGATGAAAATATCATAAATCCATCAAATTTATCCGAGACTTACACATTTACTTCCAGCTGCCAACCATTCTCACTCTAAAGTTTATTTCTCATTTTAAATATGTTTTTCCATTCAAAATCCAGCCACCAGATTTCATTTCATCTCATCTCTGACAGACTCTAGATCTCTGGAGTATTTCTAGCACTGCTGTACTATCACCGTGTGCGAGTGCTGCCGATACCACCCAAGCCCTCCTCAGGCTGTCCCGGGAGCGGCTGTGCCAGAGCCCCGAACCGGCGCCACCGCCGCTCACCCTGCGCAACGTCCCTCCAGCGCCAGAACTCCACCCCGCTCTGCTCCGCGAAGTGCCGGCACAGGCAGGAGCAGGCGAACTCCAGCATCCACTCCGCGGCCACAGCCTCCACGGCCGCAGGCGGGGCCGGACTGAGGGAGCTGCTGCCGCCGCCGGCCGCCGCTCCCGGCGCACCCTCGGCCGCCGTCGCCATCTTCAAACCGCGCGCCAACGGCTGCCAGCCTTGACTTTCACTGCTCCGCAGCCAATCAGAGAGATCGCTCCGCCCTGCCCTGCTCTGCATCCAATCAACACAGCCTTTGCGCCAGGCCCCGCCCTCATCCCCGAGTTGCAACCAATCAGCGCGGGTCTCCCCTCACGGCCTAGGTCGTTGTCGCCGCGCGGTTGTTTTGGTCCCAAATGCTTTTGGGTGCCGGAGGGGGAAAGTTGAGGGAGTGCGGTCCCATATGGAACGGTGGCTTTGAGAGCTGCGGTCTCCCGTGCTTCCCGGACAGAAAAAGGCGAAACGTGGGTGTTTTGCGGGAGGGAGGGAGGAACCTGGAAAAAACTGAAAAGTGTGAGCTTTGAAACAAAGCCCAAGCTGGAAAGTGAAGAGGGATGGTAATAGCTGGAGTGTGTCTGTCTGAGAAGGCAACTTGTACATGTTAAAATGTAAAACCCAGGGAGGAAGAAGGTAGTCTCTGAAGGGCTGAATTTAAGGCAGGTGTGGAAATACAGAACAGTTTTCCTCTCAGAGATATGACGGAGGGTCAAGCAATGCCGTGGTAGATCTGGTGAAAGGCTTTAGTTTGAGCTTTATTTCACTCCAGGGAGGAACAGTGTGGTATCAGAGAGCAGGAGTTGTTAGCTGCTTTGCCTCCTTTGACTCCTGTGCTCAGGCTAAATTGCACCCACAGCAGTCTTGTTGTGACATTAATAAATTGAGGTCAGAGACAAGAAAACACATAATTTAACTTAAAAGACTCTTCTATTTGGACAGCTGTATTAATAGAGTGCAAGACTTGGATTTGCACTTTGAAAGAGATTGTGACAGCTTGCTGCTGATAATCTCAGGAATCAAAATTCTTAGTGTTTGACATGAACCAGGCAGACATAAAAAATAGATTATTATGCATTAATGTTTAATTGAGCAGGCATTTTATGAATTTTGAAGTAGAAACTGACAGGAAGGTGGACCTGAGCTTGAAAATTACCATGATAAACAACAGCAGGACGAGGTTGCTGAGTGTAAAGTGCTGTCTGCTCAGTACTAACAAAATCATCTTTGTTATCATCCCTGTGTTCAGCACAAATCCGAAACATAGCTCCTTACCAAGCCACTATGAAGAAAACTAACTCTGGCCCAACCAAAGCCAGCACAGCACCCAGCCCTGAGTATCCCTGAGGAGCCCATAATACGTGGGCAAATGTATTTCAGGTACTGTTTATCTCTTCCCCTTGACAATAGAAGAAGCCTGAAGAAGTATTTTAGGAAAGATGCCTATCTTGTAGGTATTTTGAGGTCAGATGACTTTTGTGCTGGGTGAGCTTGCAGCAGCATGAGAAATGGTACTCTAGTGTGGCAAAAATTGTTTTATTCTTATGAATGAGGTTTAAAATCACAGTAGGTAATTCCTAAACCAGTTTTTTTCTTTCTCCTGCAGGTGTTTCTACCAGTTCCGTCTGTGATGGTGGCAATATTTTTCTTCCCAGTTTTATCTCCTGTAGCCTGGTATCCAAGCCTGCAACACGTTTACTTTCCTTTTTATGCTGGGAATTGTTATTGTTTATCTGCCTTTTATACATTTTATATTGCACTTTGCATTTCTTGATAAAATTATTGCTATTCAGAGCTCCTGCTAGAAACCTCTTCTGCTGATGGATTTGCAGAGGGCAAATGTGAATAGTGTTTAATCCCAGTATAACTAAGAGCCAACTGAGGATTTTGTTTAACTGAGAGTATAAAAGGTACAAGCTATATGTGATACATAGGTGTGCATGCATATGTATATATAGATATAATGTACATGTATTGCATACCTATATACATATATATACACACTTATATAGGCATTATATTTATATGGGCTTTGGCATAGGGAGTTAGTATGTTTATATTTTTGTCTCTGTGTACACATACCTAAATATAAATGTATATATGTAGCAATTTAATAAGTACAAAGAGTCTGACTCAAACTTGTAAAATCTGTAAAATGCTGTCTCTTGCTCCTGAAGACAGTTAAAATAAGACTAAATTACAGCACAAATAATTATCAGTATTATAAAATAATAAATGAGTTAATACATACTTAACGGCATCATTATATCAATACACTTAGTCTCCAGACTCAGTAGTCTGGATTATTCTTGGTTCATTCATTAGAACTTCCAGTTTAAAAAGCTTTAGTCTTCTAAAGTGTTCATCTGCTAAATTTTTTTTGTTTGAATTTATTTTTAGTAAGAATCTTTAAGGAACATCATAAAAATGACAGATCTTTTTTTAATCCACCAAAAATATGCATTTTAGCATTTAGCTATTTCAGAACAACACATACAAATTCAGGATGAAATTTTACACAGCATTAAATAAGGCAATAAGAAGGACTTGCCCTCTTCATCACAGCAATACTACTAAAGATATGTGGATTACTTTACTAATTTGTTTAAATATTAGCATTAATGTTACTTTATTCTTTGTTTTATTTTTGGTGTTATTGGGAAGTAGGAGGCCCCTTCACCCCCCCTGTTTTATTTTGTTTATGGAAGCACAATAAATTCTTTTTTCTTTTGATAATTGGGCCATATTAAGTTCATGCAGTATTTAATCTTAAAAGCAAAGAGCCATTGCACAAGAAACGTCACATACTTTAGGTGATTAATCTATTAATATATGCTGTTATTTTTATAACTGTAATAGAATTACATGTGTAAAGCAGTTTTTCAAATTTGTCGATGAAAGCTCCGCAATACAACCAGTAGGTGGCCCCAGCCTAACATCTTCCTTACACAGTGGTGCTCTGGTTTGCTGGATTGGTGGAAAAGTTCTTGCTAGAACACTCAATGCACTGATGTATAAGAAAATAAGGATCAGAATGATGGATAAAGACTTTATTCATAGCTGCCCAAATTATTGGCAGTACTGTTCTATAAAGCTGGGAACGAAGTGAACGTTAAACTGAACATTTAAGGAGATTTGACAGCACAAATGGAAACAAGTATGAGAAGAAAGTACCTTTTCTCACAGGTGGTAATGCACACAGGATGAAAATTTGAAGTGAAATTTAGAACATTTAAAATGCTGTAGGGAGTAAAGTCTGTGCAAGTGAGAAGCTGAGCTGGAGATTGGATCCTGCTAAAAGCAGGATAAGAATCAATCTGTAATTTCCTTCAATATTGCTATTGGAAAAAACATTTCTCTTGCTATTTAAATTAAAAAAAATCACAGGACTCAACAAAGTTTTCCAGCAGTAATATTTTAAGAATTGAATTCTACTGAGTAATAAAAGGAAGGAGGGATTTTATTGTGACTAAAGCACCTACCTGGGATTTATAAATGCAGGTGGTGCCTAGCAGTGCCACAGATTTTCAGGTGATCTTTATGAAATAATTTATTCGGGCATGTATATTAATATGGAAATAGACATGAAACTCATAAGGAGCAAAAAGTGTACATGACAATAATATTGTACTGTAGACGAGATGGTTAGAAAAAGCAAGCATCAGGGGAAAGTTGCTCAATTGGATGTGCAGTTTCTTATATCTGCTTGAGCTTGTTTATACACTAATTCCATAAACTGTTCAGTACCTAGTAAATACATATGTTGGGGTATGTTTGGGTAATTGGAGCATGTATCTGTTAAACCTACAAACTTTGAATTGAGATATTTAGCAGTTTAAACATATGAGGGAACTAGAAAGTCCCAATAAAATGTAATACAAAATAAAGTGTATTCATGGATCCATTCATGTTGTTTTAGATGGAAACAAAGGAAGGATTGCCATAATTATTCACTGACTTTGGATACCTTGGACCATAGCCTTGCCTATTTCAAGGTATGAAATACCATGCCTTGGTATTTCATAGTAGTTCATAACTTTAGATTGTTTATGGTCCTCTAGAATTAAGTTCCAAGAGTACTAAAAGAGGAAAGAAGGACAAGTTATCTCAGTCAGTTTGGTTTAGATGAAGAGCAGGTATCCTAGAGCTGAACTTCTGACTGTGGATAGCTGCAATTTCTTTATGATCTAAAGTGTATGAAATGTTAAATTACAACAATGAGATTTTAAAATTCCACAACCCAAGCTGGGAGGATTTAAAACAGGGTATAGAAAATGAGGAAAACAGAATTAATGACAATTTTTTAAAATAATGATTTAAATTATTCCAGTATGGTCTTGGATTTTATAGAGAAAGAGAAATTTGAATTTTTCTTGGCAGTACTCTAATTCCTTAATCTGACAACTTTTCTGTAAGTCCTACCTTACCTGTTCATTATATCAAACTACTCATCTAAAGCAAATGAGGGATTGGCTACCTCACATTTAGTGTCTTCTTCAACACAAACTGTTCAGTTATTCCAAGATCTAAGTGAGATGGGAATCTTCTAAAAAAATCCCTCTCATTAAATGACCTGAAAAGATATTCATACAACTGACATTAATTAACATTATAAAAGCAATCTCAGATATTTCTAATCTCCTGAATGAGTCACTGATATTCTCTTAACGCAGCCTTTCTTTTGCATGAGTTTTTTTTGAATATGAAATCGCAAAGAAGCAAATGCAGAATTTAATTTATAAAGTTTTCTTATTCCTGGATCATTCTAGATTTTCAAACACTAATTATGAAGAACAGAATTCAATATTTTAACTAATATTAACTACTGTAGCCAAGGGCATTTCAATATTTTAATATTACAGCTTGTTTCAGTGACACTAGTGGGTCTCAGCTGCTTTCCTACTTGAACATACCACAGAAAATATTATATAGAAATGTGACTGTTTTAGTTCTAGAATACATCAGACATTAATTTATATTTTTAATTATTTTTTCCTGTGACTTAATAATTACTTTAATTATTTTGCATATTTTCATTTTTATATATTTATATATGGTGTTTTTATATATATGTTTTATGTATTTATATATATTATTTTAATATTTTGCATATTTTTTAAGTTCAACTACACAGCAAATAAAGATAAAGTGTGGATTTTTTTTCAGTACTGTACTGGCCCAGTTTGACATGTAACTTCCCTAGCTGCTGGTTTTTTTTGTTTCCTGTCACAATATTTGTATGTGTGTCTGCATTACCTTTCTTTTGTCCTTTGTCTCCTTAAAAACGCAGCTTAAAAAAAGTTTTATTATCAGGCCTATTTTTAAAAATTACTTTTAGTTATACGTCATGTTAACTCTATGTGTGTTGACTGCTTTATAAAATAAAATCATAGGCAAAGCCCAGCCACTGTACGGAAGAAATAAAAAAATCCTTGGAAAAATAATGGAACAGCTAATATGAAGCTAATCAATAAATAATTAAAAGTGAATAGCAGAATTAATGCAAATTCATTTGTGTTTCTAGAAAGTAATCTGTATTGGGTCTGGCTGAGATGGAGTTTATTTTCCCTCAGCAGTCACACCTGTGCTTTGGCTACTGCTGAGCTGGGCAAACTTTATCTTTTCTTTTTTTTGCTTTGGTAAACGGTCTTATCTCAAGCTACTAATTGTTTCCCATTCTATTTTCTCTGCCCTGTCACCCAGGGAGTAGCTTGGTGGGCACCTGGCTTCTGGCCAAGATCAACCCACTATATAATCCTATCAAACCATCTTCACATTATATTTTCTGTAATACTGGTTGCTAAAAGGATGAAGAAAATTGGGATGTAGGGATCAATTGAAGCTGTAGACTTCAACGAAATTTTCCACCACTCTAAATCAGTCTATTTTGTTTTGCAATCGTAGAGCAAAGTAAGTTGGTTTTTTTTTCATCATGAAGAACTACTAAAATGAGCATTATTAGCAAGCCTTTGTGCCAGGCATAATATTGGCTGGAGACTTCCTTTTGACAGCAGGGGTAGATGTTTTTGTTCCTGGCAGCTAGTGGTAAATACATACTTTGGTTGGGCTGAGACCTCCCTACGTGCCACTATATATAAGTCCTTGTTGTGAGGGTGATAAGGTTGTCCAGGGAACCTGTGGATGCCCCACCTGTGGAAGTGTTAAGGCCAGGCTGAATGAGGCTGGGAGCAGCCTGGCCTAGTGGAAGGTGTCCTTATCCATGGCAGGGGTGTTGAACTAAATGGTCGCTAGAGGTCCCTTCTAACCCAGGCCATTCTGTGATTGCCAAGTGTTGGGCATCAGGTGCCCTCCACACTAGAGTCTCACTTGGGGGTTGAACGTGATCAAGCTTGGAACTTTGAGGGGACACTGCTGAGCAACCTGACAAACATTCCATAAAGATTCCACTGCAGTTGGTTAGGTGGTGAGGTTGGTCTTCTGCTTGTGGTTTGGCTAAAGATTTACAATTCAAAGACGTGCACAGGAGGATGTATTTGTCAGGTGCTTCACGTGTAAAGATTTTGGACACAATGTTTAAATTGGCCACCAGTGTCTTCCTTTTGGGATTGTCAGTTGTAGAGAGATCTTCACGCCAGGGCATTTTTTATATATGGGCTGGTTTCTTGTGAACTGAAATGATCATTTCATGTTGTGACTTCCAGTAGATTTAACTTGCCCTCTAAATTGATCTTCTTGGCACAAGAATTGCCTTCATGTTTAATTAACTTTTCTTTCATGCTTGCAAATAATTTTATAGTGTCCTGTAATGAAATGGCAGAAAGTTGGATACAAGCAAAGTGAAGCAGTCTTAGCCTTTCTGCTTGTGTGTCTGACTTAATTCTCTCTGCCCAAATTGAAGCCCAAACTGATACTGTTTTCTGAAAGGTTTTCAAAGTATATCAGCAGGGAGATATTATTTTTCTAACATACATATTCATGGAAAATCAGCATGAGACCTTAATTCCATTTAAGAGAAGACTAAGCAACCTGTTGTCTGAGGATGGCTGCGAACTAAAAGTCACCTAATGCCATCATGCTGAGCAACTTAAGTGCTATGAAAAACTGCCATAATTTCTTTTTGTTATCTTCCCGTGATCTTCCAAATTCTTTTTTTTTCCTACTAAATGAGATTCTTTTTGTACTGTGTGTTTAGCAAGAGGGGAAAATTAACTGAAAACAATGTACATTTGCAAATCCTCAAACACTTGTTTTTAATCCTCTATATGAAAAACTAGACATTTGACCCAATTTTTACTTACTATTGAAAAACCTGGCAAAGTGTCAATGACTTGCTTTGTGCACACTATATTAAAATATCATGCTGACTACGTATGTTGTTTTCAGTGGGGTTTTTTTATACTCACCTGTCTTTGCTCTTACACGTCAACTTTGTGTCTTAGTATTGCAGAAGCAGTCTTGCAAAAAAAAGGGATGACATGGAAAAGACACCTAGACAGCAAAGAATGGGAAACTGTGGGGTGTTCCACGGCGCAGAAGAAGTACATACTGTAAAGAAATTACTTAGTTATCATTTTAATTTAGCTGAAAAAAAAAACCTTTTTCCAAAGCATAGTGTAGTCTAAACTAATATTTTATTCATGCTCTCTAATTGTAATTTAACATCTTACTGTTACAGTCATGCCACAGCTACATTGTAAGGTGGAGGAAATACCTTCTTCAGAAGACATGAAAGAGTAGTGATATGCTGAAACATATCATATACTATGCTTGCTGAATTGCCTTACGATTTTTGAATGGATAAATAAAACCCCCAACTTTTTACCAAGAGCTGTCTCAGGGCTTGGGTTTTCATTCAAATCTTACTAAAAAGTGAATTTACTGATACCTGCTTTATCGGTGTTTGTTCTTGTGCCAGCCTTGCCTGTGAGGTCAAGTAGTCCCCTGTCCCAGGAGGAACTCACAGTAAAATTATAGACACTAATCAGTCATATTTTCCTCTGTCTTGGCTTTTCTCAATTAAATCAAATAAGCAAATTTTGCTAATTAAATAAATTTTCAATTAACTGAAATCAAGTTACTCCACTCTCCTCTTGAATGCCAGGTACTTTATATTTTAAACATATCCATAGCCTGCTTTCATAGTTGTTTTTGGTCAGATATGAATTTCTTTTTGTTTTGTTTCAACCAGAATTGACAATAGTACTTTCTAAATCATCACTCAAATGCCAGTATGATTTTTTTTGCTAAGAATTGCTTTGTCCTGTGTTTTATCACACTCCTGGATACTTAATCTGTGACTTATTGTTACAGTCAGTTTTATATCTGGCCAAGTGTTTCAAGTTTCCCATTTACTAAACCCTATTTTAGAGCAGAAATCCTTGTTATTAGTCCTGAGTTCCACAGTGGTGTTCCTATTCTATCTTTCTGTGTGTTAATTTAATCTTTTGTATTTATGGAGTACCTTAAAAATGATACTCTAAAGGCACCAGATATGCCCACAGGTTTTCTGCATGTTTGTGTATGATTTTTCCTGTTTCTTTTAAATAGGAAAATCTAGATATGGAAACAGCGGGTGAAGAAACAGCTGACAATCCAGGTAGCATTGTAGGCTAGTTCTGTTCTAAGTTTGCTTGACTATACCCTAGCCAAAAGCTTTTTATTAAGAAGATGGACTGAACTACTGGGTATTTTTCATCTATTAAAAAAATCTCTCTCTCTTTTGACATTACAAGCCATAGCTACAGATTTTAGGGCAGTACTGGTAAAGAGCTCAAAGGTATTCAGACAAAAAAGGCTCAAACCCCAGTGTTTTTCCAAAACACATGGATGATAAAAGGCTGTGGACAGGTGGGAATACCTGTCATGTAGCACATTTTGAGTATATCATTATTTGCAACAGTACTTAAAGAATTTAATGTTGTGTGCAGGAATTTCATCATAAGGAAGTGAACCAAAAGGAAAAATGCTTTGCTTTGTTGAGTGATATCCAGATACATTAGAAAGTAGGTTTTAGGCACCAAAGGCACTTAATAGCTCTTAAGAGCTAATTTCTTGCATGGAAGCAATATTTTTTTTTAATAAAAATATATGCATACACTCAACTTTAAATTTTTTACCTTCATTCTGCCGGTAACTTTTCTTAAACATGTGTATCCTGTGCACATTTTATTAATTTTTTCTTTTTGGGATCCTTATTGTTTTCCAGTAAAAAAATGACCTATCCAGTGTTGAAAGAATAGTAATTAAAGAGACTTTATAATCTTACTCATATGTTTTACAGTTTTCCTTAAAAATCAGGTGCGTGTTTTTTCACTTCTGTGCCCTGATTAACCCTTCCTGCCTTGAAACTTCCCCTGAACTTGGAGATGGGTGATACACATCCCGTTTTCTGCCTCTGACTATCCTGCTTTATCTTTAACTTGTTTGTGACATTATTCTAAATTCTTTGCTTTCAGCAGAGCCTAAAAAATGTGAGACAGATTCTTCAGTCCAGTCTTCATCTGTCTCAGAGAAAAAATCATGCAAAAGGAATAAAAGGTTTGTGTATGGCTGATAGTTTTTTGTTTCCCAGTAGTGCTGTCACAACTCAATAATGCTTTCAAGGCATTTTGGACTGGTGGCAACTACAGATAAATAGTATGATTATTACTGTGGTAGTCTGAGAATGGGAAGTAAACAAACACTAGCAGGGGTAGGCCATTCTTTTTACTAGCCAACAGATCTTATTTGAAAATGCAGTATTTATTGTCACTGATAAGGTGATGACGAGGGTTGTGGCTGAGATTGTGTAACTGAAATTAATCTGTTCTGTCACTGAAGCCAGACTCTCCCTCTGAAAACCTTAGACTATTTAATTTTGAGAGATGAAAGTAATTTTCTTAAAACTAAAGACAGTTTACTTAGAGGGAGAACCTGTGTGGAAGTTTTAATGGGTTGGTTTTTTTTTTTTTTATATCACTCAAACACTGGTTCTGATGTCTCTTTGGAATCAGTTAATGTTTCTGTATGAAACTATCCTTAAACCAGAAAAATGTTAAATG
Source organism: Poecile atricapillus (assembly GCF_030490865.1). Lineage (NCBI taxonomy): Eukaryota > Metazoa > Chordata > Aves > Passeriformes > Paridae > Poecile > Poecile atricapillus. The sequence goes on along the minus strand of NC_081250.1, from coordinate 121,887,131 downwards.
AAATCCTAATTCATGTATTGCAATAGTAATGACAAAGGAGTGTCAAATCATTCAAACAGAGCATGGAGAGTGCCTTCCCTTGCTAGATAGGAACACTTTGTTTAGTATCCTTGAAAGCCGACAATTATGTAAAGAAGGGGTTTTGAAGTCAAATTTTTAAATAAGTTTAAATTGTTTCACAGAGTGGCTGCATAATGCTAAGTGAAACTTGATTTGTGTGTCAGAGAGAGAGACTGGACAAAAGGAGTAGCTTGATTAAGAAGTTTCTTTGCACACTAGTGATACATTTTACCTTCCTAAGAAAAATTAAATGTTGCTGTCACAAGGAAAATCACATAATGTGCTTTGAAATCAGATAAAATTTCCAATGGTCTGAAAACTTACTAGATTTCAAAGTAAACTCTGAGATAGTGTTCACTTAAATTTTGGTATTACTTAAGAGTGCATTTTAATTTTTAACTTGTTTGAATGTTTGCAGACTGAGATATGAAGTCCCCACCAGTGATTCCCTTTCCAGTTCTGATGATGATGAGGAGGAGGATTTTGCAATACCGAACAAGAAGAGAAATATAAGGAGGTTAATAAAATTATAGAATAGGGGAGGGAGGAGTATATCTGTGAGGATTTTGCATATGCCTAACTATGAAGTGTTGCCATCTCCATCTTGTACCCTTTCTAAATTGGGGCAATATTTAATCATACCTGTTGGTATTGACAACTATACTTGGAGTTTCTAAAACTGGATTTCTGGAACTGACTTTTAATAAGAAATTTGATTTCTAGGTAAGAGTGGGAGGAAATTTAGAGATAGACGCTTTGATGTATTCTCTTGATGTAGAACTTCACTGCTTCTGTGCTTTAGCGTTGTTTTTTCAAAACAAAAACCTCAGAGAAAATGTTCTAAGTAGAGGAAATAGATTTTGTTACTTAACAAATGCTCTAGAAATATTAATTTAATAACAGTCCAACAAATGAGAGTCTAACAAATTTTCAGCCTGACATCTTTCAGATGTGTATCTTCTGGCACACACATTCCAAAGTTCTCAGGAGTTGTGAGCAGCCTTTATAATGTTAACACCCACTAAAGTAAGTGTTCTCCTGGGTTGTAACTTTTTGAAGGTAAAAGCTAAAACTATTTGAAAGATGTCAGTGTGTTTGGGAAGGGGAGAAATTCTTCCAGCATACTTATCAAGGTCAGTGCATGGTTTCCACATATTGTTCTAAGCTTGTATTCCTGTATGTGCTGTGTTGACTGGCTTGGATATTCATAACTGCTATTGTTAAAATAATTAACTCAATTTAATGTCTTGAGCAACCATTTTCCTTTATCTTCTCATAGCCATTAAATGTAAAACACTGTAATAAAGATTTAGGAAGTTCATGCTGATTTATAAGGACTTCTGCATTCACTTGCTATCATTAGAAAATCAAAAATATTCCATCTGCATTGAAAATTAGAAAGCACCTTTTTTCTTAATTCAAATCAGATCTCTTCTGGTCAGCTTTCAGAAGTGTGCCTCAACAGGAGTTGACAAGGATATCATGAAAATTGGAGGAAGTCTGGCTGGTGTGGAGCACATGCAAATAGATGGTTCAGTAAGTATTTTTGATTCATTGTGGTAGTAAGATGTTTGCACTATTTATGAAAGCTTCCAGTAATGGGCGATCTACAACTCCCTTGGTTTGCAGTTTTCTCTCAAGCAATCAAGCTTCTCATGGAACCTTATCAAGGCTGAAGCTTTCTTTAACACACAAAATATGTTCTGTTGACTTTAGGTACAATTTGATGCTGTGGGTGGTCTTTCTGACCACATTTCATCTTTAAAAGAGATGGTCATTTTTCCATTGCTTTATCCTGAAATCTTTGAGAGATTGAAAATTGAACCTCCAAGGTAACAGATACTGTTTTAATTAAACCCTAAGTTCTAATTTACCTATTTTCAGGAGAATTCAACTGGGGCACCAATATGTTTTAATGCTTCAAAATTCTCAGCAGTGCTGATTTTTTAATTTTTTTTTAACAGTAGTAAAATTTAATTTAAAAAAAATTGGTGGAATCCAGTATATATGTAGATCCAAAGATTTACTGTATGGTGAGACCATCCTTTCAAAATGTCTTGCCTTTCAAAGGCGGAGTTGGGGATTTTTTTCTTTAAAGCTTTATATGGAAGTGGACTTGATTGGTTTGTAAGCAGGAAATACTTTCTACTCGAAGTCAAATATTTATTTAGCAAAAGTCCACTTGTCTCTGCCACCAACTTTTTTTTTTTTTTTTTTTTTTAAGGTCTCAGGTACCAGTTTTACAACTGATAGGATATGCAACTCAAAACTTCAAGTGTTTGTTTTGCTTGAGCTAAAATAAGAATCTGTCCTCTTTGTACACAGAAAAGTGGCTTCTGTGTTCAAAAAAAATTTAAAAATCAGTGATTTAATTGCTAGCTTTATATATTCTTGGTCAACAAAACTCAGTCATGGCATATTGAACTAGGACCTAAAATTCTTTGCCTTCAGTAACTTTAAAAGTATTTAAAAATAGAAAGAAAATATTTCTGTGCTTTGCTTCTTAATTCATTGAAATTATTTTTTGAAGCAGCAGTGTATTGGCTTTTCTAGTTGATATAAATGCAGAAATGCAGAATATCTTTCCAGCTTTAGAATACTTCTTCTTTTATTACCAGCAAAGGGAATTCCAGTAACTCAAAGCTTTTCAAAGGACAATCAAATGTTTTACTATAAAATCTTGCCTTATGTGTAAACAAGAATGAATATGGAGTGCATCATTGAAAAATGAATAATTCCTAAATTAGCCTAGTCTCAAATTCTGCACTGGAAGCTTGCTCTTGTTTGGCTCCAATCACCCCTTCTGGACTGTCAGAAGTTTTGAAAGTGTCCTTTTGGAATGCTGCAAGTTTTTATCAAGGTTTTGTACTTCTGCATTATCCTCTTTACTGATTTTGTTTGCTGCCTTGAAGAACTGTGTAGGAAAGCTTTTGACTTTGCTCATACTTCAGTTGTTGCTGCTATCTTATCCATGAGGTGTTTTGTTTAGGAGAGCAGAGTTGTGTGTTTTAAGGATGGGGTTTGTAATAGGTGCTTTTCCATGATGTTTTTTTCCTATGTGAATTTTTTTAATTTATTTTTTTTAAATTGCAGAGGCTGTCTATTCTATGGTCCTCCGGGGACAGGAAAGACGCTGCTTGCTCGTGCACTTGCTAATGAATGCAGTCAAGGTAACACAAGAGTAACCTTTTTTATGAAAAAAGGTGCTGAGTGCCTGAGTAAATGGATAGGAGAATCTGAACGACAGCTTCGTTTATTATTTGAGCAGGTAAGGTTGAAATGTGCCACATGTTCTGAGTTGGAATTAATTTTCTATGGTCTACAACATGTTTTTTCAGCTCCTTTCACTGAAATGGGATTGCCACTGTTTCCTTTTTCAGTGAAGTTTTAGAGGCTTGAAATCTTGAGATGTATTGGGAAAGGTCAGTAAAGGAAATAAGAAAATCATGCAAAGCACCACCACTACTACCCCCTCTTCCTCAAAACAACAAACCCAAAAAGCTCCCAAAAATTCTCAAAAAACATTTCAAGAAGTAAGAGGTGGTGGCTTAAGATCAGAGGGAAAGAGATGCAAGCTGAAAGCATGGTCATTTAGACTGGTAACAGAGGGTTGCTTCCAGAACCTGTAACTCAGCTGAGTCCTGTCTCTATTCTTGTGGTTGCCAGGTAGATGTAAAAACTACTGGTGTGGTTTTTTTCTTGTCACACAGTCTCCTTGGGTTGACATTAGGCTGCTGTCTTCGGTTTCTCATGCCACTTTACTCTGTTAGCTCAATTAACAGAGTCTGAAAAAATCTAGTTAGTGCCTTTCCAACCGTGATCTTTTTTCATGTATTTTCTCTTCAAGTAGAGCTGTTTTTCTGATGTCAGTATTCCTGTGTTTTCATTGTAGGCCTACAAGATGCGACCTTCAATTATTTTCTTTGATGAGATTGATGCTTTGGCTCCTATACGGTCCGATAAACAAGACCAAATTCATAGGTAGAACATATTTTATATTTACATAGAAGCTGCTTGATCTCTGTGAAAAAAAAGATGGCAATTTATTTAACTTCAAGTGATATGTTCATTTTTCTTGAAAATTAGTAATTCTGTGCAATTGAATCTCAGAGATTTTTAAACAGTAATTGAAAACAATTTGCTGAGCTTGATATCAGCAAAAGGTCTGTATTACCTTATCTGTATTTTATTATGACTTAAAATGAGTCTTCTGCTGAACAGCATCTCATCAATAAAAACTTGTCCTTTTTGAGTGATCATTGGACAAGGTTATGTGTAACTGAAGAAAATTTATTAAGCCAGTAACTGAAAACCACCTTTTTCTGTTAGCTCTGTTGTGGGGACACTTCTGGCACTTATGGATGGCTTAGCCAGCAGAGGAGAGGTTGTGGTAATAGGAGCCACCAACAGACTGGATTCTATAGATCCTGCTTTACGAAGACCTGGGCGCTTTGAACGAGAATTCCGCTTCAGTTTGCCAAACAAAGAGGTCAGAACTTCCACTCAGCCTTAGGCTTTTGTGGCAAAGTCCATCTTTAAAACAAACCCCTGTAATACGGCAGCACTGTGCAGCAGCACAAGTCTCCATCCATAGTGTACAGCTTGGACAAAAGCTGTAGGGACACAAAAAGGGATATCTGGAGAAATTGCACTGTACTATGCATGGCAGACCAGGCACTGAATATATATGATTAGGGTGATTTCAGTAAGTAGTTAATTCTCGAGTTAGTTTTGATTTCTCTGTGACTGGTGAAGAAAATGAGATGTTGATAACTGAAATGTTTAAGAAAGAATGGGTATATTAATTAGTTATAAACTACCCCTATAGCATCTTGAAAATAAAAGAAAGGGTGAGAGAATTCCTCCTTGGTAGCAAAAACTTTGATCAAGGCAGATGTTAGAGCAAATTAAGTATGTTGGGATCTTACTGGAAGTTATTGACAGGGACTTCGACAAAGATGTGAAGGATACTGCACAGGTGCTGGGCTTGGGAAGCTTCTAGTTCAATAACAATAGTTAAGCAATATAAAAATGGATATTTAGCAACCAAAAAATATCAAAGGGGGTAAGATAGCGTGCAAAACTGAAGACCTCTTTTTGTATTTTTTCTCTGGCTGTCTCTGATATTTCTTATCCTGCTTGGAAAAAGGATAAAAAGGCTTATTGAATTGGAAGCTGGTAAAAGTGCACAAATGTTTTTCTCCAATTTTCATCTGCTCTCAGGAGCAGTAGATCAGGTGTCATTGAAAAGATACAATACATGATTCCTTACTATGGTAGAGTTCTAGAAATCTGCTGTAATTAATCTCTGTACCAAAAAATACTTTTTTGCTCTCAAATTTTGCTAAATTTGAGAGATTTTTCTTTGATGAAAAAAAAATCTCTGTTTGCAGATAAGGATTTCACAATGCTTTTTTCTTTATAATCATTAGGTCTCAAATGTGGAAAACTCACTTTTATGGAAAATGTAAATGCCTTTTACTTTACTGTAGCCCCCAGCAAGAGTTTAATGTAACAAGTTCAGAAGCAGTGTATTAGTAACTGACCTTTAAAATAATAAAAGATTAAGCAGATAAGGAAAATATTTGTATTGGTAGACGGGGTTTTGTGGGTTTGTGTTGTCATTGTTCTTTTAAGAGAAAACCTAGGGCAAACCAACATGCAACTGTTTTCAGGCAAGAAAAGAAATTTTCAAAATTCACACACGCGACTGGAACCCAAAGCCGTCGGACAACTTACTTGAAGTGCTGGCTGAAGAATGTGTTGGTGAGTTTGAAAACAGTGTGGGTTACAACATGTGACTTGAGTCCTAGGGAACCTGAGCTTGTACCAGGCAGTACTCAAGCTCTTGTACCTTGTGGCAGACAGAGGCAGTGAGAAGGCATTTGGCATGGGAGCAAATTTAGGCACAGCTTTCAATTTTCTTTTTGTCATTGAATGGGTTTGGGACATCTTTCCCAGGGACAAAGTTTTGACCAGCAGGCTGCTGCCTAAGTGCAGGATATCAGGCTGTGAGCCATGTAACAGAACTTTCCTGTTCTGTGTAACTCAGTACAGTAACTCTTTAAATTATCTGTTAGCCTGGTAATTTTTGGCTGCATGAAAGTCTTTCAGTGTTGCACTTTAGAAGTAATGGCATTGAATTCTGTTTTGAGATTGACATAACATTTGATTCTTGTTTTGTTTATTAGGATACTGTGGTGCTGATATTAAAGCCTTATGTGCTGAAACTGGTCTCTGTGCTTTGCGGCATCGCTATCCTCAGCTATATCAAAGCAGAGAGAGACTGCAGATAAACATGGATTCAGTTAAAATAAAAGCAAATTATTTTTCCATGGCCATGATGAAGACTGTTCCAGCTTCACAGAGGGTTATGCCTTCTCCTGGGAGAGCGCTATCAGCTATTTCAAAGCCACTGTTAGAAAACACACTGGAAAGGATTTTACAAACCTTGCAGAGAGTATTTCCCCATGCAGAGCTTGCACTAAAGAGGGACCAACATCAAGGTATAACATCTACATCCACTTGTTTAAAAATCTGCCAGAGCAAAAGCTTGTGATCTGTGCAATCAACATACACAAATGTACTCAGCTGAACTGGCAGCACAATTTTATACTTTGTGTGTGCACAGTGCAGGGTGGGAGCTGTGAGTGACTTGTAAAGGCAGTCAAGAACTGTGCATTCTTTGCTGAAGCACCTATTTCTGACAGGAGTTAACACCACATTTATCACTTGTAGAGAGGAATCTTTAAATTATTAGCACCTCTTTTCAAATAAATGCTTAAAGAAGGAAAAATGTTTTTCAGGTATCTGGGAACTACATAATTTTCTTGTAACCATCTTTATTCTAAGGAGAAAAACTCAAAAGTTTTTGTCAACAGAGAGATAATACCTGATGCAAATCATGGGATATAGGACAGCTTTTTAGAGACTTGTGCATTCTCCTTTGATTTCTGGTAGAATGAACTCTTCAGAAAACAGCATTCAAATGATGAAATACAAGAGAATTGTTTTGCAGCACTGGTTTTGAAGATGTATTAATGCAAGAGAGAGATGGACTATACAGGAAAGTTAACAAACCTCTCTTATCTTTAAATCCTATTTTAGGAAATTATGTGGTTGACAGTGATGAGGAGTCACCATCAATCTCTGAAGAGAAGCCGAATAATGAAACACCTGGTTGCAAAAAGGCAGAATTCCGCAATTTCAGCAGGTACATTTGTCCCTGTTATGGCTCCGTTTAAGATGGCTGAGTGTGTAAACTGTTTTGGTGTGAGGGATGCTAGATGAAGGATTTGAAAGTGTCTGTGGGGGGTGATAGATATTTGCCAGACTTAAGGTTCAACTGGTTACTTCTGTTCTGCGTACACTGCCCTGACTCATCAAACTGAACTGTTGTGTGGGTGTTTGGCTGGACAGTCCCACTGTGGGATTTAAGAGCTGTTACTTAACCCAGCCAAAAGAGTAGCAGACATGCTGGAGACTGGCAGGATTTCTTGCAGAGGCAGAATACCAGTTTGTGAGAAAATAGGCTTTGATAGTCTTCCTGTTCATGAACCAGTTTATAATTTTGTGGAACAGGGAGAATATTTACAAAACAAAGTGCATAGGAAAAAGCTTTAGTGTCTGTTTTCCTATTCATCACTCATTTTTAAACTAGTTTTCTTCTTATTGCTGTAGAAATCCTCGTGACCATCCAACATCTTACAGGCCACGGTTCTTACTAATTGAAGAGCCAGGATCTGGGCAAGCTTCTGATTTGGCAGCTGCAGTAATACATTCTCTGGAAAAGTTTCCAATTTATACACTAGATACACCAACTTTGTTTGCTAGCACATCACCAGATGAAAGATGTGTACAGGTAGCTTTTTTTCTCATTAATCTCATAGGATTAGTGTATAAACTAGTGAAGTAAGCAAAAATCATTGTCAATATTTAAGTGTCCTGATTTAAGTGTGCAGCTTTGTTTACTTTTGTCTAAAAATCCACTTTTCTGATGGAATGATGCCACTTAAGGATTTTATACATTTTTCCATTTGAAATGTAACAGGGAGAATATTACTAGCAGCTCAGGAAGATGGGAAGTGCTGCTAATAAACTACTCTGTGTGGCAAGAAATCCTTCTGGTCTCATGTGGGATTTAGAAAGTTGTTTTTGTTACTTCTTAAGACTGTGCTACCAGTAGATGGCTCTGCATCGACCTCACAGCATGTCAATGCATATTCTATAGTCTCTTTTTTAATTATGTTTGTAGGGCAGACAAGGTTTTGAGGAAAATAATTCTTTTGTTTGTTTGTTTGTTCGTTTTTTACATATACATTTACAGATTTTACTGCTGCAGTACTTGCAGCGAAAGTGTTAAAATTCGTGGAGTACTTAGATTTGTCTTATGTTGAGTTTTCATTAACTAGGAAAAGGAAATATAAGCAGTTTAGTGCTGTTTTGCTTATTTACTTTTGGGCAGTAAACCCACTTTGTTTTTTGGCATCACTGCATTAAAATATTTTGATCTCTAGTAGCAGTATTTGAGAGCTGTACATGTTAGAACAGACACATTATGTGACTGGATGCTCATTTGTCACATAGAAGGAGAAAGTCCTTTGCAGATTGTTAATCTGAAATGTTGCATGGAGATGTTTGTTGTGTGAAAGGACTGTTCCACTCCCTTCATGCAGTAGATGCGTGTTGTCTTCTGTGATTGAGGTGCCGTCTGTCGGCAGTGGCTTGTGGTTTTCCAAAGCCCACCTTTGGTAATGAGAGGCAGTGAGTGATTTAGCTCTTCAGACAGTCTAAGGACTGGTTACCTCTTAGAAAATGTGCTTGAAGTTATGAATTATAGCCAGGCATCTTCTGCTGCGTTAACCCTTATCTTTTTACATAGGCCTTTGTTTGTTCAGACTGTGCTTCAGGGTGTGTGTCCCTACTGAAATGAAAATAGTGTAGATGCAGCTGTGTAGTGATTTCTCCAAGCAATTGCACCTTTCTGAAGAGTTAGCATTGTTTTTTTTTCAGGCACACCACTACATTAGCTGAGTTCATAGCTCTTTAGGAGTTACCTTATACCTCAGTAGTTTTGAAATTAGGCAGAGATTCAGGTCTGTTTCTGTCTGCATAAAAATGTCTATATTTGAAACAAAACGAAAATTTTACCTGGTTATTATGGACTCATTTATCGATCTGTCTTGATGTCTTGCCTTTATACCTCCTATTTCATAATATAATTTGACTGATTTGTAGTTATTTAGTAGTCTGTTCTACATTATGTAGTTTTCTTATCCAAGCTTTCATTTTACCAGTTGATGCGAGAAGCTCAAAGATCAGCACCTAGTATCGTATATGTCCCACAAATTCCTTCATGGTGGGACACTGTTGGACCTACACTGAGATCTGTTTTTATAGCACTACTGCAGAGCATCCCAAGGTTTACTCCAGTTTTACTCCTTGCAACATCTAGTGTACAACTGAGAGATCTCCCAGAAGAGGTATTTCAGTCAATAGTACTTTTCCTTCGTTACTCAATTTCTTGTTAATTTATAACTCCCTGAAGCATTAGAGTTAAGCAAATTCAAAGTTATTACTCAGGCATCCAAACCCAGTCCCTTAAAACTTGCTTAGACTAAACAATGCTGAAAGCATTTGCCTAAAGTGTTTTCTGAGTAGAGATTGACTTTGACCCAACTTTGTTGCCCTTCTCACATACTCAAGCTTATTAGGCAGATGTATGGACTTGCTTCAGACAATGATTTTCATGGCTTCAAGGTGGTTAGGTGTGTCCTTTATGAAGAATGTGGTGTTTGAAAGGTAGCTAGGAAAAAATCCCTGTTTTTCTGAAAACATTTTATCAGAAAAGTCAGAGGTATTTTTGCTGAAAAAATACAGAGGTCACACTGTTAATGATGGAATGTAATTTCAAATTTAAATTATCTTTTAATAAATTGAATTACTTTCTTCATCTGGGTGAAAATGTAACAAATTAGAAAGCTAAGTTGCTGTTTAAGCAACTTGGAAATAAATTTTTAGGTGTATTCTTTAACAAAATTCTTCAAGAGGACATGCTGAGCTTTGTAGACATGTGACAGTGTGCATTAAAGGAAGGTGTTCAAAATGTGACTGTGTTGCTCTAATTGTTTTGTCTCAGTAACAGAAGTTTTCATACTGTTAATTAGTGCCTTTTAAAGCAAGGATTGAAATCCCTTCCATGCTTTCTGGTAGTAGAAATCGAAAAATGGAATACAATTGGAAGTATTCAAATTGAGACACTTCATTTAAATTAATTAAAAAAAAAAAAATTAGAGAAGGCCCAAACACCTTTGTAGCTGCCATAAAGATTCAAGCCAAAGGACAGCAAGGCACATAAATGCAAAATAAGTACCCTTATCCTGGGTTGGTGAATCCCCAGTCATCCTTTTCTCAGTTGTTGAGCACACAGTTTCTTCCTGGAACGTAAAATCTAGAAGTGATCCTTAGAGAAGGCATTTTGAATTGCCATGCTATAAAAACCTAGTCTTTCAAGGCCATGAAGATAACTTTTCATTGATAGTCTTATCCGGAGAAGTATTCAGTTTACTTCAGAGAGGTACTCATCTTTTTTGGAACAGAATATAAGAAGTTTGCATGGCCCTCTATAACTGAAGTATATTTTCTCTTCATGTTTTAGATAAAAGCATTGTTTAATAGTGAATATGAAGAAGTTTTCAGAATCCCACGTCCTACCTGTGTTGAGAGAAGACATTTTTTTGAGGACTTAGTTATGAAGCAAGCTGCTCAACCTCCTGCATTAAAAAACAAGACAAGTGAGGAAATGTTCTGCATATAAAACTTTACTAACTCTACATTAACTAGTAATACAGTATTTGTTTTGGTGATAATTTTTTATCAATCATTTTTAATGTGCTTGTGTATGAGTACCATCAATTAACTTCAATTTTCTGATTCAATTAAGCTTGCCGGCCTTTGGAAGTCCTGCCTGTAGCACCACCACCCAAGCCTCGAAAGCTGACAGAAGAAGAAATAAGACAGATAGAAGAGCAGGAAGAGGATACATTGTGTGAACTTAGGATTTATTTAAGAGATGTGGCTGAAAGACTTGTCATTGACAAACGTTTCAAAGCATTTACAAAGCCCATTGACCCAGAGGAGGTTATTATTGACTTATAATACCATTATAACTGTGTGTATTCACAATTCCTCTCTGTTTATGTTTCTTGGTGTTTTTGTGCTCTTTCTTGGAAGGTTTATCTTTGGTGCTAGGACTGAACTATGCTGATTTTCCAAGAAGGAAATGAATTTTGCTTTTACTTGACTCCTTGAGGTTCTCAAATGTTTATTATTTGAGTATTCAGTGCAAGCCCCGTGTTCTTTCTGAAAGGTCTTTAAAACTTTAGAATATTTTAGTTAGAAGTGATCTACAAGGATGATCTAGTCCAAGTGCCAGTTACACCAAATGCCAACACAATTTGCCTATGGAAGGGCTTGGATACATAGATGTGGTACAGGACTAAAAAGCAGAGAGATCACTTTATATTTTCAAAAAGTACCTATAGGGCCATTTTAATAAAGTTTAAAGCTCTTTGATTAATTATCAATAGTTTCTGTGAGAACAGGAGTAGAAGCAGCAGTTTGTCAAATAAATTTTCAGATGCTATTCTCAGTTTCATCTGGGGCTTTCCTCAGTACATAATCAGCTATAAGGGCTGTATGGTTTTCTTTCTAGCTCCCGTACACTTCCCATTGAATTTATTGAATTAGTCTAAGGCAGGGGCATGTACTTCAAAGTCAGTTGTAGTTTTAAGATAGCTTTGCATTTTGGAAATGTCCCATTCCCCTAAGCACCCACTCACTTGTCTTTTCCTTTCCTTGTAGTTTCCAAGATGTGAATAACCTATAAATACATACATGTCCTCATCTAAAGTAGTCATTAGGCCCATTTTAAGCTCTGAGTAAAGAAATCAACATCTGTGGGTCCATTTATCTCATTCTAGAGTAGATGTTTAGGACAGGTACTTCAAAGGTGGAAATCCTGCAGATTTTTTCTTGCTGCCAATAGCAAAGAAAATCCAAGGTGGTATTACTAAGAAAGGTTTCTCTGCTGTGATTTTCTGAAAGGAAGTGAAACTAATCCTGCCAATTCCTCTCTCTGTTCAACACACACTTCTGACCACCGTGCTTCTTCTTCCCCCTCTCCTGGTCTGTCTCTTCAAAGACACCTGAAATACATTTTCAATTTTCAAGAAGCTGATTGGTTATTTTCTGCATCTTTGAGGGTGTTATAAATATTTGGGGCTCTTAAGGACTCCTTTATATGACTTTGTGAACATGATTAATTTTTGTGGGTTAAATCTCTGAGCATGCATATTTAATTTGTAGGCACCCAGTTACAAGGCCGCGATTAAACGTCCAATGGACCTCTCAACAGTTCTCTCTAAAATTGACATGCACCAGTACCTAACTGCAAGAGATTTTCTAAAGGACATTGATCTAATCCGTAGCAATGCTTTAAAGTACAAACCAAATAGAGGGCCTGCAGGTGAGGGTGGATTTTTTTATTCTTAATTTGGAAAAAATTCAGGTGTATAAATTGATCGATTTTATCTGTGGAAATGTAGTAATCCCACAGTGGATATGGAATCAGATAATTTTAGACCACCCCATTAGATAATTTTAAACAAACCCAGACAGCCTTTCTTTCCAGGTTGTAAATGTTTTAGCATTAGATATATTGTTTGGGCATGGAATTGTGATAGATGTGTTGATTAGTAACTAGTACTTTTTCTTAAATATTTAACCTTTCTGTTTTTATGCTGAGAATACTGACTAAGATAACCTTTCAGAACCTGCCTATGAAAAAAATAGTCTACTATGACTGGCAGAAAATATTCAGTTCTGGCTGTAAAATTTCAGATCACCTGAGGCACAAAGCTTGTATTTTGAGTGATACTGCATATTCCATAGTGAGGCACGAAATGGATGAAGGTTTTGAGCAACGCTGCCAAAGAATTAAAGAATCTCGTAAGGAAAGAGGTACGTTTTTTGGTGGTGAGGATTTTAAAACTTGTCTCATGCTTTGTAACCAACCACACAAGACACAATTCTTTGCTTTGCGGCTGTAAGAAAGCAGACCCAAAGTGTAACGAAAATGGAAGATGCCCGCAGTGCCTGTGGACACCAGTACCTCCTGCTCTAATGGCAAGTTGCATTTTATTCAGACTTTCTTGGAGAAGATGCTAAAGTCACTTTGTTGTTCCTGTGGCCTAAAAGCAGGTTCCTGTGGTGCTTGGTTCTTCATGCCAGAGGCATTGAATTTTTCATTATGCTGCTTCAAATTGTGGGGTAAATCCTGAGGTCATTCATTCAGTATGGTTATGAAGTGTCAATGCACTGGCTGCATGACATCGTAAGAGACTGCCTTGATGGCCCAACTGACATTTAATGGCACCTACATCTTAAAGTCCAAAACATTGTCTGTGGCTCTTTTGAATATTCAGCTAGTTTTCAGTTACTTGAAACAGTGTTTTCCCCTTCCCTGCCTATAATATATCTAATAGAAAACTGATCTCATTAACTTTCAGCCTTTTTTCTAGACACATGTAGGGAGATGGTACTGAAGCTCCTCTGGTTATTTTCCTTGCAAGATGCTGCTGCTGTGTTTTGAAGAAAGAACTGCTTTGGAAATGTTTTGGATTCCTTTTTTTTTTTTTTTTGGTATCTCTTTGTAGATAAGTTGAAAAGAAAATGGAAAATGAAGGAAGATTCTTCAAGTATCACAGTAAAGAGGGCGAATGTTCAGTTTGCATCCTCCCAGGACAGTCCTATGGAAGGACATGAAAATGTACTTCAAGGACAACAGAAGAATGGGACAGAAAATGAAAGCGAGAGAGAGACCCTTGTGGCTAAATCTCCTACTGAAGAAAAAAGTGTCGTGCTTCCTCAATGTTCAGACTTAAGAGAGGAGAGTGAAATGCCGGATTGCCAAATATCCAAAACTTCTGAATATGCAGGTTTGAATGGTAAGTGAAAGGTCAAACAGGTAATTTAGCTCCTTTTTGTTCTTGAGGAGGGTTACACTACTTATTATGTTTTAGCCCCCTGAATTTCATTTTGTTGGTTCTTTTGTCTCTCTCTCAAATCAACACACAGTGTTCCTTGCATAATGATGCTGCTTCTCTAGTTATGCTGGCTACAGTCATGGTTTTGTGCAGTGGCTGGTTTTCTTTGATTCTGCAGATTGTTTTTCAAATGGTACTAAATGGTACAAGCTACTGGTACAAGTATCTTCCCAGTAATAAGCAGCCTAAGTGTAAACTGTACTGCTGTACTTAAAGCAGTGTGGACCCAGAGACCCCTGTGGAATAGAAGAACTATGTCCTAATGTTTGAAATGTAAGATGTGTAGGTATGTTTCCTAACCTAAAATACTTTTTTTTAAGACCATGTTTGTTTTTTTTAACTTCAGGTTTACTGTGCAGTGTTGTAGTGACAGCATGAATATTTTTTCTAAGTTTTACCTTGCCTTTTTTCTCTAGTGCTTTTTTTTCATGTCCATGTTGCTAGTTTTTATGGAGCAGAACTAGAAAGATAGAAGTCAAGCATTTCTCAGTAAAAAAATTGGTAACAGTTCTGTCTCTCTTATTGCAGAGGGCTACTGTTTTTCAAATACAGGATACTTCACTGATACTGTATCCCAGATAATGAGAAATCCTGATTTAAAAAATGTGTGTAATTCCAGATTCACAAGTACATCATACAACTTACGTGGGACATTCTCAGGTGGATGAGCAACCACGAGTATGTGACGGGAAAGAAAAGAATATTCTCACACGGGAGGTGTTTGTGAATTACTCTGAGCTCAGAGTAAGTCTAATTTCAATTTTGTTAATACTGAAGTAGGATGTTTTCTTGCTACCTGTACAGTTGTCAATTAAGTCACTTGTTAACCAATGCCAATTCAAACAATTCATTAGAGGTATATATAGCTTGAAATAATTCAGCCTGTAATGACTGTTGTTTCCACAGCTGGTGTAGATGCGTGCTCGTGCTTTTGGTGAACTGAATTTCCAGAGACGGTTCTCTTCCTAATTTCCAATGTAAAAGGGCTTGTTAAATTTTAAGATAGCCCCCTGTCAACCTGCTACTGCTGTTAGTTAGCAGTTTTAATGATGGACTGGAGAGATGGGTATTTTGGTTTGCTGTTTACATGCTTTCATTAATTAAGAACTAGAAAAGGACCTTTATTTTAGCAGTGATGACTTTAAACCTGAAATTAGAAAGTTGGCCAAAAGATCTAGATATCAATAGATAAAATACTAATGTCTGCTTTTCTCAAATGCTTTCAAAATTCAGTGCCATAAAGTACAGTGTTACACGGTTTTTCCAGGTCCCTGTAGGATAGAAGTTGTTATCCTGGGGTATAGTTGGGGAAAGGATCAAACATGGGCCTAGCTGCAGGGGGAAAAAGAGGTTCCTTTGAATGAACTGGAGAGGGTAGAAGAATGACCAGTCCTTCAGGGAACATAGCTGTGAGAAAAAAACAGGAAATTGCTAGGTTGAAGTCCTGGAGGTTGTTCAAAGCAGAGGAAGCTGCTGTTTACCTGCCATGATGAGAAAAGAAATATTATCTGGTTGTTTTTCTTATGTGGGGAGAAAACCCCCTTTGGTGAAAGGGCTCATCAGCACAATTTCTGTCATATTTTTAAGTGTTGATCTGGACTGTGGAGGTTAAATTCACTTTCCAAAATGGCTTCCTAAGGAAGCAAATTTCAGTGGGTTGTGTTGTTCATGTCTGCTTTTATATTTAAAGAAACTACATAGGTTTTTCTAGAATCAGGATGCTAATGACATGTAATCTGAAGTTATTGCCTACTGACTGGAGAAGTGGTAGGGTAGAGTCTTTACAGATGTTTCTGCTCATATGTTTCAGCTGTGAGGAGAGAGCCACAGTCATGAAACACATCTTTCAGAAGATTTGTTTCCTTAACATGAGTGTCACTGGAATTCTGGTACTACTTGTACCAGAGAGCCCCTCTAAAATGGAGCTGCTTGGTTTTGTATGGGGTTTTTGTTTGGTTGATTTTGCTTGTTTTCTTGGAGGTTTCTTTTGGATATATGTTTGATATTTGGCATAGAACTCAAATCTTGCAGTAGCTGATCTAAGGGAGGCTGAGTCTGACGGCAAGCAGTTATGAGGCAGTAATATTTTTGTTTGGTGTGGCTGCTCTCTTCAGCTACATTTGTATAGCCTCCCACAACAAACAGCTACTGAGCAGCTCCAGCAGTGCTGCTGCTAGCTTCTTATTAGTGTTGCTTTCCCCAGATTACCACATTCACATCTTTGGTAACACAAGGAACTGTGTGAGAGATTGGTAATTTCCTACAGGCTGCTCTGGTAGTTCATCCACTCTTGAGTTGAAAGGTAGGAGCTGACTGATGTTAGTCACAGTATAGATTCAGCTCATGGGTAGAGGTAAGCACCTAAGGATGCATCTGCTTCCATCTGGCACAGCTCTGTCTGGAAGATCTGTAGGCTTGTTTCTGAACACACATTTTCCATGGTCCTGTATTGCATTTCTAGTGAAATGCAACCATGACTTCCCTGTGTGTGACAAAGTGGATTATGTAATTTCCTGCTGTTCTTGAAGTAGTTGATAAGCAGATATGATCACTGATATCATATAGTGATGAGTAAGAAAATACTTTCTGAAATGTAAGCCTTTCTCTTGAAATTGTGGAATATTAATTTGCTTCCTCCAGTTAAATCTTTTGAGATATTTAATCAGTTTTCTGACGTGCCACTTCTATTTAGCAATATAGGAAAGTAGGATGTATCTTGTGCTATTCTGAATTGTAGTTTCCATTTTTTTGCTTCAGCAAGTGCTGGATTTGGTCATTGTGGCAACTGAGAATGTCAGTATATCTCGCATGGAAAGACTATATGCTCTTCTTAGCCAGTGCATTTACCGACATCGGGAGGATGATGACAAAACTGAATTAGTGAAGGTAAATTTTTTGTCCTGTAGCCCTTTCTGTCACATGCTATTATACATGAGTATGCATGTTATGTTTATGTATGTGTGCACTGTGAACATCACCCTTACTTGGCGTTACACTTTACAGCTCAGTTGCCTGTTTCACAAGGCTCTCATTTCAGCCTGGAAGAAATTTATCCACATTGCAAAACCATTGTTGTATGTAGCATAATTGTTGGCAGTTTCAGCAGGAAAAGGCTTGAAGACAATGGGTCCACCCACTCAGGCCTCTCAAACCAGTCTGTCAATAGTTTTCTCCAGAAGCCTTTCAGGGGTGGGAGGCTGTGAAAGGAAGGTGCATTTCTCAGTGTGTCGCTTCCACTTTCTCCCCTTGCAGGCAGGCACACATGGTAATGCTTGTATAGTAGTCATTCCATAATTGAAAAGAAATTTATGAAGCATAACAAGAACTCCAGACTTTTTTCTAGTCTCACCAGATTTTCTTTTTAACTAGCATGGCTCAAGCATCTTTAATTTGACAAATGTTAAGTTTTCTGCCTATGATAGTTTGCTAATGAGTCAAATTCTCTAATCTTTGCCTCTAAGAGAGGAGTTCTGATTTGTCAGAATTAGACAGAAATCTTCCACAGGCACCCATGGTCCCAGTTGGGCATTCCCAGTATTGAGTTTATTAAGATAGGTTGGATATTCAATCTTCAGCTTCAATGCCCTTGAATCCATTTGTCTTTCAGATGCTTGTGTCTGAGAATAGATAAAATTCTTTATGCCTCTGAGTCTGCCTTAGAAAAAAATGAGCAAGCCTATTCTCTTTGGCCCTGGTCATCTCAATTTCTTCTTCCACATCTGATAAGGAGTTAGAACAGACCCTCTTCTGATTGTGCAGGCCATTCCTGAAAAATGCACTCACCCTTCTCTCATCTAGCATAATGATGTGGATTAGTATGAAAAGGGACCTGTTTATGTTATCTCAGTGCTTTTGAGCTTTTGTGACTGGACTTGATTTTTTTGTTTTCTACTTCTACCTTAACCTTAAGAAGCAAACACGGTTCTCTTGCTTGGTCCACACTGTGACTCCTAATTTGTCTTTTTTTTCTTGTTAGGCAATGAAGAAAGAAATTTCAACGTTAAGTTATCTGTGACACTTGACTTCAGTATATTCTAATGCTGATGTACTCCTCCCAAATGGAAAAATTATGTTTAGTGTCTCAGTAATTGCAGCAACTATAGAACCAAGACTAGAAGAAAGAAACTTCTTTTTCCATATGAAGGAAGCCAGACATAACCTCCACTCTGACTATGGATCATCCCCTTGCACACTGGGTGAAAGAACCCATTTCATGACAACAATGTTTTCTTTCCATGGAAACAGCATGAAATTCTTCTAGAGGGTCCTGATTCTGACTCCTGATGTTGTCACAAAGAGTCCAAATATTTTTGTCACTGTAAGATGTGGGAACTGATTTATTTTTCCCTTTCATTTCTTCCTCTTATTTCTAGTGAAGAGAAGTGAGCTGGGAGTTTCTGGGTTCTGCACCTTGGACTCAGAAACCCTGTTTGTGTGTACAGACTGGACAATGAGGTGCTAGAAAGCAGTTGCACCAAAAAGGACCTGGGTCCTGGTTGATGGTTGAATCTGAGTCAGTAGATCCCTAATCCTGGGGTCATCAGGCACAGCATGGCCAACTGGGCAAGGGAGGGGATTGTCCCGCTCTGCTCTGCTCTGGGATGGCCTTATCTTGAGTTGTGTGTGCAGTGTTGGGATCCTCAATATAAAAAAAGACATTAAACTATTAAAGAGTGTCCAAAGGAGAGCAACCAAAATGGTGAAGGGCCTGGAGGGGAAGCTATATGAGGAGCAGCTGAGGTACCTTGGTCTGTTCATCCTGGAGGAGACTTGGGGGACAGCTCACTTTATTCTACAACTTCCTTGTTAGGGGAAGAGGAGGGGCAGTCACTGATCTCTATGGTGACCAGTGGCAGAACCCGAGGAAATGGCCTGAAGGTGTGTCAGGGGAGGTTTAGCTTGGATATTAAGAAAAAGTTCTCCACCCAAAGGATGGTTGGGCACTGGAATGAGCTCCCCATGGAAGTGGTCACAGCATCAATCCTGACAAAGTTCAAAAAGAGTTTGGACAATGCTGTCATGCATGTGGTGGGGTTCTTGGGGCTGTCTTGTCCAAAGCCAGGAGGTGGACTTGATGATCCTTGTGATCCTATCCAAGTCAGAATATTCTGTGATTCTGTGAGAGGCCAGTGCTGACATCAGCCTCCCAGTTGTGGGACAGGCTGGCAGAGGATGCCACTCCTCCTTGTGAACCTGGCTACCCTGTCACCTGACAGGAGTGAGGGGAGCACTCACCTGCCCCATCCTTGGCCCCCAGCAGCCCTTGCCAACAGCAACTGGTGCAGGCATGGGCAGGATGGGGCCACACTGCTGCCTTGCAGATGGCTGGCACAGGGGTGTTGGAAGTAGATGATCTTTAAGATCCTTTCCAACCCAAACCATTCCATGGAATGTGTGGCCACCTGGATATATGTATGTGTGTGAATATATGTGTATAGATCTGGTATACACCTGTGGTCTCTCTGCATGTGCCTACTGAGAATGTTGTATGACAGAGCTACTTCTTGGCTCACAAATTAATTCCTCCTAGGTGTGACAGCACAAGTTCTTTTTTTATAAATTCTTACTAGCAGTGCTAAGCCATGAGGTAAATTGAACCAGTAGACTTTAGAATGAGATATATTAAAATTCTCACCACCATGAAGCATACATTTAGTTATAATAGAGGTTATATGGTATTATATCCAGTTACCTTGGAACAAAGGGGAAGGAAATTGTTTAATGCTCTTGATATATGTGTAATCAGCTAAAGTGCTGCTCTGCTGTAATTACCTTTCCATATTAGTCAATGGCAATAGTTACGAGGTATAGAATGATGGAAACATCAAAGTAACAGGACTCAAAAGTTCTTTTAAAATAATATAACTGAAATTATTCATCATATATAGAAATATGGGACAGGCAGACTCCTGGTAGAATACTGACTAAAATAACAGATTTTGGAAAATCACATCTGCCTGGAAACTACTGGCAGTAAATTTCCATCTGGTGAAGGATTTCAGTTACAAGTATGCCAAGATCATGCAAGGATAATGCCACATAGACATTTCACAGATTTATGGGTGTTGTTCCTGAGCCAATAATACAGAAGCAATTAGATGCAGTAAACTTCTGAGAAGGCAAAAAGACATGGGTGAGGCTGGTCTGCAATAGAAAACATTTGTAGTTCTGAAACCATGTTCTGTCTCCTTGATCCTCTGGGCATGCATCTGCTGTGGTTTCAAACAGTTTGGACTTTACAAAAGTAGCAAGGCTGAATCAATGACTCCCTTGTCACATTCACTGTCCATGTGAGTGCTGGGGAGTTCCCATGGTGACGTCTAAACCCAACATTTCTGTATTTCGACAGCCTCTTTGGGAGATCTGGAGGTCTCTGCCAAAGCACATGGTCCCTTTGTGGGTATTTTTTCTTCCAAGGGGACAGATTTCCTTATGGATTCTGATCAGTGGGAAGGGAAGAATTTTCTGATTATTTCACTAGAGACAGTAAAAGAGAAAATGAGTCTAATTTCCTGGGACCTGATTAGTATCAGGGTATTATCCAATATATATGTTCCCATTTTGCTTTTTCTAACTTAGATTACTTGATTCAGTATTAAAGATTTCAGCAGCCTTCTTTGTATATAAATGCATTTTATGAAATAAAATGAGTGATTTAAAAATAAATGAAAGGCTAAATTTCTCCTGTTGAGAGTACTATTGGCACTTGTAAGATATTTGGATGACTTCTGAAGCTTAAACTATAGATCTTTTTGTATGCTTTAAATACTAGACGCTTTAATGGCTCATTAAGATAATATATGTATTAAAGAGTAAAGGCTGCATTATTCTCAGTTAATGTAATGCAGTTTTTGAGACAAACGTATTACGGTATTCAATATTATGAACTCAACAGGGTCTCCTCCCCTTTGCTTAGATTAATTCATACACAAAAAAGGAACTGATAGGTATTTTATTCCATCCCAGCTGAAGAACTACATAGAAGACTTGAGTTAAAGACAATGCAGTTGCTACATTATCACCAGCCATGTTCCTTAGCACATTCACATCACTGAATGTCAAACCATTGTGTTGCCCTAGTGTCTGGGACTCCCTCTAGAAAGAAGAATGGTAAATTGGAATGCTATGTAGCACTGACTGTGGTCCACCTTGCTTGTTACCAGAAGCAAATACTTCTCACATTTTGTCTTTACTTGGTGTCTCTTGTTTTAACCAGGGACATGTTCTTATAGCCCTTACGCAAAACTCCTGATGAAGGTATGTGGAATTCTCCTTGGCTAAGATCACAGAATCATAGAATGGCTTGGATTGGAAGAGACCTTAAAGAACATCTAGTTGAACCCCCTGTTATGTGTAGGAATACCGTCAACTACGCCAGGTTGCTCAAGGCCCCATCCACCTTGGTCTTGAACAATTCCAGGGATGAGCAGTCCACAGCTTCTCTGGGTAACCTGTTCCAGTGCCTCATAACACTCAGAGTAAAGAATTTATTCCTAATGTCTTATCTAAATCTGCCCTCCTTCAGCTTAGCACCATTCCCCATTGTCCTATCACTATATGCCCTTAGGAAAATTCTGTCTCCAGGTCTCTGGTAGATACCTTTAGGTACTTGATGTCTTCTATAAGGTGTCCTCTGAGCCTTCTCTTCCCCAGGCTGAAAAAGCCCACTATCCCAGCCCTGTCTTCATAGGAGAAGTGCTCCAGCCCTCTGATCAATCAATGCATTTAAGTAAATTAAGCAAATCCATAGTGTTTACATGCTTTAATGAACTTAAATTATGTTTACAGATTATCTCTTATGTAAACGCAGATTTTCTAACAAAAACACACAGAAAGAGTCCCTAAGTTACTGGCCAAATACTCGTATCTCTGGTATACTGAGTAATGACTTACAGTTGACACTGTTTTCTGTGGAATTATACCTGAGATACACAATTGCAGCTTAGGTAACTATATTTCTATGAAATGATCATTAGAGACCTCTCAGAAACTTTGCTCGTTTAGAAGTAATAATTTATTTATGTGTTTATTCATTTGCTAAATATGCCAGACACTAGGAAGTAACAGCTTTGCGACTGTTCCCACTGTGAAAATAAGATCTTGGAAATACAGTTCTCTGGCTCTTCTGATTAGCTGACCATTGAATGTGTTTAGCAATCTGGAAGAAAGAGGATGAACTTGGAACAATGTTGAATACTGTGAAAATATTATAGAGAAATGCACTTTATTGTATATCTGTAGAAGCATCAGAAAAGATCAATTGTAGTGAATACCGGAAAATCTGAGATTCATGTGAATGGGTGAAAGTAAACCTGGTGCTGTTTTCAACCCAAGCTTCCAAACAAAGAGAAAATAATTTACTGTTGTTCAAAAATGGGAGACTGGTAGATTTCATTAGATTTCTAAAGCTACGTAAATAGCTATTATAACAGACAATACCTCTGAACACATGCACAACAGCAAAGTAGTTTGCCTTGATCACTCATCACAATGAATGTCAAATTAATTTGCAACATCAGTACATTCCTGGAATTACAATTTTATTCATTCTGAGCTCTGGATACATTGCTGACAGTCCCTGAGTTTTAATTCTGCAGAAGTCATGACTAGAAATTCCAAGGAAACAAAACAGGCTTATTATACAAAAATCAATTTCATTGTTAACTGGGAAGAAACACAGAAGTGAAACTGTACTCACAGAAAGCAGAGGTGGTGGAATATTTATGCAGTGGTGTCTGTTTAAATCTGTTTCTTCTTTATTCATTTTTGTGGGTGAGAATGAGATCTCAGACATGAAAAACAGCTACTCTTTTCTGTTATTTTATTAACACTATAAAATTGATTTTCTATATGTACTAAGGTCTTTATTTCTTTTGATTACTGGGAATCTTACTTTATCCTCCCCAAGAAATGTGACTAGCTTGACTTAGTTTTGAAATATTTAATAGAAAAGTTGGAGATTTTCTTCCACCTTGCAAGGTAAATATGTGTAACCTGCTTAAGGTTATTAAACAGGATTTGCTTATGTGCTTCTGATGAGAAGCAAGCAGGAGTAGCTGATAATTAAACCAGTAGTTGTATTGTTGCTGCTATAAGAAACTTCTTTTGGAGATGTAACTGTTCATACTAGAATGGAATTATTCCAGTCAATGTATGTCTTAATTTACTGCCAGGTATACAAGCCTTGTAACAATCCCAGTAATGTGCAGGTGGTAACGCTTTCATTCTTCTGTGTGAACAGAAAATGGTGCTCTGGATATGTGACTTACTTTATTTTGAGTATGAATTAGAGTTGTGAGAACTATGAGATCTTTCTGCTGTGCCTTGGTGAACTGAGAAATCTCCTTAGATTGTAGCTATATTGTAGCAGAAATGCAAAGTATTGCAGAGTTTTGGTTTGCAGACTATGGTGCTGAGACAGTGCCACATTCCATATGTGCTCTGTGTGTGTGTGGGTGTTTCGTGTGTGTGTGTGTGTGTATATATATCTATATGCAATGCTCAAGTGGTCAGCAGACTTGCCACTGGAAGATGAGTCACAGGTTTAAGATGTTTCTGTTACCATCCTGCTAAAGGATTGAATAACTGAAAAGCCAGTTCCTTTCTAAGAATGGTATAATTATGCCAGCCTCTATATATTATAATGAAATTATTAAATCAATATCAGTAAGAGATTAAACTGAAAAATTGGTAAATACCAATTTACCAAAAACAAGACTGTTTTTTGAGTGGCTGAGCAAATGAATTCTACTTTATGGATCTGTGTTTTTGATCATTGAATGCCTTAGTGTTTAATAAGTTAGGAATACTTCCTGCAGTTGGGTATTCATAGTGGCTCTTTTAATCTCTGGATTGTCCAGAGACTAACTGGACTAAATTTCACTTTAAGCTCTTTACCATAATGAATGCACTAAATTGCAAAAATATCTGAAGAAGCTTTTGTAGCTTTCATAGCATGGATATGAATAATGTACTGATGCTTGACAGCCGACAGCTCACCTCTTGCTATCCAGTAGAAACAAACTGTCGTGGGAAGATATTTTGAAGAATAATGGCAAATTGCCATTTGAAAACTGCAACATAAGAGAACAAATCATGAAAACAGATTTCTTTTGCAAAGTAAAGCAATAGTTTCCTTAATAGTTTCAATACCAGTGAATGACAACATATTTCAACCTGAATGTTTTACAGTAGGAATACCTAAATTGTAATTTAGCAGTGATTCACAACAAATGGTTGCTGTGCTGTCTTTCAGTGCGGGAAAGATGATCTGTAGAATGCATGAGAATGAACGGTGAGAAATAACAAATCAAACTTACTTACAATAACATAAAAACGTTATTGAATGGCACCATTCCTTCTGATGCCATACGCTTGATATATTCTTACTTTCTGCAAATAAGACATATTTATAATTATGGTAGTTCAACATTATTAAGTACTTTTTAAGACCAAAAATGCTTTTTTAGCAGCACTGAGTAAACTCTTGTTCCCTCTGGGTTCCCTGATGTTAGCTAACAAAACTGCAGATAGTTTTTCCTCATCTGATTAATAGTGTCTATTTTTCACCCAATGAAAATTTGCACTCAGAAAATCAACAGAAACATGGTTTAAGCCTATACAGTAAATTAAGGTTAAACATGATATCCTGAATATTTAGGTTGCTTACTTTCCTAATATTTATATCTAGAAATGCTAGGGACTTTTTTTTTTTTTCTCTGAATAGATAATGGCGGGATACTTTTTGTGCTGACCTAATGCTATCTCAGTATTTTGTCAGTATCACCCCTATTGACCTGCTCTACTGGTCTTCCAAGAATACTTCTTTCTTTAGGACCTGATCCCAACCACGTATCACACTTGCAGGTTATCATAAAATAGTTTTCCTGCTTTCTAGCTGCATTTGTGTTCAGCCATGTATCAAATTGCACCAATAAAATAGTAGATATTGTCTATATTTTATTGTCTCACTAGCATCAAGTCAGTTCCTTTCTTAGGCTGCTTTGGATCTCAGATGAGATGCTGGGGTTCTTGCCTTTTTTTTTTTTTTTTTTAATGTGATCTACCAGAAAAAAATAGAGGGAGAGGACAAGATGGGAAAAGATGAAATGGTTAGAACAGAAAGATTTCCTAAGCTCATGGCATGATCGTAAAGATGTTGAGCTAGGAACTACAGTGGTGTATCTTGGTCCCTTGACTTCAGTTTTTGGAAAATGCTCCCACTTTTTTTCTTCTATGGGAATTAGTCTCCTTTCTGCACAGCCAAACTCTGAAGAGGCCCAGGTCTTGCTGCAGGATGGAACTGTGTGTCAGCTGGAATGTGCCTGTAGAATTGCAGTCTTGCAAATACTCTGGTACCATGATTAGATGTGTGAGCTGCTTGGTCATTGAGTAATATATAACCCCCCAAATCCTTTACTTAAAATGCAATTACTCACATGAATGCCAAGAAGAAGAGATTTGGACAAGCAACAGGAAGGATATGTTTTGGTTTGGTTTTTTTTTTAAGGAAAAAGGAAGTTGGGAATGTGTTTGAGGTAGAATAGAAAGATAGAACAAATTTAATTTATGTACAGTGCTGCACATTCACAGAGTGAACCCTTAGATTAAAAGCTGAAAGGGTAGAAGTTCTGAAGTATAGTGAATGCTGTATTAAGAGATGTACAGCATGGTGAGGTTGTGAAAATCAAGTGTCTCTATGCTCTCATCAGAGGGATGAACTTGGACTTCTGTTTTTGTTCCACTGCAGTGCTGTTCAGATATTGACAGCAAAAAATCTCTTTCTAATTTGAAGGTGAGGGAATTATATTCCTAATTTTCTGAATGGCAGAGTTGCTCTATTATAGGTGGATTTGCAGCAAAATTTTGTCTGTAAAAAAATCTGTGATTTTCATGACTCATCTTAAAGGAGTAAAATAATTTCCACTGTAACCTAATTTTTTTCTTGCAGTTTTAAGCTGGACAAGAGATTGGTTCATCCACTCTGCTTGAATGTTAGGCTGAGGTACCTAGGTTTGACTAGCCAAAAAAAAAAAGGGTGCTAAATTTTTCCATGCTTCTGCTTTCCATCCTGAAGGCAATACTGTTTACTCACCCTCAAAAGTCATTTGAGGCTTTGTATCTATGACAGAGGGAGTAGTAATTACCAGTAATTCTGAACAGAGAGGGAAGAAAAAGGCTTAGAATCACTACATTGATTTTTTTTTTTTTTAAAAAGAATGGATTCTGACTTTATTTGCATAGACAAGTGATTTATTTCTGTACACACTGTCTGCCAGAGATCCCTGTATAATTTTGAGTAATGACACCTAAAGACAGTATGGATTATTGTTTTGGTATATATGCAATGTTCAATGTAAAGCGGTTTCATGAAGAGAACTGAAATGAGACACAAATGATTCATTTACACATTTATTTACTATCCTGCTTATTCTATCAGACTGAAATGGAGAACAATGCATTTATTTTAAAGACATTTGACATAAATTAAACAGGTATTTTGATGTTGAACAATTGTACAGACTACAACATGCATATTAATATGTAGATTGGTGCAGAAATACTTAGTTGATCAGCAAAATCTAGTATGACAAAAATAATAATCACATTTCCTTTTTTATGAAGTTAAAATGCAGCTGATATGGAAACATTGATACGAATACCACTAAATGTGAGAAGTTATTAGTCTAATGAAACCAAATGTTTAGTTGAAAAAATAAAGCTATTGTCAAAGTTTTATCTATGGAAAGAAACTAAATCAAAATGTTTCTAACAAATACAATAATAATGAAAAAAAGCATGTTTGATGCAATTACCATTGCAAAATGCCCTATTATTCCCCTGCCCCACCCCCAAATACAAACAATGCATGAAGCAAAAGCAGCATATTCTCCCACAAAATGTCTGGGGCATTTTGTAAAGGCAGATGAATGAGATTAGACAAGACTCATCACATATGCTTTTATCTCCTAGTGACAGTACTTTTAAAGAAAGATACGTTATTAGTAATGTATGATGAAATGTTGCTAAATCTGTAAAACTGAACAATAGTGAAGACACTGCTATTGCCCCAAGAGAACTTGAAAAAATACTGTTGTGCTTTTTTTGTTTGCAGCATTCAGAGCATTCACAGAGGAATACAAAGTAAAGTTCATTAAACTCCATAAAACTAGTAATAGTCATGCTACTGTATCTATGAAACTAACACAGTAATAACATATAAACATGAATAAGTACATATTTAATTTGATATTTACAGTGATCTTAAAGCAATAGGCTACGTATTCAATGATCAGCTTCTTTGTACACTAATCCCTCCATGTTTCAGCTTATCAGCATGGCTCCTTTGATTTTTGAAAGAGTTGTACAGGTGAAACTCTGCAGAACTCTGATAATATAGACATATAAATCCAGAACTCTACATCCTAGTAGAAGTACCCATGGTTGTCCCCAACAGTAGGTTGTTTTTTTGTTTAATGTGTTTTGTACTGTGTTAGGAACCGTTCCTTTTGCCTCACACTATAATATATTGCTCCTTCCTTCAGTTTTATACAGGCAGAATTCCCACTGGTGTTCTGCTTAAGGACTTCAAGAACAGGCATAAATGTTTTGTATTCTGAACCTTCACAGAGAGATGCTATCTGAGCAAAACTTAGAGCAAAAATATCACTAGAGGACTTACGTCCTCCACCTTGAAATGGTTACAAGAAGTAAGATAAGGAATTGGCTTTTTGTTCCTTGCATTACTGTACAAGGTATGCCCCAGACATCAGAGCAACAAAGCACACAACCAAAACCTTACTAGTTTCTCAATTTAAATAAATTTAGCTGTTGATCCAAATAGGAAGATATCAAGACATGGCAAATAGGCACAAAATACTCAAGCTGGGCTTCTGATCCTCCATCAATGCACAACAATTTGCTTTTATTCATAGTGGTATAAAGTAAGGGTTACTGTTAAGTGAAATAAAGCTACTTGCAATCAGTTTAATCATTCCACTGATTCTGGAGTGAGTCTAGTGCTGTATGTACTGTCTTCATCAAGTGTAACACCAACTTTAGAGTAAATTGACTGAAGAAATATGCAGTATACAGAGTTTGGTCCAAACTACAAAACACTACTATCCAAAGGGTATCAGGAATTTGTTGTTTAAATGATTTTATGTGGGTTGACTTGGGGAATGCACTGGGAACAATTTAATCTTTGGCTATATATTGTTTTTTTTATGCAATACCACTGATGGAAACAGCAAAATTTGCTTGAATAAGTGATTTAGCCAAGAGCTACATGGGCTGAAGACAGTAACCATGGTAGAGATCTATGTCTACATTAGCAAGTTGTACAATCCAACAGATTTGTTGAGGAAAACAGTTTATGCTGACAGTTTACACTATCAATATTTGGACTCATTCTCATCTGGTATCAGGGCCTGAATGCTTTGTCCTGCCTGCAGCATAGCTGGTGCATGGAAGAAGTTTTCTGGTTCAGCCTCACCTAAAAGTAGCAGCAATTTGCATGGTGCAGGATTGCTTGGTTGTGTGAAGCAAAGCATGAGAAGCAGGGGTAGCTGAGAGATTCATGCCAAGAGAGCTCTCCTGATTTTATCTAAGATGCCAGTGTAAACATAGCCAGAGACTTCCAGATTTAGAAACATACATTATTCCTGCTGACGCTAAATATGTATTTAAATAGTTATTTGAGTTAAAAAATTACCCTAATGAAATTAATTACACAGGCTGCTCTTAGATTCATGGTTTATGTTAATCACAGGACTACAGTCAATGTCTCAGGTAATGACAGGTCACCATTCTGTTTAGTTGATAGGTATAATCAACTGATAGTCTTATAATAATCTTTTTGGATTAAATGTTAGCTAATACTATGTTTTTTAGTTACTTTTAAGTAAAAAAAACCAATAATATTTGTGTGCTGCTTCCTTGTTCCAAAGTGGTATTCATCAGGATATGCATTATTTTTCAAAAAGAAAACTAAGTATCAATCAATAATAATATAGGATTACCACTGCTGTTTTGGCAGAAATCTCAATTTTACTAAAGAGTAATGCTTCCTAAATATCATAATTCAGCATTCAAAAAAATACTGTTTAAACCTCAAACAAAATAAATACAAAAACAAGTATACTACCCCCCTGCAGATGTCCCATGGTGTATGATCACTGAACAAGAAACCATCACACAATGCAAACAAATTTTTTCTTTCATTTTTGCCTGCCAGTTACCTAAGGAAACTGACAGAGAACCTGCAAAGGCTTTGGCTCCCAGAACACCTGATCTGTTTTAGAAAGCATTTCAGCTGGAATTAAAGCTGAGTACCACTAATAAAACCAGGTTGGACAAAAGACAAGTGTTCACACTTAGACCAATGGCTCTCTTAATAGCATTTACCAGTCAACTGCTTTTAAAAAAGTTATTGCAAGAACACTAAAAGCTCTTGCATGAAGGGTGATCCTCCAGTGGGTGCACTGGAGAATTCAGAGCACTTTACAACTAGAAAACAGGGAGAAGTGACACTCAGTTCTTGTTCCTTGGCTCAAATGCAGCATCTACCACACTACCAAAACACTTTCCTGACAAGCAAGACAGACCTATCATCTTGTTGGGTGGGTTACTTTCTGACCATTCCCTAGAAGAAGAGAAGGTTGATATTGGGAGGGAAAGGGGAAGAGATCCAAAGATCAACAGAAACACCATGTGATACCTTATTTTTCAGCAAAGTCTTCTGAAAAATGATTACAGATCAGATATTCATGTGACAGGTGAGTGGATAATAGCATTGCTGAACTTGTTGGTTCTATGTTAAAAATTATGATGGAGAAGGAGTGGAATTAAATCTTTTGCTACTGGCATTTTTACTTCATTTAGTGTGAACAAGGATTGCTTTACATTTTATTATGTCTCTTTTTATATAGTACACTAAAATGTGCCTTGTTTACTTACAGTTTTCTGCCCTTCTTTCCCCATTTGTTGTATTTGCATTTCTTGCTTGATCTGTGCTGTCTACTTAGAAAAAAAAGGCATATTTGTTGCATTATTTTGCTTCTAATATATGTTTGCTTGATCAAAATATATATTTTCTATCCAAGTGATTCCAAAGTTATTCGAATCAAAAAGCCAATCAGTTAAACTCTGGACATTTTTACCAATCTGACTGTATGCAATAGAGATTCAAGAAGAAAAACTGACTTTTTTACTGGACATCAGTTTAGAGATGAGATTGAAGCACTTCTTTAAATAACTTGAAGGTAAACCTTGAAGGAGACAGAAGCTCAGTCAACACGTAGGGGAAGGGGTCTACTTTTAAAAGAACTCATTGTTTTTCAAGGAATACAAATACATTGCCCAGTATTACCTGTTAGGAAATGACTCATGAAGCCAATCGTTATTTTGATTTATGAATGTTATAGGCAAAAATACAACTGTCTATACACATTCTGAGTTACATAATAGTGTGCTAAAAGGCTCATGTCCATTGCTCTAGTGTTAGATCAGATATCACCTCTCTAACAACACCAATGTTTGAATTTTGAGACCAATTGTGAAGTGAGGACACAGTGCATTAGACTGCTGCATTAGCACAGAGGCTTCTATATTCTATACAATGTAGCATTAAAAGGCCTTTTGTGTTTTCATTTAAAAAAAGTGTATTTTATATAAATTCGGTAGTGCAAAAACTTCCTACACCATGTTACATTCTTTACATTACATACTTCCCCTGTAAACAGCTTTCCTGTAGGAACTTCCTTTGCAGCTTGTGCGATACATTATTCCCCCCCCACCCGCCACCCATATTTGGATTAATGTGATTATTACTCAAAAACTCTTCTAATTACTCATTAGAACATTTTTAAAATATGTGCATTTGGTTTCATCATTGAAAAGGAATTAAAACTTTGATTCAGGATTCTGCAGTTAGTAAAAAATATAAAAAATAGATCAATTGCAAAGCTATCTCCCTGAACATTCTTCATTTTCCAGTGATGCAAGGAGTCAGACCCCTTTCAGATGCACAAAGAAGTCACTTATTTCTGAGACTCCTTAAGTTGTTTTGAAATTGCACAGCTGGCTTTAGAGACTGACTCCAGAACTCAGACACATTCTCCCCTTACTGTGGTGAATGGGTAGTAAGTCTGAAATGGCTTCAAAGTTTTAGAAAAACCAGAAAAATATACTCGTGTAATTTTGCATAATTTGCTGCATATCAATTCATGATGAATGGAGTGATTCCAGCCTGCACTTACACCTGCTGAACTGGATAGAAAGCTAGACCCAGTCCTGCAACTGCTCAAGTCGATGTCTTAATCAGGAATTATACAAGTCAGGTATTCAGAGGTGGATCCTGTGCATGCAGTCAAGACTGGAAAAACCACATGTCTAAACCTGTGCTTCTGGAAATAGTTTTCAGCATAGTCAAAAGCAGATAACAAAATTATACCAATAGCACTTCTAAAGCTTAATAATTTTGCTTCCAGTATTTAAAAAAAATAAAGCATCTGTTAATAAAGTGAATTGCATTTCTTTTGCTTTCAAAATAAATGTGCTTCTCCGAAAACATTTAAAATACAGCAGCAAATAAGGGCCTGGTCTTTCATCTGATTTATATAGTTAAAGCTTCTGTTGGTTTTCATCAAGAGGGAGAGACTGTCATTCCTCTCATTCATATTTCAGTCAGCCCCTTTTTCCACGACTCCCATTGGTTTCAGGGGGAAATTCATCTGCACAAGGATTGAGGCCTTGACTTTACTCCTTTTAAACTTTTAGTGATTTTAATAGCCCAGAATCAGGTTTGTATGAAGTTTAGCTCGGGAGAGCTTAAGGAATTAAATCTCTGTTCCTGCAATACATTTCCTATGGCTGGACTCCTGCCCTCACCATTTCCAAGTGGCGTAGGTCTAAGGGGCTTTTCCAAAGTGTAAGGGTCACCTGGGAGAAAAAGCACACAGAATGAACATGACACAGACCTCAGTCTTGCCAGAACAGCGTCATTGTCTTGAATGGGAATTTTCTGTGGATCCAGAGCATGGGATCAGGTCCCATTTAGTCTTAATTTGGACTTCAACAGTTCACTAGGATGTAAAGGCAGATCGAACAGGCCCATGTGATTTCATAAAACTGCACATAGAAAATACAAACCAACACTTCAGGCATATAAAAATTGACTGGCATTTAGTTTTAGTCACCAAAAATATCTAGAAACTAAAAAATAAATGTAGAAGATTAATGACTATAAAATATTAAAGAGCTAAGTTTGGGGACAGTGATACATAACATGATTGAAAAGTGTTACGGAGAATACAATATAAATACATAAAACTGAATGCAGCAATAAGTTGAAATGAACTCCAATTAAAGACAAAAAATAATCATTTTTATTTTGAGAATTAATGACCAGACATTGTTTGAAAAAAAAAAGACATTATATTCTTGGTTACTCAAATGACTGAAGAGACAACTCCATATTATCTTGTTACAGAAATAAGAAAATAGATGGAAATATAGATGAAAATTTTTCTTTTAAAAAAACCACCTAAATGATTGTGCTGTGCTCATTGTTTGGCCCAGCTACCAGGATCAATATTTTGGGGCTCTTCAAACTTGCCTCTTTTCTATGTGCCAGGCTTGAGTGAGATCTGTGGAATCAGCCCAGCCATTTCAAGCAAAGGGCCATGTTGTAGCAATAAAATGCTTGTTCCTTTACACTAAATGCATTAATGCATTAGGTCCCTGGTTGTTACATATTCAAGTGACAGAAAAAGATACAAGTAAAAATTAACCTAGCTCTCCACTATGGTAAGTAGAAGCCTGCTGTTCCAAACTGTGCATTGATTGGTCTAAAGTACTTTCAAGTCTTCCTTACCAAAAAAAAAAAAAAAAAAAAAAAAAAAAAGGAACATATTTTAGGACATGTCTGTGCAACTACATACATTTGCTTATGATTAAAATTCATGAATTGAATAAACTTTTTATGATTTAGGGCATTAAAGCAATCTACAAGCTTTTTTAAAAAACAGTTTGTAGCACAGGAATTTATGGATTCTGGATAAAATAAAAAATAGCTTTTTTAAGACAGCGGTTAGATGACTACTTTGTAATGAAGGCTTTGGTTCAGCATCTGTTCTTTACTGGAAAGCTGGAGAAATCAGAGAAATGAAAAATGCTTTGGCAGTTGTCACTGGAATGATTGACATTTTCCTTTATTTAAGTACAGTGGAAATCCTGCACTCCATTTCAGAACAGCTATGGAAGGATGGGTTGAGGCAAAGTTGGTGAGTCAAGTGATATCTTCTGTCAGTCCAAATGATTGAACAGAAAAACACAAATAAGCTTTGGAGCATGGAAGACCTGAGGCAAATCACATGCATTTGGAGCCTTTTTTCTCCAGCTATATGATTTGTGATAATAAAAGGTACCACTTTGCCCCATCTCTTATGTCCTTACACCATAGCAGCTTCAACAACATTGCCATTAGTGAAGTATGAGCACTGTGTGGAGAACAAAAGGTAAGAGATCAAAGATCATGTAGAAGCAAATAGTGTTAAATCAAAGGAAAAATAAGAGTGTGGGAAATATTTTTTTTTAATATCAAGGTATATTCTATGAGGTTGAAAAACTTTTGGTTATATCTGAATAGCCATTTGGCACTATTTATTGCCGCAGAAATAACTATGATTTTTAAATTTTAAAATGGATTTATTTTTTTTTCTCAGTTATGAAATGTTGGCAGTTTTCTATAAAAATATCAAATGCTTCATGTTCTGGTCATTAAATCTTTACTTTTCCTCACAGGGTCATTAATTAAACTGACAAATGCAATAACTGAAGTTCTGCAAGTAAAAAAACAAAAACATCATGACTTATAGCACAGGTAAACTAAAATACTGTAGTCCTTAATTAACAAATATACTCATGAGCTTTTTAACAGAAAGCAAGAGACGTAAGATGCTTTAAGTAGAAGTTGCAATTTTGCAACATAAGTCTGTACAAAACCTCCAGGCAGCACGCTGTGAAGGAAGTACCTGTGTCCCAGGAAATGCTTTTTCCATAAATCCTTGTTAACAGTAGCTTTCCCCCCAACCCCAAACTATTTACAAGTATATGCATTTTGCAAGCTCAAAGCACCTTGTTTCACATCCTTATGAATGCATGCATTGACATTTCATCCTTTCATGTGCAAATTCTAAAATTCATTGTAACCAAGGAAAAAAAAAGTTAAAAGAGTTCAAAACCTGTCTACAATCATAAGTGAAAGGATCAAAAATGTCAGATGTTGCAGACCACTGGCTCCTAATAAAGCTCTCTTTATTGTATTCACCATTCTTGAGTAATTTTTTCCCTGTTTTTTTCAGTTTGTTACAAAAGCAGTCTTTTTTTTAAATTAAACAGTATTTAAACTAAACAACTCTTCATGCCATGCAAAAATAACATTTTATGCACTTTTGTGGAGGCTTTCCATGTTTTAGTTCATAGGCATTACTAACTGTTTTAAGAAAAGATGTTTTTATTGCTTCTGTAACTAGTCACATGCTAGTTTCACGTGTAGGACAATAACCAGTTTCTCCTGGACTTGAATGAATTTCTGGAGCAAATAAATGGTTTTCCATTTTGTGACCTTCTTGGTTATTGTCTGGCTTTACCTCACCCACAGCACGGTAAATGTCTTGAGTACAGTTGTGGCTCATGCTTTTGGGTGAAGAGCTGACCTGTGGCTCCCCTGTTAAATTGTTGCCATCGCTGTGTTTATCCCCACAGCAATTTGTCTTGATATCCTGTTTTTTCTCATGTTTCACACCATGTAACTCCATAAACTCTTCTTCTTCTCCAGTGTCTATTTCAGTGAAGCTCCTCCTCTCTTTTGAAGGGAAAGTGAAAATTTTTTGTTTGGGAAAGAGTGGGGATGATTTTTTAGCAGGTCCCTGACAAAGTGCAGATGCGTCAGCACCAAGTACAGGCCGTTCACCTTGGGGGGAATTTTCTTCTAGGAGAATGGTGCTGATGTGCTGAGGGGTGGCCTGTGTGAAGTCTGCTGCTGCTGTCACTGGCAGTGGCCTTGCAGTGCTTGGTGGAGTTTGTGGAGCGCCACCTCTGTTGTCTTTAAAATTAACTTTAAGGGATCTAGATTTTAATGGGTTGCTACCTTTCAGGGAGCTTTTGGGGCTTTCCATGGCAGTGTCAAAATGAAAATGACCATGTGAAACAGTTTGGGACCCACTGCCATCACTGATAACAGCTCTGTTGATTGGATTATAGTCAAAGGTGACATCGGTTGGAGAAAATCCTCTGTCTTTTGCAAATGGTATGAACTGAGAACTTCTTGCTCTTTGGTTTTCTTCCAGGTTAACGGCATCTGTTGGAAATCTCATTTGCAAGTGAGAGCCAGGAAACAGAGAGAGGGGAGACCTCTCTGTTTCTGTGAAGTCAGTTGCACAGCTGGCAAAACTATCGATACTGGATGTGCTTCTCATGTCCATGACAACGTCCGCAGGCCCAGTTGGCAATGGATCTCTCTGACCTATGACTTCTTCCATTTCTATTTCTTCCTCATACCTGGGTGGCTTTGCTGACTGGTCTTGGTAACCAGCATTGAGATTAGGCTGAGACTGAGTTTTAGTAATTTCATTATACAGCATCTCCAGTTTTTGGGCACTGAGGTGCTGTGGGCTGGAGGATGCTGCAGCGTTGTTCAATTGCTCATGGGAGTCTTGTTGACTAACTTCTTGGTACTTGTTTTCATAAGATTTGTTTGAGCTTGTTTCAGACATTGTCCTTCTGGCCCATTTCCACCGGCTTGGGGACAGGTGGCTGTCATCAGGTGTCTCCTTTGGACTGAGTGGTTCTCCAATCTTTCCTGAATCTACTGCTACATCTATCATTTCCATACTGCGAGCAAAGGCATCTTTCAGATTCATGGAGACAATACTGCCATTTCTTTTAGCTCGCTCAAGTGCTTCTCTCCTCTTAATTGCCTTCTCCTGTCTTTTCTGCTCCTTATAAAACTCTGAGAAATTGTTCACAATAATTGGTATGGGCAAGGCTATGACCAGCACTCCAGCAATACAGCAAAGTCCTCCAACTATTTTACCTAATAAGGTCTTAGGATAAATGTCACCATATCCTACAGTAGTCATAGTGATTGTTGCCCACCAGAATGACGCAGGAATACTTGTAAATTTTGTAGCATCCTCGTCCTTTTCAGCAAAGAATACAAGACTTGAAAATATCATTATGCCCATGGCTAAAAATAATATCAACAAGCCCAATTCATTGTAACTCCGCCTGAGCGTAAAGCCTAAAGACTGAAGGCCTGTTGAATGTCTGGCGAGCTTAAGAATCCTTAGGATCCTCATAATTCGAAATATCTGAACCACACGTCTAACATTTTGGAACTGCAGGACACTTTTGTTGGACTCTGTGAGAAAAATGGTGACATAGTATGGCAAGATAGCCAGTAAGTCAATGACATTTAGTGGGCCTTTGAAGAACTTCCACTTATTTGGTGAGGACAGAAAACGCAAAAGATACTCCATGGTAAACCAAGCAATACACACAGCTTCAACGTGTGCTAGCTGAGGGTTGTCATTTGGCTGCCCGAATTCATCTATTTCTTGAAGTTCTGGCAGTGTGTTAAGAGACAAAGCAATAGTGGACAGGACGATGAACAGAATGGACACAATGGCCAAAATCTGTAAAACAAAATAAAAAAAATGTTTTTGGTTAGATTGATACAAGTGTACTTGTCAGGGTTTGATTAAATCCTTTCAAATGTACATGTGTCAAATAAACACAGAATGGTGGAAGCTGTTTTCATGGCTGCATTCATTATTTTGTTTTATTGCTTTGAATTTCACACAGAGAAAACATTAGACTCATCTTAGACATGGCCAAAACCTGATTGCTTTACTGCCTGCAGTAAGCCAATTCATTTCAGAAAGCAGGCCATGACTGGTCTTACCATTTTTGAATTACAATAGGAGGTGATGTTTATTAGTGCAAGTCACCAAGTGAAAGATATACAGTTCCTGCTAATGTGCAGAACATTATGAATTTTCTGCATTAATTGTAATTATGTAAAACTTTACATAGTGTGGAGAATTGATTTGGGAATACCATGTGTACGAGGGTAATTCAGCACTTCATAGTACACACTTTCCTAGACAGGCATAAATTTATGACCTGAAAAGTTAAGAAGAAAAAGTTAAGAAGAATAAACAGGAAGCAGTGTTCAGGAGACTAGTTCTGCTGAATTGTCATGTCTGGACAAATTTCAGATGCTACAAGAATTGAAGGTATTGGTCCTGAATTAGGTTGAGAGCAAGATTTTAAAAGGTAAGAAGTATGAAGGAGAACTGAGTTTCTCATAATTATTAAGATGTGTAAGTATACAAAGGCTTCCAAGAAATAAAATTTTGTTTTCTGTCTAAGAAGATAGGTTTTATAATATATTTCGTCACTCACTTTCATAGAATCTTAGAATCACAGAATCACAGAAACATTAATGCTGAAAGAGATCTCCAAGACCCTCTAGTCCATTTGACTGAACACCACCATGCCAACTAAACCATAGCACTAAGTGCCACACCACTTGTTTCTTGAATGCTTCAAGACCTGCTGACTCCTTAGGCAGCCTGTTCAAATGCCTGTCAAGCCTTTGAGTGAAGAAATTCTTCCTGATGTTCAACCTGAACTTCCCCTGGCACAGCTTGAGGCCATATCCTTTCATCCTGCCACTGGTTGCCTGTGAGGACAGGCTGACCCCCACATGGCTACAGCCTCCTTTCAGGAATTTATAAGGAGTGATAAAGTCTCTCCTGAGCCTTCTTTTTTCCAGGCTAAACAACTCCAGCTCCCTCAGCTGCTCATCGTAACACTTGTAAGCTGCTCTGTGCTCCAGACCCTCCACCAGCTTCGTTGCCCTTCTCTGGACACACTCCAGCATCTCAAAGTGTTTCTTGTAGTGAGGGACTCAGAACTGAACACAGGACTTAAGGTAAGGCCTCACCAGTGACAACTACAGGATTGCTGCCCTGGTCCTGCTGGCCACACTATTCCTGACACAAGCCAGGATGTCATTGGTGGTGTTGGCCACCAGGGCACACTGCTGGCTCATGTCCAGCCTGCTGTTTAGCAGCAATCCCAAGTCCTTTTCCACTAGACAACTTTCCAGCCACTCTTTCCCAAGTCTGTAGCACCACGTGTGGTTGTTGTGACCAAAGTGCAGGACCCAGCAGTTTGTCGTGTTGAACCTCATACAGCTGGTCTTGGCCCATTGATTCAGCTTGTTCATATCCCTCTGTAGAGCCTTCCTGCCCTCCAGCAGATCAACACTCCTGCCCAACATTGTGCTGAATGAAAACTTACTGAAGGTGCACTCAATCCCTTCATCCAGATCATGGATAAAAATCTTAAACAGCACTGGCCTCAATACTGAGCCTTGGGAAGCCCCACTAGTAACCAGATGCGAGCTGGATGTAGCACCATTAACCCCCACACCTCCCTGGACCCAGCCATCCAGCCAGTCCTGCACCAGTGAAGAGTGCACCTGTGCAAGCCTTGGGCTGCCAGTTCTGGAGAATGCTGTGGGAGACAGTGCCAAAGGCTTTACTGAAGTCCAGGCAGACAGCATCCACAGCCTTTCCCTCATCCACTAGGCAGGTCTCCTGGTCAGAAAAACAGATCAGGTTGGTCAGGCAGGATCTGTCTTTCTTAAACCCATTGTGGCTGGGCCTGATCCTCTGGTTGTCCTGTTCGTGATGTGTGATTGCACTTAAGATAATCTGTCTCGTAACCTTACCCAGCATCAAGGTCAGGCTGAGAGACCTGTAGTTCCCTGGACCATTCTTCTGACCCTTCTTGTAGATGTGTGTCACATTGGCCAACCTCCAATTTCAGTTCCTGAGCTCTACACAGCTGAAACATTCCCTAATGTACAGGCACACCCGACACCTTTCATTCCTCACCTGTTCTTTCTGAAGAGCTTATAACCATCCATTGCCACACTTCATTCATGTGAGTGTTCCCACCATGGTTTGTGATGGCAACCACATCATTGCTCTCCTGCTGCACCATGGCTTCCAGCTCCTCCTGTTTGTTATCCATACTGTGTTCTGCCGTGTACGTGCATTTCAGGTGGGTTATTGATTTCATACCAAACACTGGCATGTTCTCCCCAGGCTCATCTCTAGTGGCCCTGGACCTACTCTCTTCCCCCTTCAAACCTAGTTTAAAGCTCTCTCAATCAGTCCTGCTACAATCCTTTTCCCCCTTTTAGACAGGTGAACCCCATCTGTCTCCAGCAGGCTGGGTTCTGTATAAATTGCCCCATGATGGAAAAAAGATATTTTGATAAAGTTCAGTTCTCCGTACCTCATAGCCTCCCACTTTCCCTGGAATAGCTGATTATTGTCTTTTACAGAACCAACACTATGAGAAAAAAATGAAAATCAGAAAACCTCACAGCCTTACCAGAAAGCTTAGTTATTTATACTCTAAGGAATATGAGCAGCTTTGAGACAGTGAGCAAAGTGTTAAAATGATACAAAAATCATTATAACACTTAGAAAAAAATATATTGTTTTGTAAGTCCTAATTAAATCCAGGGTTTTTATTAGAAATAATAAAATAAATTGTTTTTTGTTTTAAAGCTCAGTTTAAGCTCATTCATAAAAGCATTTACTTTCATTTCTCAGAAATGGTACTGTTAAATCCATTTGGTGATGTTCCAAGGATACATTAGGTCTGACAAAATTGCTGGAACACCCAAGAGGAGTGAAAAGCAGCTGAGAAGAATACAAGTGTGAGGAGTGTATGCAGAGAGACTGGTCACAGTGGTGATAGAGGCTCTAGAGATAAAAGGCCACCTCACTGTAGCTTTGAGAAAAATGGCAGTTAACTTGTTTCATCTATGGGTTATTAAGAGGATATTCAGCTCTCTAAGCACAAACAGAAATTGCTCATGGTGTGGTGTGTATTTGGCATCATGTTGTACTTATGTACTATCTTTGGCCTTTTTCAGCTACTAATAGTACAGAACAGGAATACAGGTATCACCTTTCATATTCTAAAGCATTGAAACAATTATTTGAATTTTTCTCTACCAGTGCTGCTTTTTTTTTTTTTTTTTAACTATATTTATTGGAGAAATAAGATCCATCCATTTCTCCTGCCAAATGAGTGACCATCTGTCTTCATCCTTCATACAACCCATTCAGAAAACATCCTTAAGTTAATTTATCCTATTTAGGTGGGCTATACAGTCCTTTAAAACTTCTGATACCAACATCAGCAAAAGAAGCCAACCTTACGGCTAAAAAGAATGAGGGCAATAACAATGCATATGTAGGCAGGGCTGATTAATGAAATTTGTAGCTAGAACTGAGGCAGACAAAAGACAGCACTGTAAATGAGAAATAACTACCTTTCAAACTGTGAAAGTCACATGTATCAGATTTCACTGGAAGCTGGAAACTTAAATAAGGTGTACTAGGTTATCCACTTCACATAAATGACTGTGAAATAGCTAATGCAGGCTTGAGTTCTCTAAGGTACTCAATAGCATAATTATACTTTCAGAATTTACAGAACAAATGAAAAAGGCATAAGTCTGAACAGTTGAGTTTGCAGTTTCTCTCAAGCTGATGGAGCCTCACTGGGACCAGAATCAGAATGTAAATAACAGGATTGGAAAAAGCTGCATAATACCAAGACCCAATTGCTTGACATGCATTGTTCTTAGAAAAAAAGAAAACTGTAAGAATGTATCTGCCCAACTGTCATCAAACTGATTTTAATTAGGAAACACTGGCATTTCAGTTTGTCATAAGGAATTTATTTCACCCCTAAATGTTTACCAGCACATGAAAGGTCCTAGAAAAGAGATGAGTCAGTGAATAGCACCCCCTCTTGCACCATGTGACATTGCTAAAACTCCATGCATTTTATAGACCTCGGACACAAAACTTTCCTGTTCAGAGTTGTCACCCAGGGTGTTTTATTGAAAAGAAGCAACTATTTGTTTGTTCCAGCCATTCCTTCATGGCTGCTTCATATGCTGCTAACACACAAGCCTGACCTCGCCCAGATCTTTTAATAAAATATGAAGTATAGCAAGCCTGGAATTTTAGGTGTTTTATACATATCATTTATAAGCATGAGTCTGTTCTTCATGAAAAAAAAAAAATACAACAAAGTAAAGCGGTTTGGTTTCTTCTAATGTAAGAATCTCAAGCTTTTATTTGTTGGGGACTTTGTTGTGTAATTAAAGCGGTGCATCATTCTACACACAGTATGTTTTAATTATTGCAATTGATTAGATTTCACAGCTCATTAGGCAAAAAATGCCAGGGGAAAACTTGGAAGAACAAGAGAAACTATGAGAAAAAGAAGTAAAAAAGAACTCCGTATTCTGAGTCTACATAAGGAACACTTTGCAGACATAACTATGCTCGTAAATTCTCATAGAACAGATGCAGATTGTATTAAGAGAAGCAGAGTTTGTAAGAAAGACTTGTAGCAAACTGCTAGGCTGGTTATGCTGATACAGAAGTGTAAAGAAACCATCACTGACTAAATCTTTCCTAGCAGAACTTCCTGTTATGTGATATTTCTAAACCATATTCTAGACTGAAAGGCCTAGAAAATTTGCTTGCTCCAAGTGATTAATCTACGACCACAGTTCTTGACATAATATTTTCAGCCTGCATTTCAGAATATACTCTGTTAAATGACAGATTCTGGCAGGTTATGTAATTTAGCTATGGAACTACAAAAGCACATGAAAATCCATATCCTCTTAATCTTTAAAAATATTTCCTTTTAAATGGCATTTTTTTCTAAAAGAATGGACAGATTTAAATTTCTTTCCTATGGGATGGACACGAGGCATTTGAATCTGTTGATGCAATGAATAGTAAAACATTCCTTGAGTTAATGATGCAGTCTTAACAGCCTCCGCCAGATGCTGTTGTTTCTAAGTTTTGGGGTACAAGGACTGGTAGCAATCTCCTGAAAATGTAGTTGTTTCCCAGTATTTTCACTAATTTTCACTAAAAAGTGGCTTTTTTTCCCTGTGCACCATCTCATTACTTATTACTGCCAGCAGTGTGAGGAATTCTGCATAAAATGAGCATACAACTGAGGCAGAAAATAAAGGTGCAATGGAATACCCTTCAAATTGTTCCTTGCTATTCTGCAACAACTGATATGGTAAGTGAAATGACACAGTATGTGAAAAGGCTTCTGCCAATATTGAATAAGCCAGTGTAATTTTTATGTAAAGCAGAAAAAAAGCATGCATCAGGTTCACATTAAAATATAGCTGCTGAGGGGAATTTCAGTTGAGCCCTACTGATCAGTACAGTATGTTTGATTAATATGGGTTTCAGTTTGGAATCAGGTAAGACTGTACTAGCAACAGTGTTTTCTTAGCCTTTTTTTTCCTAGGGTGGGACCTAGCATAGGATCTAGACCATTTAAATAATAGACAGCAGTATAGTCTCATACTTTTCAAATTTCTAGCCTCCACAGACACTGAAAATTATCAGGCTGTCATATACTCTCCTCTTTCTGCATTTAAATGCATGATATTGTCTTCACATGAAGTTCCCTGGCAGTATTTTTAACTCTGCCTTTAGAAAATCTCAGAAAAAATTGCTGTTGTTCAGCTTTTGAAAGGCTTCTGGAGAACTGTATCAACTTTCTTGGCCACTTACCTATGGCCTCAGAAGCATCTGCTCTTGGGAAAGAGGTGTCCTGGGCTAGATTTGAGCAGATAGGTATCTGGATTTGGTCTAGGTTCTTCAGATCAACCTGAGAGCTACCAAGTGCTGTAGCCTGCAGATCGTGCTGGATTTTGCATGGAAGGGAAACTTGTAGCACTGTTCTAAATGTTCTGGCCAGACAATCCACACACTCACAGCCACACTGGCAGGAGCAGAAGGTCAGATAATGAATGTTTTCATTTTTCTGAGGGAGGAAGCCCATGAAAGTGGAAGACATATTGGTAAGCTTGATGAGAAGTTTATAGAAATTAGTTTACTTCAGCAGCATTGTTTACTGTAAAATGTCTTCAGATTGTGATATTGAGTTTGCAACTGAATGGACAAAAAGTCTTGCTCAGTAAGAGTGCCATCTTGTACACCTGTCTAAATCTGTGTGCACTCTGTTCTTGACATCTGGGATAACCAAATGAGATGCATATTGGAGAAGCAAAGACAGCACTACAAATTGAGTCACCTTGCAACTATAACTATTTCCACATGAGGAATTTTAAGATTAGTCAGAATGTCAGTCTGTAGACATTTAGGAGAAGGGGCCATTAAAATATTCTTCTGTGATTCAAAGGACAAGAAGAAAGTCATGATACAACATCTCTCTCCCTGGTTTCTCCATTTTCTCCTTCCACTGTATCCCTGGGACTTCCCAGTTACAGGCATCACCTCTTCCTTCTGACCCACAATTCTGTATCATGCTGCTTTGCAGAGGGGACGGTACTCAGCTCACACCTGTATTTCTGCATTCCCAACATGTATCAGTGTGTCATAGATTACATCATAAACAGTCTGACAGACTTAAAATTACTCTGAATCTAAGGTTTCAACGGACCACACTGAAAAGGTTCAACAAAAGGCAAGATATTTTGCTACAGTCCTTTTCTGGCTAGTGATCTTTTTTAACATAAAGTCCTTAGCCATGGGACATAAAAAAGGAGACAAATAAATCCTACTTGGATGTACTCCAAACTAGAACACAATGGAGCTATGGCAAGCCTTAAGCATGCCAAATCTAACCAATCTCAATAGTCCTGCAACACTGAGAATTATCTAAGAATAGAACTATATGTTTGTAAAGGCTAGTTGTTTTAAGTGATGGAAAAAAATATTTCCAGTTACTAAAAGTTTAATTTTTGGAAAATAAGAGAGGGGAATAATTTAACAGAA
Organism: Poecile atricapillus; assembly: GCF_030490865.1. Lineage (NCBI taxonomy): Eukaryota > Metazoa > Chordata > Aves > Passeriformes > Paridae > Poecile > Poecile atricapillus. The sequence continues at coordinate 121,843,018 of NC_081250.1, read as the reverse complement.
CAACATAAATGTACTGCAGCTCACATCTCTATCAATGTTGCCCTTTCAGAAACACATCTCATAATAACTCTGACAGCCCGTGTGCTCACTGAACAGCTTCTCTCTGCTGCTCTCAGTCTCCTTCCTTGATGACATTATTTAGAATTCTGACCTTTCATTTCCCACTTTTTCCTTGATTAGTATTATTATTAATGTCTTTAAGGACTTGATTTGAATGTTCTTCATTGCTCTTTCAGGGATATTCATTAAGCCTCACATTAACCACATATATGAAGGTTAAGTTCTCAGTGTTGTATTTATCTGGTGTCTAAGCGATGCACAGTCTTTTCCTTTGGTCTCTTTGCACTGGGATGACTCTCACTTAAGAAGCTTGGTTTAGAAATACCCATTTAGGAGGTTTTCACTTGAGATTTCATGACTAGCTCCATAAACACTCTTCATATTTGTATGTATGAGAACCATCTACTAGTTCATCAGTAGATGAAAAAGCTCTGTTTCCAGTTTAGCTTGACAGACAAGTTCCTATGAAGATAGTGAATGCATGTGCAATGTTTATTCATGATTCTATGAAGTTTACCTAAGGAGTGGCACATGTCCAGGGATGTGCTTTCCTATCAAGCTCACCCAGACTGGGAGCCAACATCTGGGACCACCTATGTTTCTGTAATGTGGTATTCTTCAAGTCTCTGTCTGAGGAGATTTCAGGCAGGTAGGAGTTTGCTGCCTGCCAATTCCAGTATGCATGGCAGATTGGTGATGATAACATCAGCAGAATCATCATCATGGTAATTCTAGTGGAAGGCGTAAAAGCAGGTAGTAAAAGCTCAAATTTTGCCACTAGGCAACTCAAACTATTCCAAGCACAGCTGTAGTCAAGCAAGGTATTTTGAAACTGGCTAAGGTAGGTCTACCTGACCAGAAAAAGTGTTTCTGTCTTGGCAAAACCTTCACTTCAGAAGTTCAGTCATAAAGCCATTGTCTGCAGCTGATATACTTCCTGCTTGAGAGCACTGTATAAATTCCATTTTTTTTCACAAAGCCTTTCCACTACTTTGTGCTGACCTTCCCACTCCATAGATGAATATTTGCCTTAAAAGATCTAGCATCTCAGAGGGAATAAACCTGCTTAGGAAAAGATATTTTATTCTTTGAGATTAGCAAGCATCCTTCTGGTTCAAAGTGACAGTAATAAAATGCCTCTCTCCTGCATTAGATGCAGGTAGATTACTGTTTACTGTTTTATACTATTAGGGTAACAGTAATAGAATACACCCCTCCTGCATTCTGGGGTGAACAAACTGCATTTACTTAATGACATGATTATTGCTTTAGGGAAGGGTAGCCTTGGGGTTTGTGCCACCAAGATTTTCATCATAAGAATTTAGTTTGAGTTTGAGAATTTGATTTTGGCTGAGTAGTGAGGTGGTTTTGCATAAGGCAACTCAGTGGATAATACGGCAAATGAGAACCCTGGAAATGGACTGAGCCTCTGTGAATCTGAACAAAAGAACAATTCAAGCCTCTTAGAACACTAGGGACACATTAGGCACACAGTAGAAAACTAAGTAAAATACTGCAAACATTTGCAGGATGTATTGCAACCAAAAAGTGATGTTGGAGACCAGAGAAACTGCAATATGCACAAGTAATAGGCAATGGATTGCAAATGGCACTGTCAGCTTGATCTTTAGCACAGCCCTGATGAAACCTGCTGTGTTTCATTATAGGCAAGAGCTGAGGATAATACTGAGGGCATTTGTTGGACTGGCAAAGATGGGAGACCTTAAGTATTCACAGATGAAGACAATCTTCATAGTTTGGAAGAGACATATGTACTCAATTTAGCATCAGTGGAGACAACCTTGAATACTGAATCAGCACAGAGTTAATGAGAATAATTTTTTTTTAACATATTAAGATCCATATCAAGTCAGCTCTAATATTATTTTGCTGTTGTTCAACAGCAAAAATCCATTTCAGCTGGAGACATGAAATCAATTATTTAATGATAAATAGCAAACTGTCCTCTAGGAATTAATGTAGAAGAAATGGCAGATGCAGAGTAAATGTAGGTGAATTGCTTTGTGTTTTTTTCACTATGAAATTGGATTAGCCCATGAATTTGACTGTCATATATTGACAGATATAGAGCTAGTACCTGCTTGAAATTATAGTGTGGCTAGTTTAATCAATTAACTAACTTAATGTAAGGCAGTTTACTGTGAAAATAAAAATTTTATTTAGCTAATGCTTTCTTTGCTCTATAATAATGTGAGAGATTTAACTGCCTTACATATGATCACAAAACATTAAGTTAAAGAGTCATCTTAAAGGCTTTATTTATACATAGCTTTTTGGCCTCCTAAGTATTATTTCTAAATGGAACAATTTGCTTGTGTGTGCAAGAAAAGTTATCTACATTTATCAAAAATGAATGTGATGTCTTTATTAAAGTTTCTGCCTACCCTCATTCAGAAGTTTTCTAAACCTTCTACATATTTCTTACATTTAAGTTGTGTTTTGTACTATTTGCCTAAATTTTTTTTTTGGTAGTGAAAGCTGAGTATTATTACTTAGATTAATGTACCAGAGTCTTCAAAATTTGCATCGAAGTCATGACAAGGAGCTTGCAGTTTCCAATCCTTTTGCATAGCAAACCATATGCAAGATCTGTTCTGTGCTACTTCACGCACAAAAACATTGGCTTCATTACAGGAATTTCATTTAAAAAAACCCAACAAACCAAAGAAACAAGGGAAAAAAACCCACAGCAAATCAGCCCAGCCTCCAGAGCCAAACAGAGAGGTCGTGTCCAGCATGGTCTGGGCTGGCTGTGGGAGCCAAGGGAGCGGGGCAGGGGGCGGGGCTGGATCGGGCGGTGGCACCCGGGAGCTGTCCCCCGGCCCGGTGCTGAACGCGGGGCCGCCGCAAAGAGGATGCGCCACATGTGGTGAGCCCACATTCACTGCAAACCCCTTTCGTTCGGTCACGTTACTTACGTGAAGGTAGGCAAATTATGCAGTCTAAAAGATAAGTCTGGGAAAAGAAAGATACTCTGGCATAATATTTGTTTCTTGGAAAAAATACCATTGAAGGAGGCAGGAATGTCACCAGAGGTGAGATATTTCTTTTTACCTCTTGCCATTTAGTAAGTTGTTGCTAACACCCAGCAAATCACGGTGGAGATAAACAAAAAGGAGTAATGAAAAATCAAATCACAATTGCTTAGCTCTAAGGAGTTTTAGCACAGGCTGTTGAATGGATTTAAAGGGGGAAATCAGCATACCTGATACACAGATTTATTCTAACGCTACCTATTTTGATATTAACATTCAACTTAAAGCACAAAGCTGGATGTAACTGATTTTTAAAACACAGAAACTGGAAATCAAATTTCTTGGTTCTCACTTTTTCTATTTTCCATTTAGTTTTAATGGAATTTGCTTACACTTGGGACCTCAGGTTATTAACCAGGACTGTACACTTGAGTCTAATTTGCTGGCAAATATATTAAGATTTTTGTTTAAACTAGTCTCATTCTATCATCTTTTTGCCATCGAATAAGGTGGGTTTTTTTGACATGTAATACAATGAGTAGGTATGGTATTTCTGAAGGCAGATTTTATCTATCAGACTTATTTGAAATTATGACAGGCCCAAAATTATTTATTCACACTTTCAAAATATTTTTTTCTATCTTGGCTTCATGACAATTTCTATATAAATTCCAGAAAGAAGGCTTTATATATAATATCTATATTAATCTATGGTTTTATGTAAAGGTTATGCCAGTGTTTCCCAAACTTGCAGAACAATTGAAATTGTCAGGGAAAGTAATCCTGCCTGCTTTCTTTTTTTGCAATACAGTAGTGAAAGGTCTGCATATCTTAAGTGTCATTTCCTTATGTTAGATGTCACTCCAGGATTACTTTTGAAACATCATCTGTAATGCTGCAGTTTCAAACCCTTATGAAGGTATGGTGTATGCTGTAACATATACACAGAGTACCAATGCTCTCCAATAAACATGCAAACATCCTCACATCACATTTAGGAAGGTCAAACTGTAACTGAAGACAGATCTGATTCAGAAAATATATTATCCATTATTAAAATACTATTAAAAAGGTTCTGCTCTTGCTGCTGTGAGCTCAGACTAACAGGATAGTATATGAGAAAATGCGTGTAAATTAAGGGAACATTCCAGTTTAGGGCTGTAATTCAGGCTCTGCTTTTAGCACAGGTACCTCAGGCAGGTGCTGAACAGGGTGTTCAAAGAATGTCAGTTTTAACCCAAACTGTGACTTGGACAGAAGAAGGGCTGAGTATTCCCCGCTCTGCAGAAGACTGTTCTGTCACAAATAAATGTCTGTTATGCTCATGGTCTATTAAAATTAGGTCTATCAATGTTACAAGGTCTGTTTTTTCCCTCAGGAAATCAAAGGGAGGTTTACTGTTGCCTTTAACCAGAATTCACGAGTAGAGTTTGAATATTTTAGTCAGCTGTACTGGGAAGCAAAGGAGGGCAGTCTGACAAGGCTTAGTCTAATGTTCTGTATAAATTTTGATATTTTTCCTATTTCGTATTTTAACCAGTAGATGTCTCTGTTTTATCAGGCAGCTGTTGACAAGGACACACTATTCCTGTTGTCACAACACATATTTAGTAAGAGAACCATTTATTTCCCATGGAATGAATACACGTGAATGCAAAAATGCCGACTTAATGCTCTCAACATACCCTAGCCAACCTAAGCCCCCAGAAGCTTTGGTGAGAGCTCTGGCTGCTAAGCAATTTTGAAAATCATCTTTATGGAAATGTCCCATAGGATTTTAAGAGGACAAAAGGGGAATTGGTGAGATTCTATGGATATTCATCTAAAAAATGTAATAAATTTAGTCCATCTTTTTTTATCCCGTGGAAAGGCTCTCAGAAGCAGCTTACAGAACAGTATGGAGTATTTGATTTCTACACAATGCCTCAGGAAATTCCATGTTGGGATAGATGAATTATCTCCTCTGCTTCACAAATGTGTAAGATTATATTATTTCTGCATCTATAGGCATCAAGAATAGAAATATGGATTATTTAAAACTCTTGCACCTAACTGAAAATATCATTGTGATACAATTCTCTTCAGACTTCTGTATTTTCCAAATTTCAAAAGAAAAAAAAATACAGGATATATACAGTTTTTCTAAAATCTCTACAAATGAGATCAGCAATTTAAAACTTATATTCAAATTCTATTATTTTAAATATATGAAAAATGAAGATATATTATTTCAGAACTTAGAACTTTTTGATTTTTGGTAATTTTCTAAGAATGTGATAGGTTTCTATCAGTTGCTTCCTGACCTTGTTCTTGTTCTCCTAGGGCAGTAGTCCACACATTTAAAAACCTAGGTGATATTTTTTTTGTCTCTGTTTTCCTGGAATCTTTATATTTGAAACACTGGATTAGGTCATCAGAGAGAAAAAATACTGGACTGGATCTAGACTGAGCCCTAAGCCCTAGACTGAGCATCAGAATTTTTGTTTGTGGGTTGCTCCATCCTGGTCAGATGCTCCCTTTTAGAAATCCTTACAGAAACTGTTAGGATCTGTTGTTGTGCCACATACTTATTAAAGTAAAAACACATACAATCTTAGAGAAGAGAAATGCCACCTCTTTTAGATGGCAGCTGTTCCCACATGAACAAGCAGGATGCTGGGGCTGTGTTTTCCATTTAGACCCAAGTCAATGTTGGAAACAGAACTCCTCCAGCTGGAGGAAGTGTGCTCCTCAAGGACAAATAGATGTTACAGACTACCCCTGTGTGTTCACACTTCCACCCACTGTGGCTCTTTCTCCTACTGTCAAGTGGAACCAGAGGTGAGCTATTTTTTAGCTCACATTTATGCTCTAAATGCGCTGTGATGAGAGGCATAGATGGCCAGTCTGAGTCATCAGTCCCGTGTCACTGGTTCCACCAGGCTGGCCATTTCTGGGACCCAAGCAGAACATGAAGTAGCAGAAATATCAGGCCTTACCCTGAAATGGCTTATTATTAAATACAGCTTTTCCCCAAATGTCTGAACAATGAGGAGCTGATTGTAGAAGGGGACATGAGTGTTGACTAGCTTCAAAAGAAGGACCAAATTGTCTGTCAAGTCTTCCTGGTTGTCAAACTGACAGCCAGGCCAGAGAAACCCCATAGGTTTCCATGACTGCAGCTACACAGCGGAGTCTCTACAGCTCAATCAGCCTTAAGACAAGAAATAAACCTGAAATAAATTTGTTGAACAGCTATAATGCAGCTATCTGCAGCAAGGCTATGGACAATAAAATTCATCTTCAAAGAACCCTTGAACATGGAACAAATACATTATACTCTGGCTATGCTTCAGGAAGTATCTCTCATAGCCGACAATTTCATAATACATATATTTTTTTTTTTTCTTTAAACTGCCAGCATCTGGCAATTTACGATAAAGGCTTGGAACAGAGTCTTTGGAGTATTTACAATTGCTTCTATCTACACACTGATTACATATATTTCTACTTCTGAAAGCCACATAAAACCCCCACACTCACCACCAAAACTCAAAAATTTTCTGGAAGGGCAATGTGATTCTTTATTCTACATGATCTTTATGATAAGGGATAGAACTGCATGAGTAATAAAAGAAGAAAAAGGTTTGTGTTATTGCTCAGTCAGAAGTGCTAATCAAAACAAAGCAAATAGTTTTCAAAAATCTCTTACTGTGGAATATATGTGACAAAACCATATGGCTTTTAGTAATTACAGTAATGGCAGTACTGGAAGAAATAATTCAGGTACCACCTGGAATAAACTGGAACCACTGTGTATAAGGAATATATGTAATATTACTATAAACTGTTATATATGTTTTCTCTGAGATGTAAACATACAGGTATGCACTTTCAAAAGGATTATTAATTATTGATCTTGTAGATTATAACTGCTTCTGCTTTATTCTGGGTCTTTTATGTCCAATTATTTTTCTGCAAGCTGTATAATTAGAAACACATTTTTATGGGAAAATACCTGGCTTACTATACCTCGGAGCTCACTGACAGTGAATTATTTCACTGCTATTAATAGAAACACAGGAACAACACCGTGGCTGAGGTTTGGGGGTTTTTTCAAAATGACTTTTCACAGTAGTCATGGAAGTGCACACTCCTATCATTGTCCCATGCTCCTTTGAAGGACAGGAAGTGGGACAGAGGTGATTTGTTGCCTTCAGTATAATACATTTGACATTATAACAGTTAATGTTAGTCTGAAAGGAAACAATTGGCAATACTGCTTTTACTGTCATACAAGATGGAGGAATGGATGTGGTATGGAGATTAGGGAGTCAAAGAACAGGAATATTTGAGTTGCTTTCCAAAATTTGGGATCTTGACTTCTGAACTGAATTTCAGCATCTAAGAAAACACTCTTCTTCTTTGAGGTTCTGTTTATGTTACAGAATGTTATCCTTTTGAAATATTTCCATTAAGACAGAAAATGAGAACCTAGTTTGACACAAAATAGGATTTAGAAATATGGGACTATATTACAATTATCGAAGGAAATACAGCATCTTCCATCAGTCCTAGCATCACCATGTATGGATACATTTCTGCTCAAACAATTACATCCCTGCTTCATTTCCACATCCTGGTTCACTTCTAGGTTCTTTCTGGAGGCATATGATCACCTCTGTGTGAGATGAGATATTCTGGATAATATACACCAGGAGAATAGTATGGACAGTCTCCTGAATGGGAGGGACTTTAGAGTAACCTGTCTGTGTGCTTGGACTGAGCCAGAAGAGACATTTTCATCACTAGCCCCAGCAAGCTTCCAAATGTACCTTCCACAGCCACAACCTGACACCGAATCTGATTTACACGAGAAAGCACTCATATAGCAACTGTGGGATGTTACTGTACATAACTAATGTCTCTTTTGGGGGAAGCCTGCTATATGTAACTCAACAAGATAAACAGTAATTTCTATGGATTTTTATCTGCAGGAAGCTTGTTTCAGAGCAGCATGATTTGGGTAAGAGATTCCCCTAAACGCATGTGAAATCGTAAAGGAGGAATAGTTTCCAAATCTCTCTCAGTGGAAATCAGAGAGCCAAACAGTAAAATGGTGCCAGTAAAGAAAGTGAGGAACAGATGTACTTTCATTGTCTAATCCTTCCACTTACAGTTAGTCTTTCAATATGATGAACACCATTGCTAACATCAAAACATGCAAAAAAAGTTGCATTGACAATGTCAAACATCAGCACTATTAGCAGGGTCACTAGTTTCACACCGATTCTGGAAGCTGGGATGAAAAGTGCTTATGAATTTTATCTTTACATCAAAGGAAAACATTTCCTCTGAAACACCCTGTCAAAAGGAAAAGATGCAGTCCCCTCTCCATTACAAAGCATTGGATTTTTATTAAAATTCATTTAGTGCCTAACTTTGTAGCTGGAAAGAAAAGCAATATTTATTTTGGAGTTGCCAATTGCTTTTCATTTTGACAAATGACTTAAATTATTTGCTTATCAGATTTACTTTAGGAATGAATTGTGTATTTTTTTCCAGAGGGTGTTACAATTCCTAAAGAGTTTCATCAATTTTCCATTAATGTGCCAGTCAGTCTTAAGCAATAATTGCTAAAGCAGAGGCATCATATTAACCTCTTGATACCAGAAGTTGGAATTAGCATATTAGCACTCAAGCAATGTAAACATTTGTCCATTGGTGACAAGGGATTAAACTGCAGCATGCAGCGTCTGCTGTGAAATAATTCACTTTACCTGGCCTAGCATATTTTCTGCAATGCACGAATCCTTATCCAAATGCACAGAACTCACTTGGAATATCCTCACAACTTCAGCAGCCAAACACCCATTCAAAGCAGAAGTCTGGAATTAAAATCCTACCTCAGTCTGATGTTATCCCAAAGCAGCTCAAATGAATGAGCCTTTAGCTTTTGTTACCTTTTCTTTTCCTGCACTCTATACAGTAATTACTGGGGGCTTTTGCAGGGAATATGCTTGTGCATACTATCAGCAAACATTTTTGATCAGTAATTTATACATCAAGATATGCTTCAAAATCTGATCACCACAGTAATCCCAGATGTAAGAATCCCATTGCTTCATACTAAAATACTAAAAAATTGACACAGTAGAATTATGGTAGCAGCAGTATAATTTTAAACACAAATTTCGTGACTGAATGATTTTTTTTTTCAGTGAGAAATCTGGCTCAACAGTTATCACTCATTTTTTCTTCCAGTAATATTTATCACATCACAGCAAAAGAAAATAAAAGAGGCATCAAACATATAGGCATAGATATTTTATATAAGAATTTCTAGTATTTATTAAGCATATCAGAAGTTTTACAGGAATAACGTCATGAAAGGAGTTTGTTGTTGTGCATTATTATTGCCTTAAGCTTTGATAAACTGTGAGTTATCAAAACTTGCAGGTAGGTCCTGAAATTGAAAGCCTGGTGGCCTTTCTAGATATAAGCTGTTTAATTTTCAACAGAAATGGCAAAGAGGCCCTGGGGAAGACTGTGGAATATCATGCCTATGGCCTCACGTTTCTTAGCTATAAATTTCCCGTTGTATAAAACTTCAGCCTAAAAACTACTGTACAGTAGCTGCCAACTTTACATTGGTCTTCAAAGGATCAATTAATTATGTCTGGTGTTCGATAAACTTTCAGAGATCAGTCCCCATTTAAATCACAGCATCTTGCTGGCTCTCTTTCTTATGTAGGAATGCAAGGTGGGGTGGGTTGTTGTTGGTCATGTTCAACCACACGGACACTCAGGGTTTGCTGGCCATAGTCTGAGGACCTGTATAGATATTATCAATTCTTAAATGATTCCATAAACTGGACCAACAGTCAGCACTAACCATTGTCATGACATGATTTTGGGGCATTGGTAACTTGTTTTCCTTATAATTAATCATTTACTACTGTTTACATTGTATTGCTGGAAGAATGCAGTACCCATTGAAATGGGTTCTTTACAGACAATCAGCAGACTCTTATCTGCATCTAGATTAATCTTGATACTAGATGAACACAATAAATAAAATGGAAAGACAGGAAGACAGGGACACTGTCACCATTTGAAGCTTGGTATCACATATTAATTAATTTGTATGTTTTTTATGTGAGTGTCTTTTCAGGGAATGGGGGCCTTTATGAGTTCAGGACAATATGTAGCAATAAGTGCTCTTTAGTTAGTTAAAAAATACAATTCATTATTTTCTATGACAGTTTAGTTTTGCATATGATTTATATATGTAAGAACTTTTTGCAACAGTAAGAAAGGCAAAAAAAACACCTTAGACTGAATGAGAATTGTGTTATCATATTAAGAATAATTTTCATTTCCCCATAGTGAAATAAATCCAATCCTCGAAGATAAGGGCAAGATTTGAGATGAGTAAATTGGTCTAGAGGCCCAGAGTTTTTATAGCTCAATTGCTTGGAGTGGCTCATATTAATTCTGTTCACTTTCTCCCACATGTATAACAAATATCATATAGTATTTCCAACAAATCATTGACTTTCCCTTCTTTTCCCTTGTTAAAGACACTTATTTTCAGTTCTGCCAAAACCATTAAAACATGACTAGCATATTTATTTTATACATCTTCCATGCCAGAAAGGAGTTGAAAGGATCCCATTTGAAGAAAAGCCTATTAGGAAACTTGAAATGATTTTTTTTTTTTTTCTTTGCTCTCCACTAGTCTGTGAAGCTGGAAGACTGACATTATTAGTTCTTTCCACTGTACCACCATCTCACTTATTTTGTAAGTATTACAATTACAATTCCTGTTTACCAGTTTATAAGCTTCCACTTCAGCAGTTTAGATGAAGAAATAACCTGTATGTGCATGTATCTGTGGTTATCTATCTTAACTACATAATCTGCAAAAGCAGAAACCTTAATTACCTTAATGCAATCAGGAAAGGAACTTCTGAGTCCTTTCAATATAAATGCCCTATTAATGGCTTTTACAGCTGATCTTCAGAATGCTGAGTTGAAGCATATGAGAACAGCTGATACTATGCTGATAGACAAGAGGTCAAATCTTTACAGGTCACATATGTTACTGCTGAAAGCTTAAGCAATTGCTTGCATGCAGGGTTATTTATGGTGTTGAAGTGTCAACCATAGTACTGGTATCTGATCCATACCTCATATAGATAAACCAACCTGAATGCCAACTCAGGGAACAGATGTCTGTGAAACTTGTCTGGTTGACAGATGCCAAAAAGTTTATTAAATATTAATGGCCACTTAAGCAGATTTTCTCTGCTAGTTCCTCTCTGAAGTAGTCACAAAATCCCAAATTATCTGGACTTCATTTTAGTCCGTGAAATATGCTACTTCAAGGTCTTGGGAAGGTTGCATCTCCAGCACTTTGATCAAGAACCTTCTTCTTTCTATATCCCCTACAGGTGTCAAAGTTATCTCTCACTTCGAGCAGGACTTGTATTGGTTTCCCTTTAGCACATTTTTAGGTTTGATTATCCTACTTTAAAAACAGTTCTTGGATGCAAACATGCTGCTTGGTTAGGAATACAGCAATAAAACATCAACACAATGCAACAATAAAACAACAGTAAAAATAATATATCTAGTTTATGAATAGTAGTAAAATCCCTTTGCTTGGACTGGGGATTCTTAAACTGCATAACACTTAACTGCCATGAAAGATGCATAAATAATTCCTAGGAAGCCAATATCTTCCTTCTGAGCAGAAATGTGACTGGGAACTGCTGTCATTGGTCCCACCATTACCACAGAGATGGTACATGAGAAGAATAAAGCTGGGGACTTCTGGAACCCTTTGTGTTTTGCAACAGATAAAACTATTCAGTTCAGAACAATGAGCAGCTTCTCTCCAGGACACATGCAGGAGGCTGTGCAGCACAGAAGCAGAAACTTTATATATAATGAGCCACTTCACATAGCAGATTATGTGGTAGCCTCTCATAACAGAGTAAAATAATTCCCCCGGTGTGAGCCTTATTTTAAAAGACATCTGCTTACAATTGTGAGGGATAATATTTTGCAGCGATAGGGAACATTTGAATCTCGAGCAAGAGACTGGAGTATTGGCTGTAACTACCTACAATTACTATTTGAACTCTCTCTTACAAAGTTACGCTTCCAGATCTCCACAGCTGTTCATATATTCACATACTGTACAGGTGAGGAGGACAAAGATATCTGCTCAGACTACTTACATCTCACAGACTTTTAGACACTTTGGGTAATCTAAAATGTACAAAGTTTACTTCTAAGACAGAAGAACATTGTCTCAAGATTATAGTCTTTAAAGAAAAGTCACCAAATCTCAGATTTACTCTTACTCAAAACTGCCATTTACAAATCTCAAGATTTCATGAGAGCAGCAGATGGTGAAAACACATTTTAAACTCATTTATGCTCCATGTAGTGGGATGAATTCTTTTTGCTCTCCTCATAAGTATCCTCCCAATACAATTCTGACATTATTTCCAAAAGCTGAAATTGATTATGAAGTTGGGGGTTTTTCCTCCATTTCATTTTGTATGGTTTTTGAAGTGACAAAGAAGTAAATCTTCACTTATATTTTAAATGCAACACCTGTCAGCTTTCATATATATTAAACATTTACACACATATGTTCATATACACACACATCTACATATACATGCATGTAAGTATGTACACTTATGCCTAGAAAGATCCCTGTTACATATCTACAAATTTGAAAGACAAAAGCTTAATTCAGGAGCATTTAGGGTTGTGGGTTACATTGCTGGCATAGTGCTAAATTCAATATACTAAACCCTTTATGCAATGTTTTATTACACAAAACATTGTAGATATGCCAAAAGTAAAAAAGCGGATTGCTGTGGAAGATTTAATGAATTTATGTCACTCTGGAAGCCTGAATCAAACACGATATTCCTGCAGCTTAATTTGGATTGCCAGTGATTTTTAAAGTAATTTGGAGCATACAGTTAGGAGACATTTGAACTGAGCTGGAAATACTCTGTGGAAAAATACAATTTGTTGCATATCTTCTCTGCATTGTGTTATTTTGGGTTCCTTTCTATTTTTAGTGCACACTGCTCTGTCCAAGACTTTCACTTTCCATATATCAGTTCTCAGTTCCCACCAATTTCTGCAAGAATTGCACCAATGGAGAGTGGCAAGAAAGCAAGCTCAAAGATAACAATGGAAGTGCTAACACACCATGGTAAAACTCCATGGGCTTTGAGGATTTCAGGTAGATACTTGTGTACCAAGTGCATACAACGTGATTCTTTGTTCATTCAATATGATGAAATACCTGGAACAACCTTCTCCAGGGTTCTTTCTATTTTTTTAAAAAAATTAATTCACAGTATTTCCTGATTTGCTTCACCAACCTGATCTCATTTCAACAGTTCTCTTTGTGAGTAAGATGAAATGGAGAACATCCAACACAGTCAGTTCAGTTCAAAATTCAGTTACACAGAAACATTTTTAATGTAATATTGTGCTGTGATTTATAGACATTTAAAAAAGCCAAGCATTAAGAGGCTCAAGAGAAAGAAGAAAAGAATTAAAGTTTGGCTGGACCTTGCACTAGACCTTTTCTTCACAAAGAAAAAGCAAAATGAAAACAGCTCTAGACTGACCTGTATGTTAGAAGAGTTAACCACATAATATCAATATGTCAAAATCAGGAGTATCTACAGAATACTGAATGAATCCTAGAGATACTTCACCAGTGATTTAATGTTCATTATGCCTCATAAATATTGATCACTTGAACAGATGGGCAAGGATTTACTGAGGGAAATTTTGAGAGAAATGAAAATGAATAAATATTTCCTCCATGCCTTTTCTTCTGTTTTAATGGTAAAAGTATTTTGTTTAAAAACCAAAATGTCAGATATCTATTACAAATCTGGAGATTTTTATTTAAAAGGAAAAGCTTTTCCACAAATTTCAAGCAGTAAATTTCTGACTCTTTCCATTGCAAACTAAAAATTGAGATTTAAGTGCCTAGGAAAAATATGAGAATATTTCTGGGGATATTGCATCACTGTCACTTGTGATCTGAGTCACCTGTTGGAATGGCCACATTCTACCTTCCCAATTTAACTACTGCTTTGTCTCAGGCAGGTGAATCTCAGCACAAGTGTGGAACAGATCCATCACAATGGTGATGTGTTCCAATGCACAGCAAATACCCAAATTCTTGAAAACAAGGCTGACTGAGGATGTGCAGCTCACCTTCTGGGGTATTTGCACATGCTCAAGCACAAAAGGAAGAGTACCCATCTTGCCTCTAGTCTGATTTTAGTGGGATGATGTTTTGACAGCACTTTTAAATGAGTTCATCAAAGTTAAGGATGTGAAGTTTAGGTGGAATGAATCTGAATTCTGATGTTAGTGATATTCCCTGATACTTTATAAAAGCAGTAATTTGTGTATGATTCTGTAAAGAAATTGAGATTAAATAATAAGCACAGCATATTAAATTTCTCTAAGCCATAATACAATTAATATAATGTAATGTAATATAATGTAATGTAATATCATATCATATCATATCATATCATATCATATCATATCATATCATATCATCATATCATATCATATCATATCATATCATATCATATCATACAATACAGACTAAGATGTATGGTAAAATATCTGGGAAGAGTAAAGTTCACTTTTTTAACTGCAAAATAATTCCATATTATTCAGAGGGGTATTGCATACTATTCATCCTCAGGCTAGAATGTACAGTGGATTCTACTATTACCTCCTTCCCAAAATGCTATTTACAATCCTTTGAGTCTGTCATTTCAGACAGTTTTCGGACCACTTCACTGCCCACTTACCTAATTTGTATTTAATCAATTTGTCTGAGAGAATGTTATGATAGATAGATTCAAAAGGATTATTAACATTCACTAATCTCCTCACATCCACCAAGAGACCCATGTTATTACAGAAAGGTATCAGGTTAGTTAAGCATGATTTTCCCATTTTTAAATCCATCTCAGTCACCTTCATGTTTTTAATACAGCTGGAAACAGCTTCCAGGATGATTTGTTCCATGACCTTCCCAGGGATTGAGGTGTGGCTGACCAGTCTGTATTTTCTCCTTTCCCTTTTCAGTGTTATGAGTGACATTTGCTTCCTTCCAGCTCACATGAATTGTTCCTGATCACCACAACTTTTCAAAGATAACTGAGAGCGACCTTGTGGTGGTATCGCCTGACCCCTCATCACCTGTGGGTTTATCCCATCAGATCCTATCAATTTGTGGATGCCCAGTTTGTTTAAATGTTTTAAAATCTGATTCTCCTCCATGGAGGGCAAATTCTTATTTTTCCAGAACATCCCAAGGTTCTCACAGATCTTGTATTGCTGATGGTCGATCTTATCAGTAAAGACCCTCTGTGCTGGCTCAGGCTGCAGCTTCAATTCTGCTAATGTGAATTGTAGAATCTTTCACTAGTAATGAGGGGGTTAGAAATAATTTTCTTTTGAATTTAAGTTCTAGGGTATTTTTTTTTTTTAACAGCCATTAGCCAGAAAAGCCTTATTTTTCCCTACCAGCAGAGATTTGCATGTAAAACTCCATTCATTTTGGTGAACATGTGGGACTGGAAACCTCAGGATATGCAGCAGCTTTGAAGGACTAACTCTTCAGTGAATCTAATCACATGCCAATAATTCAATGCTACCAGTCCTGAACTAACTAGATTAAAACCAGCAAGTTCTGTACATGCAACAATAACTCCTACTGTTTTTCAGAATTCCCCCAATAAACAGAGAGAAGGCATGGAGTGGCTCATAAATAAATAATATAACCCACAGAAACAGTTGCCATAATTTTTGTTTTATTTTAGTGCTGAAAATTTCCACTCTGAAGACCAGTTTTATGTTCCATACAGAAGAACATCTTGTTATCACAAAGTACTGAAAGTCACACGTTCTGACTTGTTAGATATGGCAGAAATTGATCTTAGCCGAGAAAGTAAAAAGCCACAGCAAAATTATCATAAGTAGAAATTGCATCTGAAGAGCACTATTGCTTTTTTTTTTTTTTTGTGTGTGTGTGTTAAGTGGTAATATAGACAATAAATCCAAACACATGTTGGAATGAAACAATTCAACGAATGAATAGGAATTGAAAGGGTTTCCTGGAACTGAGAATGGCCAGAGTGAAAATGAGAATGAAGCACAATTATAATAAAAAAGAAACACTTATTGTTTGGGATTTTTTGAGACTCTTTTTTAGTTTTTTCCATGCTGTACTAGCCTGATTGCTAACAAATTTCTCTTTTACAGACACCTTTCTCTCACTGTTGTTACCTGAAAATTGTAAGGAGAATATTATATACCAGGCAAGGAGAACTCCTTTTGCCAGAAAATACCTCCCATTTGTTTTGAACTTCCCTAAGTTTAAACAAGAGAACAACTCCCACCATAACACAATAAACTTCTGCCTGCTCATTTTTATGTTTTATTGATATGATAGAAATAAATCACTGATAGGCAAACCTCAAAAAGATTTAGAGGCCATATCTAAAAGGATCCTTAGAAAGTCACAAGGACATTTGCAGTGGCAGGGGTCGGGGGGAGCTGTGCTGACAGTGGGGTTCACTGAGTGCCCAGGAGGAAGGAGTGGGTGCTAGGCTTCTGCACTGTCACAGAAAGCTTTTCCCTTTCAGCCCTGCTGTCCAGCAGCTGTGGTTAATGCCAGCAGATAACAGCTACTAATGCAGCCTGGGATGAGCAGAGGGATTGACTGTGTTTGCTGAAGGGCAGAGACCAGCATGAGCCAGGAGCAGTTGAGATTTAAAAAAAAACAAAAAAACAAACTAGCAGGAAATATACTGGGGTCGAAAGATGGCATCTTTTAGAACAATATGCTATTTTTCTTTGAGATACAAGCAGAAGACCTGTTAGGAAAACTGGGGGCTTCGTTACAGTTTTTGAAGCAGGGCTAAAAGCTACTTGCTTACCACTGTATTCACTAAACATCTCCATTTAGCAAGTACATGTTAGGAAAATATATAAATGACATTTCTGAACTGTCATTGGTGCAATATGATATTTCCCCATAGCATGTGGACTTAGAAATGATCTTCCTTGTCATTGGCTAGAGCAAATGCTTCATTTCCTGAGCCTTTGGATATATTTACATGGTAGGACTGTCACTCTACAGCCCATACCTAAAGCCCCAAGGTCATTAATCACCTCTGTGAAAGATATAAAGCTACTGGAATAGAACACTGTCACCAGAAAAATTACAGTATATTTCTGACCTTGTGTCTTAAATATTTATCATTCCTGTAAGTAGATTTGTGGGGCTGCTCTTTTTGAGAATCTGAAGAAAGTTGCAATGAAGGGAAGCTTGTCACTTGTTCTATGAATAAATAGGGCACTTCAAGATCCATCCGATGCCTTCCCAAAGCAATAACTTCAGCTTCAAAAGGGAAAAAACCTTTCACCTTCAGCTGTGGATTTAACTTGTCATTATTGTATGTGTATGTTCCTTTTGATGGTTTAAAAGCAAATTCTTAGTGACAAAATTTGGCAAAAACATGAAAAAATTACCTTTACAAAACATGATGCTGTGTTTCACTTTGAAATCTATGTCATTATGCTCACATCTGTTTCCAGACTTTATTAGGGTGTGTGGTAGAAAAATCCCACCAAATCAATCACAACCTTTGAAGAAAGGTATTTCACAGTTGTCATTTATCCTGCCTAGTTTTTGACTCTGTTTCAAATAACCAGGAGAAAACACTCTTATCCTTCAGTGAAAACACCCTCACCCTTTTCTTCGTTGCTTCTTTCAAAAACAGGAGGTATCTAATACTTTCATGCCCCATCATACAGCTCAGATATGAAATACAGCTATGTCATGAGACAATGGACTGCAGAGGTCAGTCCCCATGGGAAGGAAGTAGTAAATTAACTAGAGACAATACAGGAATTTTTTTGTTGTTGTTGTTTGTTTAGTTTTTTTTCCCTCTTTGGGTTTTTTTTTTTCTCTTTTTTTTTTCTTTTTTTTTTTCTCCAAGGAATTGTCTGAAAGAAAGCAGAGGAAAGTGTTGCACGAATCCTATGAGATGTTGTCTTCTCTATGTTGAATGAAAAACTCTTTGAATAATCAGAAACCCTCCTCATAGGCTTTATAGCTATTTAGATGGGTATTTGAAGCACATCATGAATATTTTCCACAAGAAGGGAAAGGAAGGGAAGGGAAGGGAAGGGAAGGGAAGGGAAGGGAAGGGAAGGGAAGGGAAGGGAAGGGAAGGGAAGGGAAGGGAAGGGAAGGGAAGGGAAGGGAAGGGAAGGGAAGGGAAGGGAAGGGAAGGGAAGGGAAGGGAAGGGAAGGGAAGGGAAGGGAAGGGAAGGGAAGGGAAGGGAAGGGAAGGGAAGGGAAGGGAAGGGAAGGGAAGGGAAGGGAAGGGAAGGGAAGGGAAGGGAAGGGAAGGTGATATTGGGCAGCCAGTGAACTGGGTGTAATGGACAGCATTTGTGTGTGTGCATGTGACTTTGTAAGTCTACTGATGAGATCAGGAGCAAAAGAAGACCATAAATCTTTGATTTTTTTTTTCATAGTCTATTGTGGTTACAAGCCAAAGTGAGCAGTTGTGAATGAGAATGTTTCCTCAGGCTTTTGCCTGATGATCAGGGTTGTCTATGTATAATTTCAGTGTGCATGCTCAGCTCACATCCCTGCAAGGACAGCTTCCTTTTCTGCCAGAAAACCTGTGCAGAGTGGCAGGTAGTGTTTAATGCAACTTTTGGTCTGGTGAAGGTCTGGAACTAAAGCTTGACTAGCTACAGACACGAGAGAGAAACTGGAACTGCACATTACTACTCACACCAAAGAGATATTTCATATGATTTATGCGTAACTGATGGAAGTGTATTCCATTTTGATAGTTCATGCAAATCAAATGTGTCACATGGTTTGCTATTCAAAAGCACAAATAAATAGTGTTATCACACTATTTATTTAGCAGTCCTGAAATGGTGTCATGGAAAGAACAGGCATGCACAGCTAACATAAGACACAGAGTTTCAGATAACTTTTTTGTTTAATAGCACGTACATTTGCTGGTTCAGGCTTTGTTTCCTCCAGGCTTGCACTAAGCACACCTGCAGCAAGGAGTTGGTTGTTAAACTGATAAGCTATGTTTTCGACACCTTCCAGAATCAGAAGCCTCATCCTCTATAGTATAATACAATGATAAATTCCTACCCTTCAGGTCTTTTGAGTACTCCCCTGGACAGTTCCCTCCACTGCTGAGAACTATTCACAAGCACATTAGCCAAAGCATTTCTGTATGTTTTTGTGTGAAAAAGTGGTCTGTAAGCTGTATATTACCGTGCACTGACACCGGTGAAACTCTTGTCCTCCTCTTCTCTGTGCTTTATCATGGCTTTAGGGTGCTATGCCTCATTACAATTTCAGTCTGTTCAGATCAGCAGCTGACCCTTCCCTTTGTTATGGAAAACTCCATGCATATTCCTGGAGCTATACAAATGATAAATAAAAATCACCTAGTCCCTAGCTGGTGTGCACGCCATACTAAATTTCTAACATCACTATCTGCTCCTAGGTATTCATTACTGAGAACATCCAATGATCAGGTTATAACCTGGGTAAGTTTAGTGGAAGCACGCATTTTAAGCAGTTCAGAGTAAATACATAAATAACTTAATTTCCAGAATTGTCTAATAGAAACAAGAGTCTGTACAGAAATCTTGTTTTACCTTTCTTTCTCTACCTCTGTTCTTTAAGGCTCTTTTTCTTGTAGTTTTAACGTTCAGCCTCATATACATGATCTGTTTGTTTTAGTGCCCTAGAACCTAATGCATGACATTCAATAACTAATAACCTACTAAAGCCTAAAAATGGTTCTGTTCTAAAATACTGTTGAAGAAACATCAGACAGTTTGTCATCCTGTACCAGGAAAGAATGAGTAAGTGCTAAAAGTGGCTTCACATCCTTTCTATATATAGAAATCCTATTACAATTACCCTTAACTGTCCTTTGCCTTGCTGTAGTAGTTTCTTCTGTGTCCTCTGCACCTCCATAAGTAAATACAATAAGATGCCAGGGTTTGTTTGTGTATATAAAAAGAAGAGGCAATCCCGATCCACTTTTAGTGTATATCTAATTTCCAAGCAAATGTGTGGTATCCTTTGTTTCACAGTTTGTATGTGCAGTAACAGTTCTTGATGCTGTATCTATTTTCACATTTTGAGAATTAAGCTGTTTCTCAGAGTATCTCCCACTGCCACATCTTGTGTTAGGAGTACAAATATTCAGAAAAGAGTCACGCAGCATTAATAGCTTCAGGAAGCAAATCTGTGCAGAATTCATGGCCTGCACAAGGAATGAAGGTGGATTTTAGTGAATGACCTGCCACAGATGGATAATGATTGAAATAATCACCAGTGCATCTAATCACTTTTTTAGAAGTTCTTTAAAAGGCTCCTTTGTTGACAAAGTTTTTTTATTCCCGTTGCTGTCAGTGCAGAGCCTGTTTCTTTCCTTCTGAAGATGAATGGTCAGTTAGCTGCTCATGACTGAGCAAGGCTCATTAAAGGAACATTGTCTAATCATCTACAACACTGCCTGTCTCTCCTTATTCTAAGCATATCACTTTGTGGAAATGGGATCAGAGATTAATTGAGTCAATTAGCAGCTAGATTTGCAGACAGTTTGGGAGACCTAAGATTTCCCACTTACCGTATTGATTTGTGTGCAAAATGGCATCTAATTTTCCACACTTCTAGGACTGGCAGGCATCCAGTCTGTTGTTCTTCTATCCTAATGGCTAAGAACATGCCATGTGATCTTTGCCAATAAGTTGCATTTCTTTAATCTTCCTTCTAAATGCAGCCATTCTATTTAGGTACTTGGGGGGTTGTTTAATATATTTTTCAAAAATCAAGCTATGTTGGTAAAATGCAGGCCCAGACAGGCTTAAATCTAAGACATTAGCTCTAAATCAGGAGTTACCGTGCTTCCCTGACTGAAAATGGGCCAACTTCCATACTAATTGATAACCTGTAGATTTCTGGTGAATCACTGCTTTTCAAGGAGGAGGACAAACTAACATTAAATTCCTCAGTATGTATATATAGTTTGAAAGTTTAGGCTACTTCCTCTTCCCACATCTGGTCTCTGTCATTCCTTATCTTAAGGCAGAGCTCATGCAGTTGATGGATTGCTTTTGGCCATTGATAAGGACCCCAGAGTGTTCTCAAAGCATTCAGAAAAGCTCTGCTACCTTCTTGCTGGGTGTGCTTAGAAGTACATGAGAACAATTTAATGAAGCCAAATACTGCTGCTTTACAGGTGAAAACTCTAGCAGAGTTTCTGTTTAATCTTTTGCCTTCCATCCTGATAGTGCTGAAGTACGTCCCAATCATTACCAGTAAAAGATCCCTTATGTCTTTACAAGATGCAGAGGAAATCAATCATTTAATCTGTAGTTGTATTTGTGAAAATAAATTATGAGGAGCTTTGTGCAAGAGTAAACAGTTTTGTAACTACATCTGCTGGGGAAGACCACCTCAGCCACACCATATTCTCCTCTTGCACCAGCAGAAAGTGTACACTTACTGCTGACTCTCAGCATTTCTACAGACTTGCTTGACCTAAAGTTTCAGAAGAAAAATATTTAGGTACAACTTTTCCTGTAAGCAGTGGTATATTGTGAAAAACAGCTTTTATGTTAATAAGAAAAGCTGTGGACATTCATGTGTTTTTATGAATGACTGTCACACATTTATTTCTGTCTAAAATAGAAGTTAGTAAAAGAGAAATAAAGGAAGGAGGAGCACAAAGTTCAGTATTTGATTCAGATAGCATTTAAGTCATTGAGAAGTGGGAGACTGATTTGAATGGACTTTCACAGGATTGAAGGAACCTCAACTACAGAACTGAAACACCTACAAAGTCATAAAACATGATCACCTGCTACACCTACTGATATTTACTTCTGTTATTTCCTTACAGATAACCCTCAGTTTGGAAGGGTAAGCAAGGCTTTTGGAAGCTCTCTAACTCCTTTAGTGTCTTTCAATAGTATAGGCTCTCTGATGCTCAGATGATAACAGTAGTTCTTTGCCTTTCTTTCAATTACTCTTGCTTCAGCAAGGAATCAGATCCTCAGTGTCCACCATTTTCACAAAGAAGCTTTTTGCTGTTCACAAGACAAAAATGAAATTGAGAGTTTTAGTCTGCTTACTAAGGTTCTTTAACAGCCTTAATATCCACCTCCTCAGTGTTCCATCAGCAAATACCCTTATTCAGAAGAGTGGAGAACAGAGATATTGCCTGAAAGAAAAAAGTGATGCAAGATTGCACGAACCAGCTCACTAGCAAGCATCCTCTTTACCTCCAAAGTGCAATTCAAAGCTCTGGACCAGTTATGCATGTAAATTTTGATTCCCGGGGATTATTTAGTGAAGGTGGTGGGAAATGTGCTATTGTAAGAAACCACAGCTTCCATTTACTTAGTGGGTGCAACAGATTCTCAGCTACTTTATGTAATCAGATTTGCTTCTTTAGCTAAATCACGGTATCCTGTTAGCTTTTAAAAAATACAGGAAACCTTGTTTCTAACCTGGCAGTTTTCTGCCTCTTCCTCATCTACTAGACCAGATTACCTTCTTGCTATTTTCCTTTCAGGTCTGTGCTAGGAAAGCATCTTCTCTGCTGGTTTCTCTAAAGAAAATGCTTGTCACTGACTCTTTTTTCTCTTCTTTTCCTCCTGTTATCAGCTGCCCTTTTGCTCTGTGGCAGGTAGGTATTCTTGAAGGGGAGAAAACACTATGAGAGGACGACTAGGGAAATGGGAAACTTCCAGTGGGATCAAAGAAAATGAGTCTGGTGTGGCAGAAGTTTTGGTGAAACCTGACCCCACAGTTGCCATAGGACAGATTGCTGAGTAGCCACATATTAAAAATTTCTATTAGCCCCATCTTTCTCAAAAGAGAATCAGCAATTTTATGAAGAAGGTATCTGAAGTCTTGCACTATAATGAAAAACAGCAAATTTTTTTCCAAAATTATGCTTCTTGCAATGGAAATAAGATTCTTACTCCTAGTACCCTCCTATGTTTGTGTTGCATTTTTCAGTACAAAATATTTTTTTTTTATTCAGTGAAACTGGCTATTTTAGCTAAGATTTGGGGTTCTAAGGATCATGAATACTAAATTCTATTTATATAATACCAGAATCACAGCAGACATAGAATACTACAGACAAAGAAGAGAACATCCTTTAGGTAAAGAGACTTTATTCATACAGTGTATGAATAAAAGGTTCTAAACAAAGTGCAAACACTTCTTTCACTCTCTTTAAACCACTCACATCCTCCAAAGCTGTTGCAAAGACCATAAACCTCAGGTATCTCAGAAAGTGTTGTCTTTTATTTCTATGGAGTGGATATTAGTTGTGGCTTACAGCATATGGCCAAAGCCAAAAAACGCCACCTGCCACTGGGTTTAGGTAGATATTTGTTACTGCAGTCCTACATTACTTAAAAAATACACAATTCAAGGAAGTACCTGGAGGAACCTAAACTCTTTTGCTACTTTCCTGTCCAGTTCAAAGCCTCTCTCCTCTGATACACAAACCCTAGAAAGCAGAAAATATGTGTTCCTTGTGATCACTTTGTTTAAGGCTCTCTTTTTAGAATCTGACAAAATGGTTTGGGGTGCTTATTACACTCCAAATTTTGTAAAACAAACCCATGTCTTAGTAACACAACCGAATTAAAAATCCCACTATACTTTTTTCCCATCTTAAAAGTATGCTGTTAAACACACTGCAATGAAAATGAGAGGCAAATTAGCATATCTGGCCACAGACAGTCATTCTCCGAAGAGCAGTGTGTTTAGATATAAATGATTACCCAGTAATGAAATAGCAGCAGTAGTGATGAACCTATTTCCTCAGCTCTAATTACATAGGCTCCAAAGAAGTCTAAGCTATGTTCCCTGAAAAGCTAATTATTCTACCAAGAACTCTTTCTGCATTACAAATAAATTAATCCCCACAGGAGTAACTGAGCTGAAGTAAATGTGACAATGTTTCTACCATAGGGAAAAACATTTGCTCCAGAATTTTTAACCATTCAAATACTGGAAAAGCTCCATTTGCCCTCTTGAAAATAAATACATTTTGATAAACAGTTCCGTTTTTTCAAGGTTCTTGATCTCTCTATTTGGTTATTCATTACAAGGGCCATTTTAATCCCTTTTACATTTTCCAGAAGACATTACTTTTGGTTTTCTATCTAAAGTTAGTTACTCATTACATTTAAAGCATCTCAATAAATGCTTTAATATGGGCTTTAATAAAAGGACTTTACAAAAAACAAAACAAAACAAAACAAAAAGTCCTGGATCTGCAGCAGAACTGAACTGAAGATTTCTTCATATAACCTTAATGTAGCAATAAAAATTAATAAAATAAAAATGATCCCATATGTAACAGCCTGTTGCCTGAAGTAAAAGAAATACTTATTGAGAGCTCACTAAAATCAAAAGGTACAAAGGGGAAATAGGCACTTTTGTTGAAAACCCTGTGTTTAGAGACACACTGCATAATACTAGGTAAAGTTGTAAGACTGCTACTTTCCAAATGCTGCTATTTGAGAATATGCAAACCAGATTGTCTGTAGCTTTTCTTCCTGGGGTACTTTGTATCCTTCCTAAGATTAGCAGCAACACAGGTGGAAAGGGAGGGAAGGGGCAAAGTCCTTGAGGCTCACAGTATCTCAAATTTCCCACTCTTGCCCTGTTGTTAGGAAGAGAATGTACCCATGTGTCTAAATGGAGAAGCTGACAGATTCTGGCCAGGTCAGAGGGAATTGTCTTGTCCAGTTCTAGTAGCATCTTGAGACCCCTTCCCCTTTCTAATTTGTTTCCTTTATTTCTCAACTTTGTGCATGCAAGAAACCCATCAACTCCAGATTTAAGTATGACATTCAGAGCTACTGTATTCTTGTCTCTAAAGAGCTGGTTTATCTTAAGATCAGCTGAAGAAGTTTCTTGAGATAAATACCCACCAACCCACCCTGCCACTGAGAGCAAGGGAGTGAGCAAGGTGCTCTCTTGGCTTGTTAAAAAACCCAAAATATTTCCATGGAAAAGTAGAGCCATCCAAAGCAACATTGTACTGCCCTAGTTACTCACTAAGGAGCTGCCATAATATATTTTAACTGGGCAAGTTATAGAATGATCAGAGTAGTAAATGGATTCAAATATTTAAGTTTCAACTGACAGATTGAGGAAGAGGGCTTATATTCATTGCATGTGATTTTGTAGTACCTGATTTTTGTACTTAGCATTGCAATGAGGATTGACAGAACTAATCCAAATCCTTCACATAAAATGAAACAACATGAAAATGAGAGGACATATGATTTATAAATTATGACATTATGCATAAGATTAGAGCTTTATGCCTAGAGTAATAAGCACCAGAAATATTTTATTTTAAACAGAATAAAGGGCATGATGGGCCTTTTTTTCCTCTGATGTATAGTTCTTATGGATCTATCTGGGATACTTGACAAAAGAATAAAGAAAAGAAACAGTTTGTTGAGAGGCTGGAGCCTTTTCATGATACTGAAATGCTGAACCTAGTTTCTAGTACAGCAATTTGACTAACATGAAACTTCAACTGCGATGAATGAGACTTCCATTCCGTTTTTTCTTTTAAAATCTGGTCCCTATTTCTTAACTGAAAACCAGCAAAAATAAAGGAAATCAGAAATGTAATTGTGTTTCAGTGCATTAGAAATACAGTTAGTCCATAAAGAAATGTGTGTCATTGACTAGGTAATAGATTTCTCAGAACTAATGAATACTCAGGGTTCAGTCTGGTGGTGACGCAGTGCAGGAATATGGCAAGGAAAAAATAAACAAAATGCCGTGTAGATATCAAATATTTGAGCTGAAAGCAGAGGGAATTTTAAAAACAATGAATATGCTAGTGCAATGGCAGATGCAGTCTCCTGTAGAAACAAACTTTCACTGCTTAGATTTAAGATGAAAATCACTTTACTTCAAACAGCGAAAACCTGTGAGGAAAAACATACTTGATATGCTCCAGGCTTAATCCAAAAAGCTGTTTAATTAAATCCATGCAAGTTTTTGACAGACCTAACTGCCTTGCCTATGATTAACAGTCCACCTTCATTCCTCACAGCCTCTGACTATGGAGATGCCTGATACCTCCAAAAGAAACTATAGCACTGAAGGATGCCAGGTAAAGCAGGGTGCAGAGGCACGTTTTCCTCAGCATCACCGCCAGCCACTGCAAATGCGTCAAGCTTGGTTGCTCTGCTTTACAGGGTTCCTTGTGAGTGGGAGAACCAAGTGAAGGTCACAGCCTTCATCTTCAAGGTATCTCCTCACTGAGACAAAATATTTTGTTTACAAGGATGTAGAACACAGCTGACAACACTTCTCAGATGGAATGGAATAATACAGCTACAGCTCATCTTTACAGAGAATAGAACTGGCACAATCATTTTAAATACACATATTTAAATAAGAATATCAGACACAACCTGAAATAGAAAGCTTATTTCTTTTACCTTGTCTTCTTACATGAGTATTAATGATATTTCTTAGTTAATGTATATGAATTTTCAAAATCAATCACTCAAGTACTCGTTTCTATATCTGGGGAAAGGGTGAGAGAACAAACTGCCTCTCAGGCATTAAATACAGTGCTTAAGCAAGATAGTAAGGTACATGTCCAGTTCTGGGCTCCTCAGTACAAGAGAGACATGGAGCTCCTGGAGCTGGTCCAGTGGAGGGCTGTAAAGGTGATTAAGAGACTGGAACATCTCTCTTATGAGGACAGGCTGGGAGAGTTGGGCCTCTTCAACCTCGAGAAGAGACAACCAAGGGGGTACCTCATAAATGTGAATAAATGTCTGGAGGGAGGGTGTCAGGAGCCTGGAGCCAGGTTCTGCTTGGTGGTGCCAAGCAGTAGGACATGAGGCAAGAAACTGATGCACAGGGGGGTCCACCTCAATGTAAGGAAGAGTTCTTTACTGTGCAGGCAGCCAGGCACAGGGACAGGTTGCCCAGTCATAGAGTCTCCCTCAGTGGAGATATTCAAGAACTGTTTGGATGTAACCCTGTGCCATTTGCTCTAGGATGATCCTGTTTGAGCAGAGAGGTTGGACCAGATGGGCCACTGTGGTCCCTTCCAACCTGACCCATTCTGTGATTCTGTAACTGATTTCAGTTACAATGAAAAATAAAGCCAGAAAACAGAGGAGGTTAAGATGTAAAATTCTTGGAAGAAAATAACATGCAAAGTTGTTGCGATGGAGGAGGAGAAGGACAGGGAGGGAAGAAAAGGTGTGAAGAAAGCGACTGACAAAAGCACTTAAAATATCTTCCTTGTATTTCTCTGATTTCCTGTTTTCTGCATTCATTAGCCCTTCTTTTAACAGACATAAGAAGCATTTGACTTTGTATAACATGGAATGGGAGGAATAAAGTGAAGTACCCTTGAACCTTTCTAGATGCAGAAATCACCTATGTCTTTCTTCTGTTTTTCAGTACCAGTTACCAAGAACAAATAAGTAATTTTTTGCCATCTCTGGTGGGGCAGTTCTATTAAAAATGGCTTCCTTTTATAATACATAACCCACTTTCTGAAAGAAAGGGATGGATGGCTCTGAACAGTGAGAAATTCCATCTTAACCTTGAATTTGTTTTGTTACTAGGGCAAGGCAGATTGCTAGTCTAACACTAAAAGCAAACAAAAAATTGTTTGATAAAATAAGTCATCTCTTTTCCATGGTACTTACAAGGGGAACAGGTTTGATAGTTAAGGAGATAGAAACTATCCCTCCTCTGAGCTACTAGTGGAATTTCTCCCAAAATCCCAGCTTCTTTATGGCTATCCAAAGCATGCCCAGGAGCTGTTCCTGCTCATCTGTGCTTTGGCCCTCTTTGTGATGAGAGCAGAAAAGGTGATCTTTGGCTTCACCCAGTGCAGACTTAGGAACTGATTCTAAAATTACTGATAATGACAGTGAATACATGTAAGATTTACTGCAGATCATTAATTCCCTTATATATGACTGTGTAGAAAGGTACTCAATGTTTTTTAGGACAGGACCAGTATCTCACTATTTGGGAAGATCTGTGCCATTACACTGTGCCTCTGAAGCCTGGACAGATGAAATCCAAAGTGATTGATATTTCCTAACAAGAATTTATCACCTTAGAGTAACAGTTACTTAAGAGTGAATGAGGCAAGAGACAAAATTATGCTGATGAGTGAAGCAATGTCTTGTCGCCCTGAAAACTCAGCTTCTGAGCTTGCTAACATAGTTTTCTAAAGACTTTCCCAGGACAGTAACTGTAAACATAGATATGTGTACATTCTTTCTGTTACACGTCTTGTGATGGACATCTCTCATGGCCAGTGCTGTGAGAAAGTGTTATCCTGACCATCCAATCCCTGGCCGTGGTCAGAAACCTATAAATCCTGGAGGGAAAAATAAACTCTCTCTTCTCTTCACCACACCTCGACCTGTGTCCGTGTGATCTATTCATCTTCAGCGGCAACAATGTCTTTGAAGGAACTTGTGATTCTTCAGAGGTTAAATCAGTCAAGTGACAGGGATCTTGTAAAATCTTTATTTCAAGTGCTTACTTCCACCAAATTGTGATAAAAATCTGATAGGTGAAAGTTTACAGGATAGCTTTAATGGAAGAACAGCCTCTCTTCTGATATTTAATTCTCACATTTGAAATTCAAATTCAAAAGTATATAAGACAGAAAATATTTTTTGCCCATTTCATAAGCTTACATTATACTGTCAGGATGGCCAGGATGAGAGTCTAGTTGAAGCACACATTGCATTCTGTCTAAGTTTAACCAGGTTGAGCAAACTTTTCAGTCCAACACTTTCCAAAAAGTAGCAGCAGAATTGGGGGCAAACAAAAGAAGTAGATGAAGTAGAAATACTTCATAGGCATCGCTTTTTACATATTTAGGTATTGGAAAAACAGAGATAGCAGTTATGTGTAGCAAATAAATAAGCTATGGATTTGATGGAAAATAATTCATTCTGATGATAAAATCTTTGCCCCCCTTGCAATTTTAGCATGCACATTCTTTCCACTGCAGTCGCTGGTTCTTTGGTTAATGCCAGCAAAACTCAGCTGCTAGTAACTTTCCTCAGGTAACTGAACTAATTTCAGAGTAGCATTCATCTGGTCACATCTGCTCTTTGGCTTTTTTCATTTTTTATGAATTTTTTTTTTTTTTTTTCAGAGGACTGGTAGGGCAAAAAAGCCACGGGGACACCTGGGAGCAGCTGCACCGTGTTGCCTGGGTGTGTTTTCTCCCAGTGCAGCCTGCTCCAGGGGCTCTGCTGGCTCCATCTCTGAACACTCCTGGTGAGTGTCCCCCAGAAATCCTCCAAGCATCTCTGTTACCACCAGCTGCTGGGGAACCAAATGTATTCAGGCAGTCTCTCCTATTAACAGAAATCATGATTCATTTAAAAGCACAGAGGTGAAAAGCAATTAGTATTAGTGATGATATCAAAGTGAAATTCTTCTGGAGAGGAAAGACTAGGAGAGAGAAACATTTTTTCCTGATGTTTTTCAGTGATCTATATTTCTAGATAAAAATAAGTGATTCACCTCAAGAATTTTTGTCACTTGTTATTTAAAGGGAATTATCATGACTTGGCATAAGTTCTGAGGTATAATTCACAGTGTTTAAAATAATAAATATGTAAGATTCTCTTGGTAAACAGATCCATAGGAAGGGCAGGCAGATGGAGGTCTGCATGCTGTTTTGTTATATGCCCAGCATTACTTACATTTGGTAACTACTGAAACCCTTAAGCTTTAAATCTCCTCTTTCTCTTATAAAATACTGTGAGATTAGGAGGTCTGCACTAATCACGTGCCAACAATAAAAAACAAAACCTAAACCCATTGTGGAGCAGCCAAGTCAAAGGTGAAGGTATTGCCCAAATCCTCAAAGACAGACCTTTAGTATATTTTTCCCTGCTTAATATGATTTGTAAAATATGAAGATAAAGGTGTTTCTCTGTACCAAATTATCCCCTGAGAATAATGCATCAGAACAATGAGCATAAAGAGAATAATGCATTAATTAAAAGGAACAAAAAAACCTCGTTAACCTGAATGCTTCAGAGTCTGGGATTCACACTCAGATTATCTCTAATCCATTGTGAAAACAAATATTCGTTTACTTTTTTTTTTTTTTTTTAACTTTTTCATCTAATGGTTGGGGTAGATTAAGTGCCCTGGGTGTAGATGCACAAAGAAGCAGATAATAGCAGATGAATCTGAGTTTGAAAGATATCTATTGTAAGTGCAATTCCAAGTTGAAGACATAACTTGGTAGCATTTTTTTTTTTAAATATCACAGAATATTTATCTAGACTCTTCTGTGCCTAAATACTTTCCCCAGTTTTCTTATTTGCCAGGAAATAGAACAAGAAGACTCATGAAATATTCATTAATTTAATAAAAAAATAAGGTTTCGTTTCTTGAAAAGCTTTATTTCTGACATTTTCTAATAAAATCCTTGAATTTGATATGTGGAAGATGCAGTTTAAAATAATAAAATATATATATATATACAACAAATTCCATCTTTCCAAGCTGAACAAAATGTCTCTTTCATTCAGGATGAATTATTAAAATTTTTCACTTTAATAATTTCAAACATGAAATTGAAAAGTCAAAATAATAAAAAAAAAAGTATTCAAAATATCCCAGTGACTGTATTGATATTTACCTTTCTAGCTTGCTTGGCTTAGTACCAAATCTATATCCTCTTCTAAGAGATAAAAGAGAATATTTCTTAGAGAAGTGTTAATTTCAGTTCATTAGAGTCCTGTGACTGAAGGCCTTGAGCTGAATATGTGATACATTTTACCCTTAAAAAGATTATCCCCATATTAATTGAATTTCCTAAACATCCTTTAAGGAATATCGCTATTATCTTACTTCTTTATTGAAGGCAAAGCCCATGAGTGTTTAAAATGAGGCCAATTTTGCTGTGTTGAGAATAATGATTATCAGTTATATTGAGAATAACACTATGCCACCTTATATTAACTACTTGAGAAGGAAAAATAGAATTAACAAGGTCTACTCTTCTCTGAGCCTAACTATGTAAGTATAATAAAATTTGATTTAAAATTTACTTTTTTTTTTTTTTTTTAACTTATGAGCCAGAGGCTGTCTAGATGGCTGAAATTGGGAAGAAAAACTTTTAGTATGATTTATGTGCACTGAATGAGATGTGCTGAAGCCAAAAATTCTGTAAGTGACTCAGCTGAGTAGCATGCTCCAACTGTGAATGAGGTTCAGGGTAGTTTACTGGCCTCTTGACTACTAAACATGACATGGATTCTGACACGTAGCAGGGCAAAACAGTCAGAATATTACAGAAGCCATCAAGGAAAAGAAGTGCAGCACAGAATTGGTCATTGACTGAACATTCATTTCGGTTTTGGTTAAAGCATGAGCACCATTTAGATGCAGTTATCAGAACAAACAACTAGAAATGGATCCAGAACCCTTCTCAAGATTCTCCCATCCACTCCACTCATCAAAATGTTCTTGGGCTGAAAGTCAGCTGTAGGAAAAAGCTGCAAAGCCAAAACTAGTTTTCTTTTCAATGTGAATATCTTCATCCCCACCATACTCATTTCAGCAGAACGCCAGAGGGCTAATAGAAGATGGAGGTCAGTGAGTTTTTAAACCTATCATGGATTTTCTTGTTCTTTTACATTGAAACAATTTTCGCTGGAAACTTTAAAAGCCAAGAGTCATCAGAAAAGCTGACAGTTTGAAGGCAGTAGTATCCATACTGTATAGTATATTAGAACCTGAAAGTGGAAAAGCTTATTCTCAGTCAGTAAAACACACAGATTTTCAGAGGTACAAGTGCTTTCATCTTGCCCTTGCACTTAAGAGACCTTGTCAGTCCTGAAATTCAGAAGAGGAGGTCTTGTCTTGGCCATGAAACATAAAGCACATGAACATTTAAAATGCAGTTCAGAAAAATTTCTCAGTAGGATCGGATCTGAAACCCATTTACATTAATTCCTGATTCAGAAATATATCTGTAAGACTGTTCTCTCATTTAAAACTAAGGGTTTAGACCCAAGTATGTGATGAACATACCACAACAATAGTTACAGAAAACTTTCCAGAAAGCTCAGCTTTTTGGTCTATCAATCCTGAAACAGTTGCTTTGAGCAGCAGGAATTATCAAACATCTCAAGATACTCAGTTTAAAGACAAAGCTTTTGATGCCAGTCAAAGAAATGCAAGTGTCAGCATTTGGCTTATAACCTTCACAACTGTAACAAACAGCTTGGAAATGTGACATTCTGAGCATGATCACTGACCTAAACACAGGAATCCAGTATCATCCAGGATGCCCTTCTGGGCCCTGACTGCCCTCCAGCTCCACAAGGGCACAAGTCTTCTGTTTCTCCAGTGTCACATCTGCAAGACTCATGCAGATGCTCTGGATACCCCACCAGGTTATCTCAAGTGATATTGGCTATCTACACTGAGGAATGAATGCAGTTCTCTGTGAGAAACGAATGCAAGCAGAAGGATCCAAAGCTGATATCTCAGATCCATAATTATTTTTAAATTGTTATAATTATGAGAAGCTCACCAGTGATTTCAGAATGCTTCAGTTGGCAAGTATTCAACTGGAGTATGCAAAGAGATTTTTCACATGTCTCCAATTAATTAGGCACTGAAGTATTCAGCTAAGTCTTCCCTCAGATGAGCATTTATAGAAAGGATAACATTTTGGTGCAATTCTTTTACTAACAGGCTGCTTGGGAAACTGCAGTGTTTTGTGAAAATTTTGGAATGACTGCTTCAAAACCTTGACAATATGTTTAGTCTGCATAAATGAGGGAAAACATATTTTGTTTTGTTCAGCATGCTCTGAACTTTCACAGTTACATAATTATCTGCTCAGATGGTCCCACAGTCTTATTTTGACTGAAAGGGAAATTGGAAATGTTGATAAAATAAACCCAGGCTGGAAGCTTGGCAGCTCTGCCATTTGTTAGAGAGAAAAAGACCCAGGTTCAGGACTTTCTTTAGCATGTGATATTTTTCACTGCAAAACATTCCCTGACATGGTGATAGTTAGCTGCTAGAAGGACATTAAAAATGGCTGAACTATGCTTTTCTGGTCTTCTCCTGAATAAAGATATAATTATGAGACTGTTGAGTTGCATATTGTGGGACAAACTGAGATGTTGGCAATTCATACCACCCAGAATCTGAATCAAAGTACTTGATCTGATTTTGAAATGCAACAGCCCAGGGTTTTGTTTCAAAACTTTATAAATTCTCAGGAAGCCTCATTTTTTGTTTTTACAGTATCTTGTGTGTAAAATTAGGGTGTCAATGATTTCCTCTGCAAAAGCATTTTGGTGATACCAGTGCTATAGGCTATTTAAGGCACAGTCTTGATGAATAAAAAAAGGACAGGTATGATTCGAGTCTTAACAAATTGGTAAAATTAAAATTGAATGAAAATTTTCTATTTCTTGTCAAATATTTTGACAAACTCATCCTTGATCATAAAATGGATTTCAACGTGGGAAACTTTCTGTTGTAAATTCCCTGAAAATTATTGTCATTACTTAGTTCTGCACAAGCCCATAAGCTAAGGTGTAGATTTTTATAGAAAATGTGGAACTTTTCCTTGCCAGCTCTTTGCCTCCATATCAGCCAAGACAAAGATGGTCTGAAAGTGTAACTGCCCTGCATCTTTAATCATTGTCTGTGCTAGCAAAGAGTGAAACTTGCTTCTGGAGCTCTTGTTAAAGCATCTTACATCCCTTGTCCCTACGTGCAGATGCCATCATGGCACCCAAGGCACCTGGGGCTTGCTTCATTAATTTTCCATGTGTGCATCAACATGCCATGTTTTTCTGCTTACAATTTCATCGATTGGTTCTTGACAGACAATTTTTTCACAGAAAAATCAGAACTGTCTCCTACTGCTGCAGCAATACAGAGGTAGGCTTTGGGCAGATCTGGAAGGGAACGCAGACAGTTTATTTTCTCTTTCACACAACCAGTGGTGTGTCTGCTCAGTATTCATGAATAGGTGCAAGGTACAGCTTGATACAGATTTCTTAACTTCTGGGACTGCTAAAAAAGTGTATTGCTTTTGGCTCCTTGCATCCTAAGTTTCACAGTAAAACATCTCTGCTTACTTCAGTTCCGCTGGTTTCATAATTTCTCCCTTATCAGAGAGGCTGAACAAAACTGTGGAGGCCATGAGGCACTGTTAGCCTTGCCCATCCCTGCTCAGCCTCCCCAAGAGCCCCCTGCCCATGGGTGAGCTCCTGTCAGGGCTCTCTCCACCCTGCTCAGGGCACAGGATCCCATGGCAGCCTACTGGGGCCACCAGCTCTGCTGGGCCAGGCCCACCTGTGGTGCCACAGCCCAGCATGGCCTTATGTTCCAATGCCTGGGGAGGTGCCTGATGTCCGGGGCTGCCCCGTGTCCCCCTGCTCCTGGCTGGGGTGGCGTGGGATGAACTGCCATGCCCTGCTCTGCTGAGCTTGAGATGCCCTGACAAGGACCTCTAAACTATTATTAATGACTTAAACCAAGTCAGAAGGAATCCACATCTGTGTATGGTACTTATTTGGGAATGGTACATCCTGGAAATGGTTTAACATGCCATGGTCCCAGTCGATAATCACCTCAGTCATGTTACTGGAATACCAAGGCTACATACTGTTAATCCAGACTAGGCCAGGAAATAAATGTCACTTTCTCACAAAACCCCTTGAGCATCCATGGTCTCAGAAGAGCACAAAAACTTTGGTTAAAACTATGTAATGCTCCTATATAAAGAAATTAAAGTTGAGGGGAATGGAGAATAGTGGAGTTGGGGGTCCTCTGGATATGAACTGAACACAACTTTCCAGAGGCTGGCAGCCAGGTGTACGTATGATGTATCTCTCAGTGGCTTTCTCTGGTCTATTGACTCTTCATAATTTTTTGATTAAGATTACGACAAGATTAGGTGTGTCCACCATGCCTGTGATGAGCAGACTTACTTTATCTGTCAGCAGAAGACCCTGCCCATCAGGACTCACCACGACACAGGCTGTGTCTTTTGGACTGCACAGGCAACCCCATGGCATCCACCAAAAGCCTTCCTGCCTTCTACAGCCTTTCTCTGTAGACCTCTTGGGCCTTTATACACCTGTGCATTTAATATTAACAGAAAAATTTTCAGAATTCGAAGTCTGAGTATTTTCCAAGCTGTCAATCTAGAACCACACCATGTTCTTTCTGATGATCAAAACAGTTAACCCTTAAGACTGGAATGAAAGAACATTCTTTATTTTCAAGAAGAGCTCTGCGCTGAGAGCACTGACAACTTCATGCTGCATAGGAGCTCTGTTGGTTTTCCTGTATTCCAGAAAGAAAAGAGCATTAGGGCTATACTTTCTTGCAGGTATTCATTAATTCTGGTGGACAGGGGATCCCCAGGAAATGTTTCTCTCTTCCAGTGCAGCCTGCAAACTGGCCTGAGTGATTTTTTCCTTACAGATATTCTGCAGGTCTATAGGAGATGTTTCTGGGTTAAAGACACTCTTTTTCTTAGATGTGCCTGGATTAAGGGATAAAGGCTCATAGAACTTCTCATCTGTAAGTTTTTCTGTCAGTGGGACACAAATATCAGGGCTGCAGGAACACATCAGGACAGGCTTGTGCGGGACACTCCCCATTCCTCAGAGCAGAATACAGTTAGTTAACTTTAAAAATACAATCTGTTTTCATACTGCATAATGCTCAAGATTAAATGTGAATTTCTCATAGCCATTAGAGCCTGGGGCAGTCACCAAGCCCCAGCTGATAAATGTTGCTTAAATGAAAAGACATTTTTTTGTTAGGCTCCTGGCAATTCAATAATGATGTGGACAAATCTCCAGCAGGGTAACTGCCAGACTCTGCAAACTTTCAAGGAGTTTTTTTCAAATGTCATGATAGCAATAGGTCAAATCACTAATTTCCAGCTCAGAATCACATACCACAAGGATAAAGCTCATTTCCTTATAACTCCTACATGACACTGCAGAATTTCCTTTTTGATTTTGGAGACCATACCAGGAACACACAGAGCTGAAGTTAGAAATAGATATATAAATGATACATGATAAATGGCATGGCTAATGAGCCATTTTGTTTTGTGGTAACACCTTCAGGGCCTCTGACAGGATTTTGTCCTGTGGTGAGAGGTGCTATGGGCATGTAGCAGTAAAACCACATCTGCTCAAAGACTTTGCAGTCTCTGAAAAAGTCTTTGCAGTCAGAAAAGCAGTTTGCAGCACGAAGAACAATCTAATCCCTGCTCTAGATCCTGATGAGTGAGGCGTAAGAAGTGCCTTCGGTAAGCAAGAAAGGGGAGTAACTTATTTCACTGCTGTGTAGGCTCCAGCATTATAATTATATTATAAATGTCATGTCACGACACAGGATGTTATACAGCAAGTTTGTTCATATATCCCATTACTGGAGCTGGGAAAACTGTTCCTGATGAGCAAGTTAAATTCTTCAGCAGTTTTAACTTTTAGCATTAATCATAATGATAATAAAGTTCATGCTAATAGATGCATTCTATAATTTAGGTATCTAAATATAGCAGTTTCCTGAGGCTCTGACAGTGTGAGGTATTAGCTTTTCCTGACTGGAGTACTGAATGGGACTTTCTGTTGGGAGCAATGTGAATCATGGATTTAATATATGTAAATTCTTTCACGTCAAATCTTTTCATGGGTTACAACCTGCCTGCTCAGACTCACAATCTGTGTTTGATATGGCTACGATAAGAAGTTCTGAAGTATTTTCTTGTGGTGGCATACCATGGGGGGAAGGTTTGTTACATGTTACAGGGGAAAGGTAGAAGCTATGTGTTCCCCTTTGTAATACAAAATAAATGAAAATGAAAAACATGTGTAATCTCTAAAGCACTATTATTTTAAATTTATGAATCATTAACTTTCTAGTACAATAAGAAATAAACATAATTTAATAGGCAAAGCATAACAAAGGGAACTGGAAACATCTTTAAGTGATTAAACAGCAGAGATAAGCAGGTTTCAAAGTGAGAAATTGTTTTAAATATATTTCTTTAAATTATTAAGTGGATTGCTTTCCTTATTAGCTTAAAATTTTTATTCCCCAGAAATTATGTCTCACTTTTGAAAGAAGACATATTCAGAGAGAATGTACATGATAGAAACTGGGAAAGGATGCCGAAACCTCTGCCTTATGTAAAGGATATTGCCCAGCCAAAATGAAAAAGGAACAAGCAGGTTTTTTGTTACTGCTATAATGTGCTGTTCCCAAAGAGGTGACAGGAATGTGTTTGCTGAACTTACAGCATGTCTCTGGAAAACAATAATCCCCTTTACTTCTTAATCTTAGTGAGAAAGTCTAGAGCTAAGAAGGAAGACCTAAATTTAACCAGACTCAAGAATTTAATCAATTTTGGGTAAATTTAGCTCTCCTTCCATGTAATCTGGTGGCAGGCTGGTGAGACAGCAACCTTATGACAGGATATGTACTACTGAAATAATGAGCTGGTGACCACAACCTGACCTCAGACTGCTTCTACACGAGCAACACTCTCTCCTGCATGCTCGTTTCAGTACCACAGAAATGAATCCAACAAATCTCACCTCCAATCTGTTGCTCATTATTCCTAACCAAGGGTAGCACAGGGCCTTCAGTCCCATGGAGGGACACAGATGCCACAGCTTCAAGGCACCTCGGAATTCCTCAATATGTATGGAACACTGACCACTTCCTGGGTCCTGCTAAAAGCAAACTTAGGGGCATCAGCACACAGCCTCTTTCTCTTTTTTTACATGCAGAAGACAATATTTCTATTCCAGTATATCCTCTTTTTTAAGGATATGACCCAGCTTCATGGGGTATTTATGGTAATGATAACAGCAGGCATTAGCAGCGTTGCCTGGATGCTCTCCAGATAATAAACAATGTATGGGATTCCTGTCGGCAGGCTTCCACTCCGTAGCCAAGGGGAGTTACCTGAGATGCCCACAAAGCACAGACCTACAGCTTGGTCAAAGGGGGGTATTTTGATAGGCCCTCCATGAATCATTAGGACAGAGGATAGAAGAGCACAGCAAGAGCAAATGCTATGCTGGGGAACATATGGATAAACTCTAGGAAACAGTCCCTTAATTGCTGGGGAAGGACAGGCAATTAGTGCCAAGAATATGTTTATTACTGTATGTGTGTACGAGAGTGCATCCCAGTATTCTGGCTGCTCTCCAGGACTCTCAAGGTCTGTGGGTAATTGTAATAGACACAGAAGTGTGACCTAAGTACAGGTCCCATAAATTATCCTGTTGCATAATTTTTTTAATATTTTATTTATTATTTTTATATATTCTACATATACAGTTAAAGAAAATATATTTATCCTATACCAGCATTTTACTAGTAGAAAGATCAGAGAAAGAAATAATTTAAAAATCAAGGTCAGGAACAATTCCTTTTTTTTTTTTTTGTTATAATTACTTTGCCCATATTTACCTATTTACCTATTTAACCTTTTAACTATTAGCTTTCCTGGAGAAGTCTGCTGTGTATAAGTTTCTTTACTTTCCTCTAAGTAAGAAATTCTAAACAAACAGCTTCAAAAGTATTTTTAGTTCTGAATAGGAGTGGTTCAAGTTGGAATACTATTTTAGGGTGATCAAAACCCAAATGTAAAGCTGAGATTTTGAAAATTATTGAAGCTGAAAAAATATGAACTACCCAAAAACCTAATCTAGAACTGAGTTTCGTGTTATTAGATAAGTCACAGGCATTTCTATTTTTCACCACCAAAATTTATAAAAGTTAATTACAAATTCTCCTTTCATTATAAGGTCTGCTTTTTTTTTGAAAGAGAGAGAGATAGAGAGAGATAGAAACCAGAAGTGACACAAAGTTTTTTTCTTCCTTTTTTCCTACAAATTTACCAGAAGTTACAGAGGCCCATTTAAGCAGAACTACATTAGCATGCAAAACCTTTTTGTATCATAACCCCTCCCCATAAAATACAGTGCTCTGTATCCTTCTGAGTAATCTAATGTGAACTTTGTAGGACATAATAGTGCTACATCAGTCAAAGCCTCAGTTTCAACATAGGAACTCAGTTTGATCTAAATTGTCTAATAACATAGCCAGTGGAATTTTGCCCAAGCTACACTGATCATAAGTTTCCTTTATAGGTCATAAACAAACTGTTCTTCTTTTGTCCCTGATGGGCTAAAGTGCTTGATAAATAGAATAGAAATTATTCTATTATTATTAATTATTATAAGTCTCTGAAGGACTTCTGTGACGGGAATTGACAGATATAACTGGAATCAAGTCACGATCTAGTGCAGGCTCCATAAACATAGTATAAATATAGTATAAATGTAGATTTCTGATTTCACATTAAAATATGTCCATTCACAGATGATGGCCAGCATACCTTCAGAAACAGGGAGGTTTTGTCTGTAGGCAGAAAATGCGTGGGGAGGAAGTGCCTGACAGAATATGCTCTAGATAAATAAGGCAAGGTGGAGAAAGTAGGAGATTTGGAACAGTGACTTCCTAAGGCAAGAATGAAGCTCAAAGTACAAACATTCAGCTTGAAGTCAACCTCCAACCACCACTTTGTGAATGGTTTGAGCTTTACCATATTTGTTGCCTTGTTTTATATGAATCCTTGTCAAAGTTTTAGCATCTGTGGAGATCTAAAGTAATCAAAAAGAGCCCAAACCCATGAAACAAGAATTTGGTATTCCATTAGAATAAGCTTTGATCTAACATGTCATTGATTTTTCCATTCTTCAATTTTCTAATTCTGTTTTTCAGTTTTAATTTAAATATGATCACATTTTTTAATGTCATTTATTTCAAATGTTGTTACTAGCAATAGCAGCAAAATGAGGTATGGGAATGATGATTGCAATGTGGATTTTGAACTGATAATAACTGAGTACTTTTATATTAGTCTATGCAATCAATCCTTACTACAAGGTAGTTATGGACCTGTGCCATCTCTACTGCATTTGGTTTGAGCAAATTTTGGTTTTGCTTCTTTCACTGTAAAATAAATAACAACTCTCACACTGGGTTTTCTTATTGCAACAAATTTTTGACTACGTCTTTATAACACAGCACCTGAACTCCTCTGTGGGTGCCATTAGCCAGTGTTAACAAGAAACTATGATGTGTTTCAAGTCATATGGGTGACTAAGAATGGGTTCTGAGGGTCTTAGGCCCAATAAAGAAAATCATAAGTAGCTTCCTTTAGTTTGTCTCAAAAACCTGTGGCAGGACCCGAGAAGTTCAGTCCATGATTGCTATGAAAACTCCTTGAAATCTCCACAGATTATGCAACTGAAAATACAAAAAAACCTGCTATATCCCAAAGGCAGGGATTTCTTCTAAAATCGTCCTCTGAAAATATTTTGTGGAATTATCTTGATAAGGTAATTCTATACTATGATAAACAGTTTGTGGATGCAATTCATGCATTTGTTAATACTCCTGCTCAAAACCCAGATATTCCTCATTTGCTAAGGAATCACTTTGATACCAATGCATTAGCCTGGTGTCACAGAAATGCATGAGAGCCCTGGTTGAATGAATTTTAGGTGGATAAACATGTCTCTGTAATGTCTGCAAAGACACCTTACACCTAGAGAGCATTCAGTGTCCTTACCCCATCAAACAGGCTAACAAATCACTGCCCTGCAAAGAAAGAAGCAAGCCTGGAAAAACTCTGGGGGGACTGGGCAGAGCGGCAGTGTGCTGCATGAGTGCTCCAGCTCTTCAAAGGAGATTCAGGCTTTAACTACTGCTTCCTCCAAAGATCTCCTGGGTCTGCACAATTTAATCCAAACCCAAAATTTCCCGCTCCAACCTCCCCTTTTTGTTCTAGCAACAGTAACTTTCTTATATTTTCTTTCAGCCAGAAAAAATCAGTGTCACACAATGTGCTTTGGAAGGAAGAAGTTCTGATTGCCGAGAAGGCAAAATTCAGGAAGGAGTGACACCTCCAGCTGTTAAACCCAGTCAGTCTTCTGCCCTGTAAATGCTCTAGATTCCTGGCAAAAAAAGGAGCACCACCACCCAATTCCATGCCACTAAATAATTTTTTGCCTTGCAGTTGTTTATTCTGGTGTGTTACAGACACGAAATTGTTAATATAATAATATATTAATAATAATATATATATTTATATATAATAGAATATACACAAGAGAGCAATGGTGCCACTGTACCTATGACAGTCTAAAAATATATGGCACACGGCTGGCAGTGAGAGATGGTATCTTTTGCTAGATCAAGCAGCACAGTGTTAAAAAAAAAAGGACAAGATATTGAGTGAAAAAGTATTTTTTTTCTCCTGATGACTTGATATAACCTTCTTCTCAGCCTCTTAAGAACTTCTATAACTAAAATATATTTGCTTAAGGATGACACTGTTTGTTGATATTAAATATCATGTGATCATACAATAGTTAATTCTACAGACTATTTAGTAATACATCATGTTGCAACAACACAAACAGGAACAAACATTTAATGAAACATTAAAAATCAAAGTGAGTGTTGACATTCATCCTGCTATTGCCCAGATTTGATCAAGTCTTCCACTATTCTTACTAGTTGCAAAGGTTTTCCTCAATGTTTCATTGTATTATCTCAGATTGTGGTTGAAGACTGAAGGATCATAAAGAAAATAAAATAAGAAAGGAGGAAAGATAATATTTTTTGAAACTGTGGTCAATTATTCATCTGGGTCAGCTGTTGCAATGAATGATGTCATGTAGAGCTCACTTAGCAACAAAATACAAACAGAAAATCTTGTTCCACCGAATGCAAAGTACTGCAAATTATGTAGATAATGAGTTTTTAATGACTAAGTTCACTTTGTGCATAGTCTGAGAAATGTCCCTGTAAATGTTGTTTACGTCATGAAAAGGGCACATTAGGTACAGTTTACCACTCTGCACTCCCTCCCTGCACTTACAGTAACACCATTAGAGAAGAGATTTAAAGATATTTGAAGCCTGTTGTAATTACCTCACATGAAAGAGAAGTTTTATATCAAAATCCAGTGAGAAGGATATTTCAGTAACAATGTAAAGTCAAAGTGCTACGAAAGACCTTAGTATTTCTTAAGGATTTCATCCTGCATGTTAAAAGGCTACAATTTAATTCCAGGTTACAATAGAAATTGCAGGTATATAAAAATCAAAGTGGTTCATTTTGCTTGACTTTCAGTTTGCTACTATAGAACTAATTATGAACATCTAGCACATTTTTTTTTTTAGAAGGAAAAAAGGATGTACATACAGAAATTTGGTTAATAAGAGAGAAATATGGAGAATACATGTAAAATTTTGAGTTGCCTCACTATGATAGTAATTTTAAACTAGTTCAGTCAATTTTATACACATTGTAACAGCCTTGGTACGATCATATGAGATCCATATCT
This sequence comes from Poecile atricapillus, assembly GCF_030490865.1. Lineage (NCBI taxonomy): Eukaryota > Metazoa > Chordata > Aves > Passeriformes > Paridae > Poecile > Poecile atricapillus. Next base: position 121,800,324 of record NC_081250.1, on the reverse strand, counting down.
GATTGGAAATCAGAAGCATTTTATATATAACTATATATTTATTTATCACAATAAGGCTACTCATTTTACATCTTTCATTATGAAAATGCTGAGTGCTTTGTGAACACTGTTTTTTACTGCTTGCACTCTGTGTTTTTAGAGAACATTTTCTGTTTTAGTCAATTTAAAAAATCTATCAATTTCAGCAATAGCAAGGTCAAAGTACTAAATACCTTTGACTAAGTATAGTGACTTCATAAATGCATGCTGATAAATACAGCAGTATATTATGAAATGTTTTATTTAGACAGAATTAAGCCATTTTGTTTTAATTTCTAATTCTTATTTATGGCATAAAGTTTAAAAAAGGAGAAAAAAATATTTTTAAATATATATTTTTTCAGAATTTTTCAAGGCTAAAAAGTCAGTTTGTGGTTGTGGTTTTTTTGTTGTTAAATTTGTATTTTTCAATGGGAAAATTCTCTGTTTTAAATTTCCATACGAGCTCCTGTGGTAGATAGATTACATAAAAACTATGTGACAACTAGTACTCTTTTTCTATGGCAATTTTGCGTGTTATGACCATTTTACATTTCCCTGTATATTTACTAGGAAATATATTTATATTTCCTTGTATATTGAAGAAAATAAGAGAAAACATTTAACCCTAATTGCATTTTTCCCAGTAAAATATCTGAAAGTTTATAAATGTCTTTGCCTTGAGACATTATCACAACACCCAGCCTGTTTTAAATGGTTAAAATTCTTCACCATATCTTGGCTTTAGTGACCCTGGTTTCCAAAAGTTGCTGTTTTTTTATTTTCACATGACCTCATTATCTAGTGATCACTGGTTTCCTTTGCTGGGATTTTTCACCACTTCCATCCAAGTACGTTTTTCCTTACAAAACACTTCGCCAGTGTTCCCTGCCACTTTGTCAGCAATTTGAAAATGCCCATTCAAGCACTAAAAATAAACCCAAGGAGTCTGAAAGTTTGAATAGAAGTTTCTCAAGTAGCCTGAAGTGAGCAGTAGGGTGTCCACACTGGTTATATAAAAGAAACTGAGAATGAACTCTTTGTTGATTGCTAAGGCATTGATAAAATGTTTGCTAGCTGTGCTCTCACCTCACTCCATCCCAGTGGCCACAGATGATTGCTTAGTCATAAACCTTTTGAACTCAATTAGCCACCACAGTAATTATCAGCAGTCCTCATAAACCCCACTAACTCTGTAACAATACACCAGAGCCAGTTATGACGGACTTTGTAATGATGAGCAATACATGCAGCGGTTTTACCCCACACTTGAAATGTTTCTTTTCAAATGCAGACAATCCAAGCCACAAAAGCAATTTTGCGCACAAAAAGCCAGTATCACCTAACTTGGGCAGAGTGCTAGAGCTGCAGCAAAAATGTCATCTCTGTTCCCCTGGGAGACTTGGAAATCATCACATTCCTGCAACAGCAAACTCAAATGTTCATCTATTTTATACTGGATGCCGTGAAGTCCAGTTGGTTGACAAATTACAGATTTGTATTGATTTTCTAGTCCTTTTAAAAGGCTCTACCAGAAGTATTAGTGTTATGCCACCTTTAAATTAATGACATACTAGTTTTTATAGCCTATGTCTATCACTAACATAAAAAAATGAAGACCACAGAAAAAACAAGTCTATTTTCTTCTGTACAAGGAAAAAAAAAATAGTAGTCAATATTTTGACTGGGCCTCTGAAGAGTAACACAAATAAGATTATACAAGAAAAGAGATCCCACTTGATAAGACGGTGGCTTTGTGAAATGATATACCATGGGTCAAATCCATTAGGAAGAAAAGGAAGTCCCAAGAATTGGCTGGGGCAAAGACTGAACAGCATTCATAAATTAACTGATGCTTAAAACTGTTATTCATTATGCTCTATTTATCAGCTTGTAAAGGTTCCCATTTTAATTTATAATAACAGTCCTCTTAAGTTATCACCCTTCTGCCACTTTTCATTACATTAGAAAATTCAGTTTTGTATACCTTGTTCTTCCACAGAGAAGCAGAAATTTATTTTCTTTCCCATCTTTTGATTACAATATTCATTTTTGCCTAGATTCTCTTGACTTTTATTAGTGCAGTAATTTACTGGAAAACTCTCCACCACCTCAAATCTGTGCCCATGAACACCATGCTGCATCTTGATTTGTCTTCTTGATAGCAGAATACTGAATTCAATTTCAAAGATAAAAATGCCATCCCGTTTGATTCATCAAGTGGAATAAAGCCCTCTTGCTGAGAAAGCCATTTGAATGAGGGTTAACTGTGACCTGTGCTCCTCCACAGTCCTTGGAACATCTGGCCATATGGGCTGTAAGCAGATTAATCCAGTGCTTTGCACTCTCCTCCTTTAAACAGCTTAAAGGTTGCTGTTTAAATAGCACGGCATGCAATTTTTAAAAAAAAGATCAGCAAATATTCTAAATAACTGAGACCAGATAAATAAACTCTCTCCATGGGAAATTTTCAGAGGACCTAAGAACCAAATTATTTGGAAATTACTTGATTTTTTTGTGATCTTATGTTTTAACTTGATATATCTAATTTTAATCTTTCCCAAAGTTGTCAAATCCTATCTAGCTAACATGATTGATCTGGACATACAACTTCCACTACTCCTGCTTCTGACAATTGCAATAGACAGTTTTAAGGTCTGGGTAAGAGAGACCTACAGTAACACCAGCTTGTCTGGATGAAGCCTTTATGCCTCGGTGAAGTGTCCCTCCCATGGTGCTGGTGGCAATGTACTTTTAGCTTCAGCTGTAGCTCCAAAAAGCTGGAAAGTTCACCCTCCCAGGACTGACCACCCAGCTGGTGCCTGTTAGTGCCCAGAGCATAAGATTCTCTCTTGACATGTCCTCTGTGGTGCAAGCAGAGGCAAGGCTCTGGCTGATGCTTTTGGCCGCAGGAGCAATTGCAGCCAGACTGTACTGATGAACCAGAGGTCATGTGGAGGACACAAATGCAGAGGCTTTTTTTCTACCTGTTTGGTTTTTTTTGTTTTTTGTTTTTTTTTTCCCAACAGCACAATAAATTGCTGGTGCTAAAACAACAAATACTTTAATTCAGTTTTCTTAAAATTTATGTTTTCGTGTTTTTTTTTTCCCACTGAAAATTAAAACTTCCTCACAGGTGGAATATTGGTTATATTTGAAAACAGGCGAATCCATTTAATTTATTTTAAAATTAAAGGTTTCACACAGAAATAATTATTTTAAAACCAAATCAGATTGAAGGCAAGTTCCAAGCCATGTGAAGTAAGTACTTTTTATCCCATCTCTGTTTCTTTGGTAAAAGCAGAAACTAAACTCCACAACCCCAAATGTTTGCTTTGTTTGAAATTGTACTTTCAGGTTGTGTGATACATCTAAGTTCATATCTGTTTCTTGATTTCCAAGCACTTAATCTCTCAGTTCTTGTACTTCAGAGTTACTACACTAGAGATTTAGTTCTTTATGCTTTGTGTGTTTTGCATGATCAACCCTGGCCAGAATAATTGTTTTCCTATGTGAGTTTGAAGTTGTCCCCTTCACAGATGTGGGTGGTCACTGAGGCTCTGCAGACAAGCCGAAGTCTTATTATCTTCATTTTGCGTAGCTACTAATTTTGAAGTTGTCCATCATGATTAGTTCTGGGACTAAATCCTGTCAATTACCAACCATGGTGATTTCAAGGTTGTCTTGCTAACTTTAAAGAGAGGAACTGAGGAAACTGATGATATCCTCTGAAACAGTTTCTGAAGTTGGAACTCTTTTTAACATGCAGAGCAGCACATTGCCTATTACTCTGCATTCCTAGTTAATGGAGAAATTATTACCAGATAGCACTAAGTTTAGAAAAGGAATGATATCTTGATTGAGTTATTGAACTGACTCTATTAAAGAAAACTCCATCACTCAGCTGACAATCCCTGCTCCTCATTCTGTTGTGCATCTTCTAGGAGAGGACCTGAATGAGAGCAGAGTGCCAAGGCTGAGGACAGATTGCGCTGGAGACCGATTGCAGCAGCATTACCACAACTAAAGCAGTGCTTTCAGGACTAGATCTCACCTCTTGCTTAAGCTGTAGCTATTGTGTACACCAAAAGGCCTTTCAAACAGGAAATGGCAGAAATTCTCAAATTTTGGGCTGATGATACTACTGACAGTACTCCACCAGCCAGCTCAGGTCAGATGAGTGTGTGATGCATGGTCTTTGTGGATAATTAACAGCAGACTTTTTGAAGCACCACAGGCCCAAACAACTTTTTATTTCGAATAAAACATATGCAGCACAGGACACAGGAATTCTTTATTCCTAGACCATGATAGAATATAAGTTTCCAGTTCTTTAAAAGTTTTTGATTTTAAATTTTTCCCATTCTATCTGGGTTGAAATTAAGACCTTTCTAGTGAAAGCCCAAATCTCAGAATATCATAAACTAGGATCTTCATCTAAAATTGAAGATAATCCACATGAACATTCTTCAGCTCCCAGTTTCTGCCAGAGATTTCCATTTTACCAGCTCAGCTGGGATTCCTGACTACTAGATTACAGACCTGGTATCTCTTGCTGTGCCCTAGTAACTACTCAATTATTTAAACACGGAATAGCTCCAACAGATGCTATTGCAAGAAACACATTCTACAACAGCACAGTCAAGGCATTCATCTGGGACACTGGAAACCAAGGGTCAAGTCCTTTTACCAGAGAGGTTTAAAATCTTTATACAAAGAATTAAATTTATGCTAGACACTCAACACCAGTGGGTCAGGGGAACATAAGTTCAGGACTATATTCTGTCCTCGGATGGAATTAACTCCACCACCGGTCATTGGGAAAATAATTTAACTGTTGAATTTTGGCAGAAATAAGCTCTTACATCTTATAAATTGGCATCCTAAGAAGCAATAGAGATCCTCCCTACTTAGTAATGCAAAAGTCTAATTGACAGTGCTACAGACACTCTGACAGATATTTGGTATGAAAACCAGATATTTTGTGGAAGTGCAGAAGTTTGATTAAAATAATAAGGTATTAAAGCAAATTTCAGAGTTTCAGAGTGAAAAAGTAGTTCACTTTTTCAGCAACTCAAACAGAGTCTTTGCAGTGCAAGCAGCAGACTAAACTGCCTTGGAACTGGATAATGAGTCCAATATTCTTGCTGGGGAAAGGACTCCTGAAATGATGTAAGTCCAGTGAAGATCCATGCAGGTCAGTGGAACTTTGTGGCTTCACACCTGTTAGAAACACAGCACACAGTCCCTTGGCAATCAAACCAAACCTCTAGAAATTTAGCTGTAGTCACTGGGGAAAATACATTTGCCTTCAGCTCATAGTGAGAATGCTGCTGTATTTCCAAGGCTGCTAAGAGTTGTGGTGGTGTAACTCCCCTCACTCTGGGAGACTTTCATCATGCCGATGTTAGAGCTGCGGGCTGTAAGTTTTGTGTGGCTCTCAGGGTGTGCAGGAGCACTGGATGAGGCTAGACCAGCATTCATGAGCTGGAGACCAGCAGTACAGCCACTGCCCACCCCAGTACAAGGGGCTGCATCTGGCCTGGCCACTCCCGAGGCCCCTGAAACCTGTACGAACTCAGAAGAGCAGGCAGATGGAAAGCACAGAATCACCCCGTATGAAAAGCCCTGATTTACAACAATTGGATGCAATTTCTTCTTTCTGAAACTCAGTGGTTTCATGGTATGAATGATTCTCTGACTACTGCTAAGATAATGCCTTTGTTCAAACTGATACCCTGCAATACTTTGCATAAACACTGTTAATTACATATTTGCACTGTATATCAATTTTGTCTGTGCCCACAGATTTCCTTCAAAAAACAGAGAAATAAAACTTAACACAGTTTTCACATACATCACCAGCTGCCTGTCTGGTTTCTTAGAAGGGAACAAAAACAGTGTAGGTGACAGTCAAAACAGGCAAACTCAGTCACTCCCAAATCATATTTACCTTCCATCACTGCCTTTTCCTTTCTAATTCATCTATAATGAATATCCTCCTCTCTTCATTAGATCCTGTTACTGTTTCTTTGTCTGCAGTAACATAATCCACATGGTTTAAAAACACAATTCCCTATCTCTATTTCTTTCCCTTTACCATTAGTATAATTGGGGTGAAGCTTTTCCCACGAGACCAACAGATAGAGTTTGCAGTAACAAGGTACTGGAGGAGATTAAAAGCGAGAGACCTTTAAGGCAGGGGGAAACACTGCAGCAGCTGTTCAGATGAACGAGCCTGGGTTTTGTGAGGCTCTGAGCGCCTGCTGCTGCCATGTTACACATGAAGAACTAAATGTGATGCCCAAAGGCAGAGTATGTGCATTTGACAAGGTAGGATGCCTTCCCCCACCTGGGTGCTTTCAGGCACAGCAAGAACAGGGCCAGCTCTTGAAAGCCGCACGGCAGCAGCTTTTCAGCCGCTGCTGTTGCTGCCTCTGGTTTTCAGGAGAGAACAAGAGGACTCAGTGAGCCCCTTCCTCATGGCTTTCAGAGACAGCACTGCAAGAGATCCACATATCACAAGAAAGACAGGAAAAGATTTGTAAAAGAGGGAAATTGTTAGAGTTCTATACTCTTTAAAATAAATCTCTTACTCTGCACGGTGACTTATCTTTTCCGGGATTATTTTCACAGCCACGGATTTCCCTTACTTCTTCACTAAGTGAATATCCAAAGCAAGACTTTAGTACTAAGACATATGGAAATCAAACAAATCAAGATCCATATAAGCTAGCGTCCCCTGGTTGACCTGTCATGTGTGGAAAGCAACATAATCCTCAGATTTTGGATTGCATCCAGTCTGTAAAAACATGTGGACTGTGAGGAGAGGATTGGGAGGCAGGCTGAGCTGCAACAGGCAGTAGATGTGGACACTGCTCAGCAGTGCCCTCAAAGAGCTAAGACCCCACAAGTCTGTGGGATACATCCCTCTGCCCTGCTGCTTCTTCCAATTTGGCTTGTGAGAGAAAGCCTTGAAACAAAAGACAGCTCTCTGCTGTGAGATCAGTTACTGTCAAATCCCATCAAACCCATAATGGGCAACCTCGAGTCTCATCTCTGATGCTGGGTGTTAGAGCTGGCAAAATAGAACTACAGCACATGTCCTGGTATTTGTTTCTGCCAGCTGTGCTCTGTTTTGTATTTTGGGGGAAGAGGATGGAGCTCTTAACTGGAGTTTATTTCAGTTCCTTTGCCTTTCTACAACAGAATCCAATATGAACAGTAAGCATAATTTGAAAACTGTTTAAGAGGAATATATTACAGTAAAGTAATGAAATGGTCCCTTCTCAGCATAATGCTGCCTGCAATTTGACAGCATTTGATAAAGCAGTAGCTGTCCCTGTTCCATTGCAATGTATATGCCTGTATCCTGGCTGGCTCAATCTGTTTGACCTCTGGCTCTGCCAGAATGCCAAAATGCTGCTGTGAGCATCAGAGGAACATGCCAAAGATGAGACTAAGAAATGCTGTGTAAACCAGCAGAATACAAGTGCTCTGGGCCCTGCGAGGGAGGTCTGCTCTTTGAGCTGCCCACATTGCCCGTGGGTCTCCTCCAGCCCAGGCACATCAGAAACTGGGGCCAGGGGCCAAATGCAGCCCAAGGCAGAGCTGGCAGCTGAAGATGCTGAGGAATGCACTGGCCCAGAGTCCAGAAAGGCAAGAGGCAAGGCCTGTCTGTCCCATCCCCTAGAGGAGCCAGGACAAAATCAAGGAGCAGAAATGACTGTACTAGGGGAAGAGTGAGGGACAAGGCTGGGTAGTGAGAGAGGTACACAGCTACTGCCAAGAGACTCTGCAAGCAGACGAGGACAGTTGAGGTTATTGATTCCTCTATTAAGTGAGCAGGGCACACATTTAGTAGTTGGATTTAGCAGACTATTTCAGTGGAAGAGCTGGGCTGTGGAGCTCTGAGCTTGGGCAGAACCTGTTACCTGAGCCAGAGCCCATGCTGCAGTAGCAGAGGGAGGATGACATAGTGAGGGAGGAGGAATACAGCTTCAGCGACCTAGCTCTACTCTGCTAACCCTACCCTTGCTTATGGAGGGCTGGAACCTGCAACTTTTTTGGCAGAAAAGGGACAAGTGCTATGAGCCACCTCCAGCTCCTGCCTGCCTCGCTCCACAGCCCTGCAGCACAGGGGACATGACCCATCACACTGTGGGACAACCAGGTCTTCAGTGAGGCCATGCTGCCATTACCCTTCAGACAAATATACTGCAGCGTGGACCAGTAGCATCCAAACACATTAGGACCACTCTTTTAAAACAACCTCACTTGAACTCCCCTGCATTTTTTGCCTTTTGATACTTAACAAAGATCTCAAATCCCTTTGACCCACTCATTCCAGCTCTTTTAAGTAATAAACCCTTGCAAGACAAGCACAAGAAGTAAAAGGTTCCTTCATTTAAGAAATCCTGCACAAAACACTACCCTTAGAATAGTTTTTAGGTAAGATCTAGCTGAAAATGGCAGAATTATATAAGTCCTAATGTAAGATTTTTCACATTTCATGGAAACACAAGTACAAAACAGCATATTTGTTATTCATTACATGAATCTCCATAAACCCCCAAGTCTTATAAAATGTAATGTCAAGAAAAATCTGATTAAATGATGCTGTTCTCCCTCAGGGAAAACCTACTTAAATTAGAAGAAATTGTGTTAAAGCCTGCATTTCCTGCTCCATTTCACCTTATTTACCATTTCAATAAATTTACGCTAGGCTAAAAAATTGCAAAAACCACTGAATGTCAGGTGAACACCAAAAAACACATGCATTTAATATACTCACCTGTTTAGACTTAATGCTTTTCAGTTGTCTACTTTCAAAGCTAAAGTATTTTCTTTGGGCTTAGTTTTGTCATCTTGACATTTTAAATAATCTGAATATTTAGCTACATTTGTCTCTGGCATAACTGGAGCTTCCTGCTTTAATTTTGGTCAATAAGAGCCCTTGAAGTGGATAGCTAATGCTATTTTGAAACTACATTCAAGTATTCTCAAGTATTAAGTGTGAAATTTGACTCTAGATTAAAAAAAAAAAAAATCTTTGGTTACCCTTTGCAATAATTGCATCAGTATTCATTTAACTTTGATTTAGGAAGACAGTTTTATTGTGAGTGATTACATGATTACTGAGAATATAACTGAAGATTATCAAATAATAATGGATATTTTGTCTTTGATTTTGTGTCTATTATGCAGCTGTGGATTCTAGTGATTCTTTTCTTACTGCTCAAGTTGCTACTCTGCCAAAATCTAACCAGCTTTAAAAACACTAGCTAAATTCATACCTTAGACCACTGACACACATATAGAGGTAGTAAGAAATCAAGCATGATACTTGTCTCCTTAAAATACGGGCATTCACTTTGTGTGTCCTGTCTCATACGCTGGACTGCAGGAGAATGTGCTGCACTGTATGAAGTGTGTGACATCTGCTATGGCTAACAGATATTAATGAGCTTGCACATGTGTTCTCCCTCAATTTACTGGGCTCATGGCAAAACTGTGAAGGCTGATGCAAAGGCAGATTTCATTGAGCTGGAGGCAGCTCGGGGAAAAACTGGTTGAGTTGTCTTCTGTCAGGGTACGGGGTCACTAAGCAGACAAGTGCCAACCATCCTGTCAGTTTAGCAGATTTTAGTTTCCTCTTAAACTCTCACTTAGTCTGTCCCTCACAAATTCATGGTTCCCTCTACTTTAAACTTTGTTCATATTTTACTGGTGAAATTTTGGGTTGCTTTCTAGACTCATGAATCTGCTGTAGGGAGGGACAAGGCCATGCAAAACTCCTGCTGATGCAAGACCTCTTTTGCAGCTTTAATTATATCAAGATACCAAGAATAAGCACTTCTGGGCAGTGATTTTCATTATCAGAATGATTTCTAGACTCAATGAGTTTTTAATAGATTTTCAGTTTCTTGGCCACCTTTTTGAACACCAGGGAGGGGCCATTTGAAAAAGAACATTTTTTAAAAAGGCTTAGACATTGTTCAAACACTTTTCAGTGTAAAAAACTTACAAAAAGAAAAATGACATATCCAACTTTCTCTATCTGCTGACTGGTAAAAATAAGAATTCAATAGGAAAGCAAAAAATCAAATAATTCCTTGCTTTTAACTATTCAGAATTTAACTTTCATCCTGTACAGAGAACATGGAGTTTAGCAGACTATTGCAATGCAAAGTGCAAAATATTAATCCTTGAACTTTCACTGAAATTTTTTGCTGATGTGCTGAATTGTGGCAAGAACTCTGTCAATCTGGATGCTGAGTGCTGGACTTTACCTAAAGGAAACCTTAAGGTCTAAAACAGGACAATTTTGGCTGAAAACACACCAAAATTCAGTGTCAAAATGAAGGTAACACTTGGAATAAAACTTTTAAAAATAATAAACAAGGCAGAAAGAAAAAAGAGAACAACCAGGATACCACAGAAATCATAACCAAGTCCAAGATAACTGATAAATAAAAAGGAGAAGTACAAGAAAGTCACGACTGGCATAGATACCTATGTAGATGGTGTATAACACACAGACAGGACTGTTTAACTCATTTTTTCTGCTTTCACAAGAAAGATGTTTTTAAGAGCATGATGAAGTACTTTCTAGCACTTTCAAGAAGGGTATCAAACAGCATGTATAGGAGATGAATACTTTTCAGGCTGTAACCCTGCAAAACTCACATAGAAGATCCTATTTCTTCTGGAACTCAGTCAAGCTTTTGAATAGAAGCAAGCTCATCTGCCTTTGATCAAAACTTTTTATTCAGTTAGTACTTTGTGACCTAAGATTTCACTTAAAATGCAGATTTATAGATAGTCGATACCTCGACTCAGAATTAACGAAGTGTACATGTCTCATTAGCAAAGAATTTGGCATGACAGGAGAAAATCAGTAGATCAAAAGACTTGATGTTGTGGTTCCTACACCTTTGTCAGATGTAGTTGAAGGCATTTACTTTGAAGCAGAGTTTGTTTCTGAGATTGAAAGTCTCCACCTCTTGGGGCTCAATGCTCTTCATGGCCACATTGTTTTGAACTCTAACCTCAGAGAGATTATTCAGAGAGATATCCTCAGAGAGACATGTATTCATGAGAATTTGGAGGTGATTTTCCAATTAAGCTTCCTCCAAAAGAAATTTAAAATCCAAAATTGTGATCCTAACTAAACCAGAACATACTAAATGGAGGTGATACGGGGATTTGCTTCAAACCAGCCAAACTACCACTACAACTGTAAGCATCCACCTCAAGTAACAGAGTTTCTTGCTGTGCCATCATCCATGTCTCATCTCCACAGATTTTACCTAAGCCCTGTATTTTAGAGGATGATTCATAACACAACCAACATGTTACAGAAAAAGAAATCAAGTTTCATGTCTCCCCTGTGGCTGTCCAGAGGATCAACTCTCCCTTTGGCAGTGCTGGCTCCCGACAGCACCTGCCAACTGGAAGGCTGAATGAAGCACTTGTGAAGGTGCCATGAGAAATGTCTTCTGCAGATGATCTACCTGAAGAGAAGAGTAAAAGCTATGAATCATTCTGAAAGGCCAAAGTACTATGGCCAGTTCTAGGAAACTTTACTGCCTGAAAAAAAAAAATTATCAGGATGTGAAACAAGGAAAAGCAGCAATTTACACAGCTTCTTCAGGGCTAAACTGCTATCTCATATTTAGGAGCTCTAGGCATCAAGTATCCTTAGTTACCCATGGAAACTAGGCCTGTGTGAGTAAAAACCACACAGCTGAACAAAAATAAACACAACAGAAAATCTTCATTTGAGCTGTTGCAGATAATAATATATGCTTTCTTTGGTAAATTGAGATGAAGATTTGATAGCTCTAATAATTTTGGGGAATTTATGATAAAAGTAGGAAAATAAAAGAAATTCTGGACTCCTTTTATAACAGAGTGAATTGACTTTCAAGCACCAAGGAAAATGCAGCTGTGCAAACATGCATACCACCACCACACTCTGGAAGTCAATCTCCAACAATTAGCAAGTGATTTCCAAGCCAAATTTTGATTAATTCTGATTTGGCACAAACTGGAATTCATATATCTCTTCTCCAAAGACAGGACTCTAGCCATCAGACTGTAAGTGTACTATAGGCAATGAGGAGCATCTAGTCTGTCTTCTCAAATCCACTGAATTTTGGCTAAACTTTTTCAAATCAAGTCCAATTGATTGACATTATCACGGAGAGAGAGAATGGTGTTGAGCCTATAGCTCATGCGCTAATAAGGAAAGTCCACCACATTTTCAATTGAATCTAAAAGGTTCTAATTCATTTTTCATACAGTTCTTAATGAAAATAAGCTTTGAGTAGTGGGAAAATAAGATTTATTTTTCTAGAAAATGGTATTCCTTCCTTCATTCCTTCCACATCTTCTAGCTAATAGAGCACAAGGATGTCAAATTCCTCAGTTGCATTTGCCCCTTCTCTGAGAAGTCTTCAGATACATGCATGCAAAATGGAAAATGTAAATTACAAATTGAACATCTGTAAGGTAATCATCTGGTGAAGACCAGTAAGCCTTCTCAGGAAAATACAAGAGTTTTGGTTAAATTATTCTGAGCTGTGGAAATAGGTTCCTGGGTGCCCGTGTATGTGTATACATATAAATAGACACACGCATCACAATTCCAATTTTAGCAAGGGGAATATGCACATCTTGTCTCATTACTCACATTCCATTTTCTACTTTGCCTAAAATATATTTAGTTACATCCAAGCCTGGAGTATCTTTGAATTTTTGCTTGGAAGGAGTACCCAGCTTTTTAAACTCTTACCTGGTTAAGCTCTTTTCAGAGGAACAGCTCTCAATTCCCTGTTACACTAGGAGTACAATAGAAGGAACAATTTGCCAGTCTATGTGCAAAAAGCTCTTGTACAAAGGAAGTTTTCGCAGGTCTGTTGTGCAGCATGAAAGCAACCCTTTGGTGATCCAAATCCAATCCACTGAAGACTTTAGTGTGTAACGTTAATGGCTTGACTTGCTAGCACCTTCCATTTTAGAAGTGGTAAATCATAATGTATTTACTGTTGGTAGGATAAAGTATTAAGGTATTTTTAGACATTTCACCCTGTGTATACCATAAGTAAGGAAAACAACCTTAGGTGCAACTTAGCCTACGTATTTCATATTTAGTCCCATATTTTTTTTAATACAGGATGGTCTGGCATATTTTCCTTCAACTATATGCAATTTCGTGTTATGGCTTGCCAAGTTATTTTAAAGAGATTTATAAAGACAGCTCATAACATCTTCAGAGGCTGAAAAACTGTTATATCTGTAGGAGGGATGGAAAGGAATCTGAAAACCATTTTCTAGAAGGGGCTAATGGCTGAGAGCATGAGAAGAACCTAAGAACAATTTCAGTGGTATTTACAAGAATGCATTTTCCATTTAGCTCTAGGAAGAGGCTCTCGCATGGGTCAAATGTTGCTTGGCAATTTGTCTGTAAAATGCAATTTGAGTTTAAAGCACTCTGAACTAAAGCTTCCAGAGTCTTACTTGTGGCCTGATAAGGAAGGTTTAATTTCAGTAACTGCAGACTGATTCTCTATTTCCTTTCTTAAGCCACTAATGTCACTAACTTGGTGAATGCACTCCCAAAGTGATACAAAGACCACAAATGTCAGTACTAGAGCAACTGTCCCCAGGGCCACAGCCTGCAGGACAACTGGAGAAATGGTGTCTGAGCTCCTGGCATGTCTACATACAGGAAAAGACAGAGGCAAAAGCAGAGATGAAAGAATCACACCTTAGGCACAGACTTTACTGTGTGACTCCTCACTGTGGCCCAGAGCATTTTACTCAGTGTCAGTTTGCTCAGTCTCCAAAGGCAGCTGAATTCTGTGGCCAAATAATCTATTCCAGCAGGTCAGAGGAGTTCCCCACCAAACAGGCTGTACTAAGCAATGAGCCAAAACAATGAAGGTGGTAGGTACACCAAAAGCAATTAAATGATGACAGAAAGGAAGACCTTAGAAAACATCCTGCTCACAAAAATGATAAATCTCTTTACAAATCGTTTGACTGCTGGTGGTACATCCACTACCCCTGTTTACACACCCTTTTGTGAAATAGCTGCTTCACGATCACACAGAGGATGTTGTCCATAACCCACCAAACATCACTCTCCAGAGAATCCACATAGAAATCTTAACATCTAAACCCCATTTCTGGTCAAATAATACTTCTCTTGAGTTCTAATGCTCAAATGATAAAGGGATGATATTACTTTCTTTCCATAGCAATTACGGGGAGCTCTTCTCAACACCACAGCTTGCTGATGTATTTTGATGATACCATGGCTTTGCTACATAAACCCCTGACTATATTTTGTACACATCCATGCAAAATGAAGTGTCATTACTTTTTTCTTTTAAGTAGGGAAAAATATTTAATCTTGATTCAATTAAAGAGCATCTAATAAACAAAGTATGGTTTTGACTCAGAGAGAACAGCATATTATTTTTTTTTTGCTTCTAACAGTGAGAAAAAACAATGACAAAAATCCCATGAAAATACATGATACATTTTAATTTTCATATAAAAATCCTTATCAAAATGAAAATGATTTTGCACTGACCTTGAAAAGATTAGCTGGCTGCCTAAACCTCAGGCCCCTCAAGATAAAATAACTGAGAATGGAAAGGACATAAAGGTAAAAATGCTGTATTGGATAATTCATTTACATAACACATTTAAAATGCTATTGTTTGGGATAAAGATTATCTTTGTTAAAAGAACAAAAAAGCAGCAAAAGTCCTTCTGGCTGTTACTATGCTCCTATATAGGCATTTGGTGAAGATTAGGACTATTATTCTAAGTCTCAGTCAAGCAGTGCTATTAAATACGTCATTACATGGAACACTGCAATTACACAGAACAGTGACTTCCACAAAACTCATTTTTGACTCATCATTTCTAGTAATTTATGCCTACCATCACCATAAGCAAATGGGATGAAGAGCTCATTTTATGACTGCTAGCTCAAAGAAGATACAAGAGGACTGGAAGTGATTGCCTGGACCAATATTTTCTTTAGTTTTTCCTCACTTATAGAATGGGTCTGCTAGAGCATCTGTAAAACTGAAATGAATAGAAATGGAATAACACAGTACATTGACTACCCAAGGTTGGGAAATGTTATGTTATAAAAGAATCCTAGAAATATCTATATATCTCCAAGTGGTTAACCAATAAAATACCAATAGGAGACACTAAGAATAAATAGAAGATTTTCTGGGTTTTGCAAAAACAATAGTAGTCCTGATTTCACAATGCAAATAGGCTCTTCTTTGCAGCCCTTGATCTGGAACTCTTGTCATGCTCTATAGAGAATTTAATGGCTTGTCCAAGCTCACCCACAAATCACACACTGAAAAAGAAGGCCTTTGATGGAATTTCAAAAGGTCAACAGCTCAATTTCTAATCAATGTATTACTGAAAGTCAAGAAGTCTTTAAAGCTTGTTGAGCTAGTGATGTGCAAGGGAGTTATACAAACAGTAAAGAATTTATGTGTAATGGTTTAGGTTGCTCATAGAATAAGGAAGGATAAAGGCAAGAAAATGATGCTTGACGATCTCATCCCATGAGTGTCATTTTCCCTGGGACTTAAATTTTTCCAGGAGTAATGTAGACAATCATACTGATTCTGAAAAACCCGACCCAAACTGCAGAACTGGTTAGAGAAGAAGGAAAGAAAAATGTTACATCTTTCTGATAAAACTCCACAGGGAATTTTATGGATGGGATGCAGAATAGCCATTTGATTAGTATAAAGTAGATTTTTTCACAAGTTCTACAATATTTTTGGAAAATCTTTGCCCTTGTTTGCCCAGTTTAGAGACCAAGCAGAATCAGTCACAAATATATTTCTGAATATGTTGTTCAATGTGTTCCATGACATTTTAAGTAAAATGTACAATGAATACATTTTCCCAGTTCTCAGATAACTCAAGTAATTAAACAAACCTGGGACTTGTCCAGGACATTGGAACTAACAAAATTACTAAAAAAATGTCACAGGAATTTTTAATGATGCCAAAATATTATAATACAGTTTCCTCTCCCCTTTCTGGTCTCATGGGGGAAGATTAATTGGGTGCAGGCAAAGAGAACATGGTCTAGTGACTGAGCAGAAGTACCGTCTGGATGTAATTAGTGCCAAGCTACAATATAATTACCCTAAAGTGCAAGAGGTGGAGAGATCTCAGTGTGACATAGGAGTAAGGGCCAAGATAGGCAATATGAAATTGGAAAGAAGGAATGCCTGCACACTCGTTCCCTCCTTCATTGAAAGTATTTAATAAATGTAAAGATATAAAGCAGTGTGAACTTAGGGAATGCTAGAATTACTGGTTTTTATTCAGCATTTGTCCTTATTTACCCTTCCCCTTCAAGGCATAAGAATAGTTTTTAATGACTTGAGCCCAGAAAACTTTTTTCCATATGCCTCCTAACTCATTGAGTGAGTGCATGAAAAGGCACTTGATGTTGTCTCCTTGCTCAATACATTGTTTACATTTCAGTAGAGAAGCTCTCTCCCGAATGTACTAGATACATTCCTGGGCTGTTCTGTAGTACACAGAGAATCATCAGGTGATTTGAAAATTTTATTTATATATTTTCTTGACTTGTAAGAGAACAGATATCAGCACAATTTTACAGATATGTTTCTAAGTAAAGTGGAAATTGAAATTACGACTACTTTCCACTTTAAAGCTCCTTTTGAGATGCCCCAGGACTGACTTTCAGCAGAGGTAACATTTGTACAGTGGTTAATGTAGTCTGAGAACAATTTTTTTAAGTTAAACTGTGCCTGGCTTTGCCAATACTTTCCCAAATCAGAAGTATGCTGCACTCAGGCAAGGCACAACTGTACAGAGAAACCTACAATTAAAGGCTGTGGCAAGTCTGGTTTGTGTGACTTGCTCACTAACGCACAGAAAGGAGCAAGAACTAAGGAAAGGATCCTATTTCCTCTAACCAGAGTCACCTTAACTATATGAGTATCCTACCTCCTCTAACAGTTCCATGCACTGCACCCCTCAGCTCTTGCAATGACTGAAGCTCTATGCAGCACAGCAGTCTTCCTAACCATACTTAATTCTCTGTTTGAGTGGATGGCAGCACAAAGAAACACTCTCTTATGACAGACCAAGAGATGCCCCTTCCAAAGATTGTGAACATATCAGGAATAGTTTGACAAAACCCACAAAAACTGGTTTTCATTAAAAATATAAAATGAAAATAATTTGAACAAAGTATTCTAAGTCTTGTAATAAATATAATTCATATAGGACCCGATTATCTAACACAGTCTGCAGCAAATAGAGGAGGGGAACAAAGTTTCATGAAGATTTGCACTAAACACAGGATGGTGGTACATACATCTATTTTGAATTGTATCTTTACTTTCCAAGCATGATTTCCAATGCATAATACATGCAGGAACAAGTCTTCTGCAGATGAATTCACTAGCTCAGAGCATCTGAATGGACATATTCACCCCCAAATTTAGGATGATGTGAAGCAGTTGCAGTCTACTCCCTTTCTGAAATGAAATTTAAATTTCACTATTTAAAAAGCAAAATATTCATTCTATCTATCTTTTACAAACCCAGTATAGGATTAAAGGGTTTTTTTCTGTTCCAAATAACTTAAAGCAGTTAAAGCCTGTTGCCAGCCTGTCTCCCTGCATCTCACAAAACATTAACATAACTATTTCCTGAGCCTCATACTTCCTTAGTTCTAACATCTTAAAATCAAATTACAAGCTCAAGGATCCAGATCACAGCCTTGGTACTGAAGCCTAGCTTCTTCTGCCCTATGAAATGAATATTGCTTGAGAAGTAAATCAATACCAAGCCTTGTATAGTGAACAGCATTTCTCCTTTTCTCCTGCAGCATTGTATTCTGAAATCAAAATGAACACAACAGCTTTCACAGCTAATGGGCTGTGCTGGTGAGCACTGCTCTGTTCCTGTAAAGATCTGTGCATAAGGCACTGCAAACAAGTCTCATGAGAGCAGGTGAGATTTGTCAGAGGCAACTCTTGTTCCAATTGACATTGTATTCTGGTGCTGACAGCTGAAGGTTAAAGTTCTAATTAATTAATTTTCCTTTCACTATAAACATTTTCTTTTTCCTTTGAAGGTCCATTCAGTCTAGAAAACTGATGGCCCTTGGCAGTACTGGTTATTCTAATGTGGTCAGTAAATATGCAAGAAGGCTTTGACTTTGAATTTTTCCCTGAGTTTTCAGTTTTCTGGACTCTTCTCAAGGAATGAACAATAGCACAGAGTTTCAGCAAGCCAATAACTGATGTATTTACAGAAATGAACAGTTCTGTTCTCTGATCTGGTTTTCGGTCTCTGCACAGACAAACAAATAACTTAAGTGGGAGTTTTGCCTGTGTAATGAATTTAGGAAGCCTTCCAAAATAGGAATAGGATGTGTGGAGAGCAGCAGTGAAAAAAATAGCCATGGATTTTCCCCAATTATCTGCAGAGAAAGAACAGAGATTGGACCGAGGAACAGAATTAAAGTTTGAAATGAACAACAGAACGAAGATATTCTGATATACTTTATTTCTGACCTCTGAGCCTCCAAAAGCCAGGTACACGCATTACATATAGAAACTGAAAAAGAGACTACCACTATGTTCTTTGAGTCTCAGAGGCATTTAAAAAACTACTTAATTTAAATTATTCAGAATAGGACACATTAAGATAGATCCCTGTCGTGTAAATGGCAGGAATGTATAGAATTTGTAAAGAGAAATTCCAGATGGGCAGCTAAACCTTTCCTCAGTTGCAATCATATTTTGTCAATATTTACCATTTCCCAGATCACTGTCTTTTTTTGGCTTTTGTGCTCTTTGTTTTGCCACTGAGAAAATACTCTGCAGTGAAACTGTTCATTAATCCCTGCAAACATGTTCTGGAAGAGAATAAACAAAGAAAAGTGCTGTTTACTTAGATGAACAATCATAAGCAACATTACTTGGGCTTGAGGGAGAGTATAGTACAGAACTATAGTCTCCTTTATCGTAAGTAAAGGTCATTAATTATGGGCTCTAAGATAAATTTCTAGAATTCTTGTGACTTCAGCTTGTTTTTCCCTTAGCTTTTATGGAAAGCACGAGAAACCCCTAGATCTGTTTTCAGTTGAAATATATGTTTCCTTCAGCTGAGAAGGAGTGGAAACTAGAATTCTGCCTGGCTGAGAAAATATGAAATGTCAATCATGTCAATCTGCCTGATGTTTGGTTTTGATCTGGACACTGAACAACAAACCCAAAAAATCCATTGTTACATTGCCTCAGTGAACAAAAATTCGATCCAAATTGACGGAATTTTTACTTTGTTTAATGACACAGTATCCAGTGGTGCCAGTGATTTAAGGTAAGGGTCTGGCCAATGCTAACCTTGTCAAGCCAATGCTTTCATGTTAATAAACGATATATTGAGGAAGAAGTAAAGAGCCTGGTAAGACACGTATTTAATCCTGGCCCTGAGTGAAGATGTCAGTGCTGGGCCACACAGAGAATCCCTCCAGACTGGATCTGGACACTTGCTTGCACAAAGTCTTCAGCTAGTACCTTCCTTTCCAGATGACAAACTTCATCAGGTGTTCCACAGTGTGTGACAAGCCTGCACACACTAGCCCCTAATGGGAGGGGATGCAAGCTTGAAACAAGAATTTGATTGTTTGGAACAAAGCTTTCAGCCCAAACTGCATGACTCAGTCCATTTACATCATGAAACGCTATCTTAAATCTAAACCACATTATCTTACCTATTGAGCAGTCTTTTATTAAGTATATTATAAGCTAGTCGATAATATATTTGAAAAAAAATAATGCAGTGAATAGAGTAGACCTTGATTTTACACTGTCCTGAGAGACATCTGAAATTTCTCTGAGATCAATACTCTGAACAAAAAAATACTGATTTCAATGGGACTTATGGAAATATAACCTCATGTGAACTCTGTAACAGACAGATTGAAGTATTTGGGACCTGATACAAAGGATAACGGGGACTGTGGTAAATGCTATCAAGTCCTTTGGGAAGCAGGGATCCTTTTATCCTTTCTCACTTCTATATTCTTGGGCTGGCTGGGCGAAGCACTGATGTGCTGTCTAGACATTTTTATAGAAGCTGATTTGGTTTGTAGGAGAGTAAGCCATATAAATGACTAATTACCCTGTATCTTACATGAGCCATCTTCAACTGTCATATATTTTATTGAGATGAGCATATTAAGAGGCATAAACTTTATATGGTAAATCCTGAAATGTCCCATGTAACTTAATTTTCATAGATAAGAAATGCAAAACAGTCTTTCCAGCGTACCATGACTTTCGGCAGGAAGTAAATCCATTAGAAAATGAAAGCTTTCTAATGCAATGACAGGACTCGCAGTCTCATCATCTGCATGTGGGACTGGCATTCACAAATTATTGTTCCAGCTGCCACCAGGAAGCTCTCTTTATCAGATCTAATTTACTTGTCTTTTATCAAGCCATGTGAGAGACATCTTAATCAAGGACAGGATTTATCTTACCTAATGTCAGCTTTCTGAGGTTAGGCAGATGGTACGATCCTCAAGGCCATACTTAGGGTCAGAGAAGAGGGGTTCCTCTTTGAGATACCTGTTGTGGGATTGACTCCATGACCCTTCAGGGCCTCCTGACTCTTGCTGCTACAAGATCACAGAGATTTGGCTTAAACTTTAGATTTAGCCTTCTTAAGCAGGTTGGGATGAATCCTGTCTTTCTTTCTCATAATCCTAATGACAGAAGCAAACCAAGGTTTTAAAATTTGGAACTGGAGACTCATCTTTTCCACAGATGATGGCTATGTGGTGCCTTTGTTTTTGCTAAATCCCTTCTAGAGAGAGTATCTCAAAGGTATTTGGGTTGGTACTGCACTCAATCAGGTTAAACTGAAGAAAATGTCCCTGTGAGATATCAACCACCCATTTAATATGATTGACTGATCTAAAGGCAGCTGAAAACATTAGACACCAATACAGAATTTGCCAGCTTGCTGCTCAAATGGCTGGTAAGCACAAAATCTGACATGAGAACAAAACTATCAGCCCAAAAACACCTGATTTCCCTTATTGTCCACTGAAGGTATTCCAAATTGGAAATTTTATCTGATGCTTTTCAACACAATTTTGCATGCAAACAGATTGAAATAGCAATAATGTGAAGGCCATAAGATAGTTGCCTAGATCATATTTGGTACCTCAGAGACAGCCAAGATGAGAAGATGTTTGAATGAGAACATGAAAATATGTTTAGTTTAGATATTAGATATGATTTTCAACAGGGACTTGTTGAAATCACGTTCCATCTGGCCTTCCTTATATAGTCTCCTGCTTGAACTTTGTTGTGCTCTTGGAACCAAACAGGTTGAAAGCTTATCAGAAACTTGATTCAGTAGCACACAGAGATATGATTAAGAAGCCAAGCAGTGCACAGTACATAATGTTACATCATCAGCCTGAATTGTTAATGCCTTGTTAATACATATACCAAAACACGAGTTTATGTTCTATAATACTTATTAGGCTAAATATATTGTGATCAGGTTTTATTATTCCCAAATAGAAAGCTCTGTGTATTAAAAGAAAAGTAAATGAATGCATTTTACTAAAAGATATGTGAGAGTAAACTGACCAGCTCCAGTAAAATTACACAAATTGACCTCAATGTTAGTCAAGGCATCTTCTCAAAATGTTATTTTCTTATATTTTCCATTTTCCTTTCCTGTAAAGCAAGTTAATCCAAATATAAATAGTGTAAAATATAATAAATAACTACTGTGAGGTCAGAAGTGGGTCAAAGAAGGATAAAGAATTAATCTCAAGACCAAAGGCCATTGTATTTCAGATATGCAGCTCACAAATGGAGGAACTCTATAAATTTTAAATGAAATTTGGCAGGCTCAGGATGGCGTGATTGACATCCTTTTCTAGACACCACATTGAATTCAGTTTTCTGCTGTGTACATACACATGTGTGAGAAACATTACTGAAGTGAAAACACAATCTACTACATGGGAATTGATTAATTGTCATCATCTGCTAGAAATGCATTAATTCAATGAATTAGTTTGATCCAAATACATTGATTTTCCTTATTTTCCTGGGCTAGATAGTAGGCTTAATTCATTACAATATGCCAGAAACATATATCCAAATATCATTTAACTACAGAAAGCTTGAAAGCTTGGTGTCACCTAATATTCTACAGTTCCCAGTAGCTGGGAAACCTATCTCTGTTACAGTGACAAGACATATAACTGCTTTTACACACACCAGTATCAGGAATTCTAAACATGAGTCATCTGCAAAGGGTAGCTCTGGATACCTGCTGATGCAGTGTAATAATCTTAGAAATTTGATTAAACCTTGCTAGTGGCAGAGTCCTTTTTCACATAGTTATCATAGCCCAGTATTGGCTGCCTTGCTAAATGTGATAGATCTTCCTCTCAGTTTGTTGTTTAAATTTTCTTCCTGTTTTGACATTCAGCTTGAGGACAGTAATAGCAAACACAATGAAGGTACAGTACTGCTGGAACACTGCTTACAGAATCAGCCCAGGGGACAAGCCACAACAAGGTATTCTAGTCCAAGCTAATGGATAAAGATTGATCCTAACAAAGAAAATAAAGGAAAAACTGGTAAAAGGCTAAAAATCCAATCTGATGCTCCAGTACATGTCCAAATATATATACTTTAATGACTTCAATTATGAAGGAAATTAGGGCATTGAGATAATGTTGCCTTGCCTAGCACAACCTCTTCTTCCTCAAAAAGGCATTCTCTTGACTTTCAAGACTGAGATTTTTTACAAGAGTTGATATCCTGTGATTTACCTCACACACCACTGTACTGGACAAGAACCTCAACATCCTCTAATAAGCAGCTACTCTAAATTTTGTGACAAACTTCACAAGAAAATTTCAGAGACTTACTTTTCATCCTTCCTGTGTTCTGTAGCAGGCCCAACTAAGTCACAGTTATGGCCATATCCAGAGAAAGGTATTTCTTCTGCTTGATTTTAAACTCTGTTTTAAACTTGGTTTTAGAAGCTTAGCCGTCTAAATTTATTGGTAATGGATGGTGATAATTGACCTTGAAAAAGAAGCCCCAGATGAATGGACTTCAGCACAAGAATACCAAGACTTCATGTGATGGAAAGGCTACTTCAGAGCTCAGCTGGAATCAATTGCTATCAGACATCTCCTTTTTGCAGCTAGGATGATCCTGTCCAGTTGGGAGTTCCTTCTAGCACTAAAAGAGAGGAGCCATGGATAAAGCACAGGGTGTTGCTGTTTGTCTAGAAGACGAAGACTTGGTGTTTTTGTGGTAGAACATGTCCAACACGACAGACACCCACTGCACTCTTTCCAGGGATCTACATTAGGTTCTCAGTAAAGGATTACCAGAAAAAACTCAGCTCTAAATTGTCTCCAGGCTCAATACTCAGTTACTTTGTAACTAGTAAAGAAGCACTCCATCAGTGAGGAGGGTGAACATTTTGGTTCACCCACTCCGACTCGAGTAAGTAGCCAGCCCAGTGTCTGTGGGACTGAAATTCCTCTGCCCAAGCAGTAAGAAGGAACCAAGATTTTGTCAGCATTTTGATATGCTGCAGATTACTTGACTAGAAATTTAGCTGATTAAAATCAACATAAACCCAACTGCTGTTTTTTGGTAAAGGTATACCACGTAAATATGTGATCCATTGTATTTTCCAGTATTGAAATAGCTGAAGTAAAAGGATTAAAGTATTTGTCGTCTTGGTGTCTCAGCCCAATTAGCTGCACAGTCCTGACAGAGGTACAGAGAAATTTCTTTTTTGATCATTAGGTGCCAGACATAAGAGCAAATGTCATTTCTGAAAGTGAAGATGAATATATAAACTACACAAACAGTTCTGAGAGTTTATAGAGTGCCACAGAACATTTCTCCTGAATTCCTATTTAGGAATTAGGGTTTGCTATGGTGACTGAGCCCAGGTGCACTGGCTGACGTCCATATGAGCAATTACATTCAGCTCAAATTCCTCTTTTCAGAAGAGCAATGCACTCACTCTTCATCTTGACACATTGCATGGTGGTGGTGCCTATTATTTCAAAGATGAACCCAGCCTCAGAGATGCGTGTACTTTATTGATAGCTGAAAAAATCTTTGTACCTACAGCTCATATTCTCTTTCAGACTCCGCTCTAATTCACAGAACAGACCTGCTATTGCTGGTCTTGTGTAAAAGTGCCAACCCTCTTTTGCTAACCACTTTGAGAAGCACAGGAGGGCAAGTGATTCACCTGGGTGACAGCTAGTCCTTCCAAACAGTAAGAAACAGGAAAGCATAAGGGGAGGGAAAAAGAGCTCAAGATCACAGCAGCCATCTCCTGTGTCCAGAGACATCTTTACAACATCCCTTTTTAAACTTGCTTGGAAAAGCAGAGAACAGTTCACATCTACCCCAGCCATCAATCAGTGAGATGTGCACAGAACCTTAAAATACATTATTTTTCCCAAAGACAAAATTTTCCCTCAGTCCTTTGTAAAGTCTAATATTTCACCTGGATTAAGTACTACATAGTATCCTTACTCAGCCTACCCCTGCACTAGACAAACTGTGTTGCCACTGATGTGTGAGAACTTGCAAGGACTGGATATGAGGAAAGTCAAAGGGTAAGACAAGAGTATGATACAAGTATGATCCTACCATTCATCAGTGTTCTGTTTTTAAGTCTTTCACTTTGATTTGTCATCTTCCCTCCCTTTTTCCTTCCTCAGCTACAGTTCTCTGTCTCAATGCTATAAATTCTTTTCCTTGGTTTTATTACCAAAAGAGGTTTGCTTGTAAATGCATTAAGTGTCTTAAGATGTTTAGCCATAAAGTGTGGAAATGGGCACTTTGTTTTTTCATGGAAGTAGCAGCACTGTGCACTGGTATCTGATGCCATGCCATTTAAACAATGGGAATGCCTGTTTTCTTCTAATCACTGTCTTCCACTTTGTAGTGTTTTTTTTTTCTTTTTTTTATCTCATTTCCTGTCTGAACCTCATTCAACATCTTTAAAATGATATAAAGGCAGTGCCAAATTCTACTGCAATATATGACTGGCTGCTATTAAATCATGACACACTTAATTTTTACTTCATTAGGAGTTTACTAGAAATGCTGTTACTACCCATGATGCCATCATGGGACAACAAAAGATTTTTATGAAAAAGCATACAGGAAAAGTTGTTCCTACACAAAAAACTATTAACAAGTATTGTCATTCAACATATGGGAGGGGAAAATAAATGCAATGGTGTACTTGCCAAATGGAAAATTACCAACCTGGTTAAATGAGAAAAATTGTTTTCAGACTTCCGACAAGATTTTACAATTAGCAAAGAAATGTGAAATTAAATTAAATAACACACAAAACCCATGCAATTTTTCTATTTTTGCCCTTATTGTTTATTTTTCCTAATAGTCCTGTTTACTCGTTTTTGGCTCTTTTGATCTGACTCGATGGAGTTGCCACCCCTTCTCTGGCTTTCATTGTAATCTCACACTTGGCCAAAGAACAGAGGAAATGAACAAAGCTGTTGATATGTAAATAACAGCTTTGAAGATAGAAGTACCAGATTGTTCCTAAAAAGAAAAATGCAATTGCTTTTTATTTCACCAGATTAAAAAAAACCAAAACCTGATGTATTATTCAAATGGTGACTGAAATCAAAGATTCCATTATCTCTGAAGAATAATCATTTCAGTCAAACCAGGTATTTCCAGAGAGCCAAGGAAATTTTATTAAGAGTTCAAAATGTTACATTCTGAATGTTGTTGACAAAATTGCTTATTTCAACCCTATTTCACTTTCCATGTATTACAAGTACCTTTTAGCAAGACGTTTTAAGAGACGGGTTGATTTTCCCCTGCATAAAAGCAACCGAGGGCCAAATTTTGATGCTTCTGTAGGTGGTATCTGAATCACAGTCACAGAGGTGGAAGGTATCTATGGAGGTCACCTGGTCCAACCCCTGCCCTTCAAGCAGGGCCACCCAGAGCTAGTTGCCCAGAGCCATGTCCAGAAGGCTTTTGAAGATCTAAAGGATGAGGAATCCACCACCTTCTCGGGCAACCTGTGCCAGTGCTCATTCAGCCTCACAGTAAAAAAGTGTTTCCTGATGTTCTGAGGAAACCTCCTGTATTTCAGTTTTTGCCCATGTATGGATCCTCTGATCCTAGAGAGAATCTCTTCTGATCGCAGAATTTATGATAAATAGGTAACAAAACTCACTGAAGTCATGTCAGTGACTCCAATATTTCTGGACTTCTGTATAACTAGAAGGAAGAAATTAGGTTAGTTTTCCTGCAAGTACTATTGCAGTTTGCATTGTTAAGTCTATTTCTGTGTGAAGTGTGTTCATGGAACAATTTCACTATTCAGTGAGATACCCTAATGCCTTTGTCCAAACATGCAGTTGGTGGCATGTGGATAATTTACAGATTATGAGTTGCAGGTGCACAAATATGATAGAATGAGCCTTAATAACTGAAAAGGGCTTGATGTAAAATAGCCTCAGAATGGAATAATTGCTGCTGAGGCATTGCTCCAGAATACCCAAGCCTTATTGGTTGTCCTTCTGAACAAACAGGATTCAGATACTGTTTTTTTGAACCACCCAAAATGAATAAAGTGTTCTGTTTTTAAATCTTGATACCCAATAGTGAATGAGTGGAAGAGAGCATATCTGCCCCATTTGTCTAAGAGATACGTAAGGTGTCTTCATGTGTCAAAGACTCCTTCCCAGTGTTCAGAAACAGTTACATTTTTATCTTTTGGAGAAAGACATGGGCAAATTCAGGAGAATCTCAGGTAAAGTTCAGGTAGTTCAGAAATTATGTAGTGGCATCTCCCAAACAGCCTTCTTCGGGACACTTTGATGTAGAGAGTTTGATCTGTTATTGATTCTGACCACATTCTGGAAAATAATCAAAATGAGCAAAGTGATGCTGACTACTGCTTTCCAAAAGGTTACAGTTCTGTGTGATGATAAATGATGGGTAAGCACTACCATTAGTAAACAGTCAAGGTGTCTGATGGAGAAAAGTCAATGAAAGTAAACAGCACATAGCCTGATTCAGTTGGCTCCAATTCAGAATTAAAGGGACATAATATTATCTGCTCTTATCTGGCATGTAGGTTTATTAACATTTGTTTCAAACCTGCAGATATAGAAAAGACAAGCTCTACATTGCTTGAAGTACGATTTTTCCTGTTTAGTGACAATCAGCAATATGAGATCACAGCATGGTATGTAACAATATAAGTTGGTTTGGCTTTTTTACCCCCACAATGTTCCTCTTAATAGGAAAATAAGACATCTTTGTAGTCCTCAGTGAATTCTGCTATGAGCAGGTGAAGAAAAGATAGGCTCAGGAAGAAAAGCAGCATATTTCCTTCGAAAAAGGTGTGGTGAATTGGAAAGACTTACAAGCAAGAAAGACTGAATGAGAGAGATTCCAAGAAAGTGAACACAAATGGTAGTGCAGGACAGAGAGTAGTGTGGGAGTATCTGGCTGCCAGGTTGAGCCTGAAAAGTTAATAGAAGACATAGAAGTTCATTTCTACTCTTGGATCCATAGACATAGGAGCATGGGAATATCTGCAGTCTCAGAACAAAAGGAACCTTATGCAGGTAGGACCCAAATGTGTTTGATAGCCACTGTTCATCAGTGGGAGATGAGCAGAGAGATGATTAGAGGGATATAGCACCTCTCCTATGAGAGAAGGTTAAGAGATTTGGGATTGTTGAGCCTGGAGAAGATTTTGTGGTAACCTAATTGCTGCCTTCCAGTAATGGAAGAAAGCCTACAGGAAAGATGGTGAGAGATTTTTTACAAGCACATGGTGATAGGACAAGGGGGAATGGCTTTAGACTTTAGATTAGATATTAGGTAGAAATTCTTTACTGTACTGTTTGGAACACCTTGCAAAGAGATACTGTGGGTGCCCCACCCCTGGAAGTGTGCAAGTCCAGGCTGGATGGGGCTTTAAGCAACCTGGTCTAGTAGGAGGTGTCTCTGCCTATGGCAGGTGGGTTGGAGCTAGGTGATCCTTAAGGTCCCTTCCAACCCAAACCATTCTGTGATTCACTAAGTCATCAAGGCTTTTTTTCCTCTGGCAGATCTACCACTGGCATCCAAGACAGCTGTCCTTTCAGGCAGTGCAGAGATTTTCATTCCACTTTGGACTTCTTGGCTCTCTGTGCCCATCCCCAGAAGCAGCTTAGAAGGACAACCCACCTCAAGACAGGGGACGAGGGCAAGGTGGAAACTACCATACGCAAGTTCTGCAAGAGACTGCTCGGACCAGAGAGTTAGATTACACTTCTGTCTGAAGCTGCTGCAAAACTACGTGCTCAAGTGCCAGGCTGAATCATTCCCCTGAAATGAATTCTCCATGTGAGGCAATTCAGCAACTCTCTAGTGGGGTGTTGGGTTTTCTCATCTTGTCCTTGGGCTGTAAAAATGCCCTTGGCCACTACCAAGCAGTTTAGAAAGGAGAAAAAGGAGAAAGCCACTTCTCACAGTGTTCATTTGACTGAAACTGGAATGAAATGCTATTCTTCTCACCTCACAACCTCCCTATTGTATCCGTATTGTACAGGGTAAGAATAAAGCATATGAAGTCTATGCTCTTCAGTGGAAAAAAAATTAAAAAGATGAGGTTTGAGAAATTTCAACTTGTTCCCTTTCTTCTAGCGTGAGTTAAAAATACCTTAAATTTCTGGCCTCTAAACTCATCCACTCACTCCTAGGGGGCAAAAAAAATATATTTCATGGCATATGCTAGCAATAATCTTGTTTACATCTGAGTAGACTGGAAGATGAAAGTTTCTGCCAATCTACTGAGTGAACAGTCAGGCTGCAGCCCTCTGTATATTACAAGGCAATCAGAGCTCACTTTTAATTAAAGCACAACGTGGGCGAAGAACTTATGGAGACAGTTATTAGACATACATTATTAGACAGTCGCACATTAGATTGCCCCGGAAACTCCACAAATTCAACCTGAAGAAACAATGGTTTAATTAAAGAGTACCTATACAACTCTAGGAACACTGTGCAAGCCTAAGGATGTCTGTGGATGAGTAACACAAAAGAATCTCAGTTCTGATGTGTCCTTCCATGCTACTATGAGGTAACATTTGCTATTACTATGAACAACATTTTATGTATTTATTTATTTTGCTTCACCCCAAAACAATGTCTCTTAAGTAAGCTGGGGTCCAGAATATCACCCATTAGCACCAACATGATGATATAATGTATAGAATATACAGTCATTTGTCGTGAAGAATTTCAAAATACTTAAAAGGTGTTCATCAAAAGCTTTTACATGTTTTTGTGTATCTGCAGCAGCACATCTGTGAGGTTTTTATCCTCGATTGGATGAATTTTCTAGTCTATCATTGTTTAACTGAGTTAATTAGGAGAAAAATGTCTAAGATTCTAAATGTTATGCTTTGAACTTGAATATTTCACGAATAAAATCCTTGCAAAGACCAAAAATGGTACTTCTTATTTATTTAACCTGATTCAAATAACTGAAAAAAAAAAAAAAAAAAAAAAAAAAAAAAAGGGTGGAAGCCCACTAGTGCCACTTAGCATTTGAAGAGAGCCTTTTGTGAACCTTGCTATTAAAAAGGCTATGATAGTAGGAAGCAACTATAATTTGGCTATGAATCACAGAGCTATTCACAGGAAGACTCTTAGCAAAGACAAAGGCCCTGCTGTCCATTATAAACCCATGAATTGCCTTCAGATAAATGCAGCTTGTCCTTCGATGCAAAGCTACTCGTCACAATCCAGCCAGCAGTCTCCATTGTTCACCCTAATGAAAATGCACTCTGAAACAGAGAAACTGTCTAATTCATTACAGGGGAGACAAATTTTTTCCAGCAACTACTGAAAAATTTAAAAATCCCCAGTGAAAGCAGAAACAGACTTTACTTTTTTTTTTCCCCACATAAAATTTAACCTTTATTTGCAAATGGCAAAACTGCCTTTTTCTTAAAAAAACCAAATAACAATGGTGTTCCTTTTGTGTGTATTTAGCAGAAAGGTAAATCTCAAAGAGCTTTCCTCTATACCATCTTTAGAAAGAATCTCTTTTTTCTGGGTTTTATGCATCTACAGAGGCTTTGAACAAGCGGAAGCAATTTCTTCAGCCACACTTCTTCCAGACTCCTTTCAATTAATATTTGTCTAATATTTGTTAATTGCTACTAAAGATGCTGTATCAGGTAATGATTTTAATTTACCTACTGAGCTTGGAACTGCAGGATAGAAAGTGTATCTATGGATATGCCATTGTAGAGTAGCAACAATAGCTTTGGGCTACAGCTGCTAAAAATAACTTGCTCTGTGCTGCAACTCAGGCATGAGAGATTCAGACCATTCATAAGAACTGCAATTAAAAGCATCAAATGGAATGGAAATACCCTCCTCCATCACTCTGGCAATTCCTTTTTGATGAGTCTATGCAGTGGTGGAGTTTTCCTCTTGTTTTGCTTGAAAGGCACTGCATTTCTTTTGATTTCTTTGCTGGAAACCAGTAGTTTTAGAGGAGAAAAAGGGAAGTTAATTTTAATTTCAGAGAGACAGCAAGGAAGAAAAAAAGGCAATTTTTCAAGGACAAGCAATGTTAAGACTGCTGGCAATTTTTTAAAAGCAATTAAAACAGTAGTCTTCATAATAAATAAAATCCCGTCATTATTTAAATAAAATGTGACCTCCTGCATATATTTAATTAGCATATTTTCCTTCACAATGTCTCTGTGGGCATGGTTGACCTACTCTTACCAAAGCACATATCCTTGAAAAGCAGTCCCACAGAAGTTGAAGAGATTGATCATGCAAACAAATCTCTCATCACCTGGGTCTCAGAACAAACATTGCACTGTGACAGTCAGAAGAAGAGCTGAAACCCTGCCTGGCAACCTTGCTGGGAAACCAGCAGTCAGGGAACCAAGCAAAACCAGAGGCAGCAACTTGTACCACACACTGGGATGGCTCAGAGGACGGGGACAGAGGTTCTTTTCCTCAGTTTCCTTCCTTCTCAAAAAGCAATCCCGAAAGACCCATGGTTGGTGTGACTGGACCAGCTGCTGACTTTCCAAGGAGAGGTGGACAAAGCCCTTTTCCTGCACACCTGGCCCGTTTCCTGCATGCTGAGCAGCACAGGCACTCCTGTTACACCACTGGCAGCAGATCCCAGGGAAAATGCCAGCCAGGGACTGCTGGGGCTGCTGGGGCACTCAGGCCCCACGTCCTGCACAAGGAGGAAGCAGCTTAAATCAGCTCCAGCAGTGCATCATTGATTTGCTCAGCACTCAGGCTCCTCTTTAGATGTGCTTTGTCCCTTCTCTGCTATTTGCAAATAGCAGCTATTTATATTTAATACAGCTTTGCTATAACCTGCTGTTGCAGGTGGTGGCAGCTGTTGCTCTGCTGTTTTCTTCCTCAGGATACCCACTCTTTGGGATAGGAGAAGGGATCGTCTCAGCTCCACGTTAAGCAACAGCAGCACAGACAAAGGCTCAACTATCCCATCAGTATCAATGATCTAATCAGGACTGAGAGTGCCAATAAAAAAAACAATTCTTTTTTCTTTCTTCCAGCTGGAACAAACTGAACATCTTTCCCCTCCCTTTATTTTGTTCTGCCAAAATAAAAAAATACAATTTCCTTATCAGCATGTCTTTGGGTCAAAACGTCTCTTCAGACTGAAACAAAATGTTCCATCCTATGGCAGACATACAAAAAACAACAGGGAATGGAGGACTGGCTTCATCTTCAGCACTGCTTCCTTCTTCCAGAATCACTAGTGATGGGGACACTTCTGGGACCTGAACTCCAAGGTCTAGACCTAGTTCTCACTGAAGAGGTTCCAATGTACACATCTTGTGAAATGGGCCAGCCACTGTGCTATGCCATTCTTCTGCTCTTGACAGTGAATGCTTTAGTATTTATAAAAATGTGTTTCAGAGAGGTAAATATTGAGGAAACATATATTGGGATTTTATTTTTATTCTGATGGTTAAGGCACTGTTGAGATAAGAGAATTATAGTTCAAATCAATACAGGCAGCAGTGAACACAGCTCTTCTACATTTTTCTTGACAACATTAATCACTGGACACTGAAAAAGCAGAAAGGACATTGATTGTCTCTCTGTCAAGATATGACAACTCCTCAAGAGCCTAAAATGTTTACAACTGAAAGTACTTGGCAAATTTGATCCAAGTCCATGGATTGTAGATTTTGAGCTGTACAAAATCACCTTTTGGCAAATTTTCTATTTGTACGACTTGTACATTTAAATCCTGTTTAGCTATACTGTTGCGCATGAACAATGACTTATATGGAGTCATTAAAAAAAAACCAACCTGCATATTTATTCATATTTTTGTGAAAACTGAATGCATTTTGCATGCAAAATATTTCCTGTGTTAAATTCATTCTCACAGTGCTGTTTTCCATACTAATCAGTACCCAGTATATTCAGCATATTCAGACTGATATATCACGATGATAGTGGTTTAGTACAACTACTAAATTATTCATGTGAAAACATAAGCTGCACTAACACTGCCAAAGTGTTTATAAGCAATATGTCTGGGGGGGGGGGGGGGGGTGGGAGGGTGGGGGAAGAAGATACAAGAATTATCCAAAAATAATAAAAATGAGTGATCTTGCAAAATTCTCATTAATACAATGTAGTAGTATGCTAATGAAAATTACTGATGCACCAAAGTAGAAGGTAATGTCCATTAGGTAAGAATTAAAATATCACATTGGAAAGATGCTGTTAAAAAAAACAGGGATTGGACAAAAGGGAGTATGGCAAAGCTGAAGGTTATGTTCACAAGTTGTCTATATGGTCAAATAAAACAAGGGCCAGGAAGAAGAACCTGTGATATTTACAAGTAAAAAACAATCAGTGGGCAGAAGCAGCAACACCAAGCAATAAAGGGACACATTCAAACTTTCCCTATGCCAGGGAAAGCCATAATCATGGATCCATGTGGTGTCTGGCCAGTGTGCTAGGATCTCAACACAGAGCCTTTTCTGACAGTCACATTGCTGTTACAGGGCAAACAGACTCCCTTGCAGATGGCACCATGCAGTCATAAGTTTCCTGCCCAGGAGCAACTCTTAGACAGACATATATGAACTTCCAAAGGAAAAGCACTGCCAGGGTCATCTGTTTTTCATAGATACCATAAAGTCGGGGATGACATCTGAGAGTATTTTGTGTTATTTCTAAACTCTCCAATCCATCTTTTACAAGAACTTTTAAGGTCAGCAGAGAGCAACACGTGCAGCAAACAGATTTACTGGGCAGATTAGCTAAGTGACCTCATAAAGCGAACAAAGCATGCTGCTCTTTCAATCAGCATCTTTTTAAATCTGTTAACTAACACTGAAATATTTGCTTTGACACGAGAGTTTGCTGCAAGTGTTTCCATGGTAATTCTTGGCCTCTCAGCTGTGGGGACAATTTCAGCTAACTCCAGAAGACAGAATGGGCTTAAGGATATCTTCCCAGATAGCCTTCAGACTATTTTCTGCACAGACCCTGGGAAGGGCTGCAATACAGATGGGGATGAGGAAGAAGGTGGTCAGCGCCAGCAGCAGGCTGTGAGCTCCAGGGTGATCTTGGCTGTTAAGGGCAAGAGCTGCAAATGTCCCTTCCCACTGGTGAAACTATCCCCAAACTGAGATTAAAGACAGGAGATGCAGGATGGTGTTTTCCCAGATTGTCCTGAACTGTGCCTGTAGCTGCAGCACAGCTGTACTCAGCACAGCAGCTGGCTGTGGGCTCCAGCTGTGGGCCTGCAGCCCAGGTTCAGACCCAGCAAAACCATGGCTCTGGGATGGCCCTCTGCTACAGACAGCAGGGAGATGTCAGGCCACGCGAGCAAAATCTTTTCTTCTAATCACTGACTGCCAACTAATCCTACAAAAAAAATTCTCATCAACCTTTCTAAACAGCTGAACTGCATTTACTTTGATTGTTCCTTCCAAAACCTCTAAAGTACAGCTATATACCAATAACATCTGGACACTGGTTTGTGCAACTAACATGATTAAATTTTTTACACATTTTATACTGCAAACTGCACATGGTTATGCTTTGACCTTTACCAAGAAGGTTTGGATTTTTTCCAAATTACTTTTGAACTCAAATTTTTGCAACCACTTACTAGGATCTGTGACTTCTGCATTCTGTTGTTTTCACATTATTCTCAAACTTATTTTGGCACTTGAGGATTGCAGAAGGAAGAGGAAAACTGTGGCTCCAGTAATTTGAATTTTCTTCTTTGACTGTCTCACTGTGCACTCACGACTCTCTGGTGTAAAGCAAGGGGTCATCTTTGCTGTAAGCAGATATACTGTCAGAGTAGCTTGATTACAGTCAACAATGCAACACTTACTAAGTCCATGTAACCTTAGAAGATAGTGCATAGATTTCCTGTAATTAGGAAGAATTACAAATAATCCTCCAAATTACGAATTTGGACGATTTTGTATTCTGGGCTGCATTAAAAGAAGTGTGGCCAACAGGTCTAAGGAGGTAATTCTCCCTCTCTTGTGAGACCCAACCTGGAGTGCTGTGCAGAGCTCTGGTGTCCCCAACATAGGAAGGACATGGAGCCATTGTAGCAAGTCCAGGGGTAGGCCCACGACGTGGAGCATCTTCTCTGTGAGGACAGGCTGAGAAATTTGGAACTGTTCAGCCTGGAGAAGAGAAGATTGTGTGAAGACCTCACAGCAACTTTCCAGTATCTGAAGGGGCCTACCAGGAAGCCAGAGAGTGACTCCTCATCAGGAACTGCAGTGATATGATGAAGACTAAGGGGTGCAAACTGAGGAAGGGGAAGTTTAGGTTAGATATCAGGAAGAAATTCTTTACTGTGAGAGTGGTGAGATACTGGACAGGTTGCCATGGACACTGTGGATGCCCCAACCCTGACAGTGTTCAAAGGCAGGTTGGGTGGAGCAAGGTCCATCTTTAAGGTTCATTCCAACCCTTAAGATACTATGAAATACATAAATAACAGGCCCATAAATATTATGCATGTAATAGTACAGCAATAGAAGTATTTGATCTATTTCGTGAGGTACATATTATATTATACATCAGCAAGGCATCTATATACATGTATAAAGATGTACAAACCTGTGTACATCTATAAAAATATTATGGAACACACTATGAAAGCAAAAAGACTTGTTTTCTGTAATAACCAGGAGAGCAAACATGCCCTTTGATAACATCTATGATGAAGTGGCACAGGAATAAGGATCCTCCTTAACAAGCCTTTGCAAGTTAATGATATAAATTTTCTCTGCTGCACCTTTGAGTGGTTTTATGCTGCATGTCATCGTGACGTACAACACCTCCAAATTTCTATCAGCATATTTCAGACTGGAGTTACTTATTTGTCCATTGGTTTTTGGTGTGTAGTACTTGTACTTTCTTTTTTATTCTGTTATTTTGAACAGGATGAAAGAAACTCAGAATCAAAGGCCAGGGTCAAGTCATACAAATATTAAATGTGTGCCACAGAGAACATTTCCATTTTGCTGTAACAAGGCTGCTGCCAGTTAGCACAACAGCACATTGCCCAAGCAGGCTTTACCCAGGCAACCTTACAGCTCTCACAGGTTCAAACTGCAGTTCTGTGTGATGGGATGCTCCTCTTTGTGGGGTTATTCGCACCCTTCACCTTTGGGCACGATACTGAGAAGCGACACACAGTAAAGGAAGAGTCAGGAAATGACACCTCACTCACCAAAAGCAAAATGTGTCCTGACATACTTACCAGCCCGAGCAGAACCACAGTGTCATCAGATGGGAAATTCTAGATGCTCTGAGTCTAACAAAGGAAGAAGTAGTCCCTGCTTGGCTCCTCCCATCATCCCAGTGCCCAGTCCCCACCAGTCCCAGTCCCCAGGAACATATGCCACTCATCCTGCTGGTCCCTGTGAAAGGCACCCTGGGCCATGTGCTAGGGAACACCCACCTGGCTGCAGAGCTGTTTGGGGCTCTCAGAAAAAGGTGACACAGGGCAGGGCAAAACTCCCCTCATACTCCTCACTGATGGAGCCAAACTGGAGGGGTTTCCTAAACCTTACCTTTCTCCTGGGTTCTTCATTCTGGTATCTTTAATTTTACTGGGGGTGAATGATTTGTGATTTAATTCTGACCTTCAGAGACAGTCCTGAATAATGTATTTATCTGAGATATAATCAAACATGGCAACCAACAGGACTCTCTGGTTCCCTAACAACTTTCTTTCTCTTTTGTTGCTTTATTTTTGGTTTTGTTTCCATTCATTATGCAAATAGTTTATTTGTGTTATTTCCTTGAAACAAGGATATTTTTTCTTTTATTCATCTCCAGACACAAGCTATCACATACTAAATAATATTGAGTCTTCAGGTGTTAGATGAGAAAAAACTCTTGTAGGCTTCAGTGTAACTCCTACAGAATTCTTAATGTATTTGGAGATTGACTTTCGTCTCTGTTTTTAGCCTTCCTATTTAATTTGACTACTTACATAAAACAAAAATGAAACTTACAATGATCTCAAATTGAATATTTGAACCTTGCCATCATGCCAACATAGCTGTCTAAAATAAAGCTGAAGCAATAGGAGGAAATAGGAAAATAAGCAGACACTTGAAGATGATTATACCAGAGAAAGAACATGGAAAAAAGCAGCAGCATTTTTCAGGAAGTTATGCACTAAAAAGAGCTATTACAGAAAAAAATGAATTGCTCCTGTGTTGGAATGAAAAAAGAATATTTCTGGTTTTGACATGTACCAGCATTTTCTACGAGGACTGTTTTTTCTAGTATCATTAAAATACAAATAATTTTTGTTTCTCATCTGAGAAATATTTTATTTTAGTTTTCCTTTGCTCTCCTTTGTGGTTCCAAGACAATAAAGAAATATGAAAATCCATTTAATTAACTTATCATGTATATTTTCCATCAGTAAAAGAGACAACAGGAATAACCACACCAGATTCCAGTCATTAATCATATTGCTTTCTGTCCTATCATCTTACCATTTATATATTGTCTTAGATTTTGAAGAATTTAACAACAGAGATATGTTTTTTCATCTACCTGCTAATTTCATGTTGAGAGATTCACTACAGTTACTATAACAGCAGTTGTGTTTAATTAGAGCATTCTTGTCAGCTGGGGAAGGTAGGAGAGAAATTATTGGGTAAAGTTTCCATATAAAATGTCCCTGGTGGAGGTAAGTGCAAACAACAATGAGAACCTCAATTCCCTGCTCCAGTCCCCTCTTCCTAGGGTTGTTTACCACTGAGAAGGGACTCGGTGGTAAAACAAACAACTGGTTGTCTGAGAAAACACCAGCAATGCATCAATCTGAGGATGTGCCAATGGAAGCAAAGGATTTGTAGTCTTTTCTGCCAGCCTCTGTGGGCTGCTGATGTGGTCAGCAGGATCTTGGGAGGAGCGGCTGTGTCACAGCATTATCTGGGGTGCAGAATACTGTGTATTCCTGATACTCACAGGTGCTAAGCCTGTGAGTTACAAACCAAAATCTAGCCCATGACTCTCTACATTAAGCTTTTTATTGCTGACTTGTATTGAATTCCAAAACTATATATTAGCACTGGTTAAATTGTTACTGGATCACACCTGGCACTGTATTGGAAATTCCTTCATCTTCTATTATTAACAACCTTATGAAATCAAAATTGATTCAGCATGCACACAGGTAGCCATGTGTATGTATGGACATTTATACAGAAAAGTGATCTCTAATCATCCTGTTTGAAGGGATAAAGAGGCACATGTGTGAGTATGTATGCACTCGAACACATCTATGTGTTTGTACATAACATAGTATGTAATGTGTTCATGAACACAAAAGAAAGACATAAATATTTCAAAAAGTTAGAATTTGTGCCACATTTTGTCTTTCACTGATGATTTTTTTGTAAATGAGCAGTAAAGAATGGTCACGGCCCCGGTTGAAAAAAATCACATCTACTTTAAAGTCGTTTTAATCTAAGAAAGTATCTAATGATGCTTTGGAGAGATGGGGCTACTGAGGGGAAGACCAACACAAAGAGAATGGTTCAGAATATGAATAACAGGGAAGACTCATCAGAGGATAAATGAGCACAAAAACCTCTCCCTTTTGCAGGAGATGTAGAATCTCTCTCTATGGTTTGAGGCTCACTGAATCCATGGTACTGAGAGAGACAGATACCTCCGTGAAAATGGAGAGAAAAGAGAGTACAATGAAAAAGGCTGTGATAAAAATAAATAAAAACCCTAAGTCCCCCAAAATATCATAACCCAAAACATTTCCATGTTTCAACAGATATCATATGTGTTCTATTTGTCTGAGATGATTTGAATTTTCATAAGGGATTTCATCCTTAGATGTTTCTGTTCAGATCCCTGAAAGTTCAGTCAACATGCATTACAAGACAGAACTTGGTTTAGATTCAGACATAAGCACCTTATGCAAATTCTTCAAATAAGGGTGGAGAAAGCACCCTTACTTATGACAGAAACAAGACTTACTTAGTTATGGACTACTTCTAATATCAGATGGAAAAAAAAATAAAAGAAGAATGAACCCAGGGTACATTTTTTCCCAAATCTGTAATTTCAGGGCTCTGTTTTGTCTTTGAACACAACACATGATTAATCTCAGTGCAGGATTTACAAAATCTGCTTTTAGCTATAGGATATACTCAAAAAAGAGGAAGTAAAATGTGGCTTGTGCTAAACTTAGCAGCTTTGTCAATTAATGCAACTTTATTCATCGATTCAGTCAAGTTGAATAGTTTCCTAGATAAGTATAGAAATTGTTCCTGCAATTTTGAATACTACTACATATCCAGCCAAATGGGCTTTAGGATAAAGAAGCCAGGGTGATTCATTTGTAATCCCTTTAGTTGCTTTTTTATTTGTTCTTTTAGATTGAAGAGACTAAGGAATATCATACTTACCCAAACCCTTGGATTATTTCCATGCAGAAGATTTGACCTTAATGCTTTGTGTGTGTAATAAAATCAGATGGGTTCAAATGATCCTGGTACAGTGACGCATTCTTGATACTGTCTACTTATTTTAAGCATGCAGTTCTGGTAACTTATGCCCACTCTATCTCTGCCAGCACATGATGGGGTTCAGGTTAATCTTTAATAAAGGATAATATTATGGCAAGCCTTGCTTACTCTGGAAGAATGATGAGCAGGGGAGTGAGTTGGTCAAGCTCCCTTTCACCACCATCAGGGTGTTTTAGCTATGTTTTTATTTCAGCATCTGCCTCCAGATGTATTTCAATTAAAATTAAATGTGGAAGGGAACTTTGAACCCCACATGGTGCATTCTTCAGCAAGGAAGAACCCAAATTTCAACAGCCATTGGGAACAGTCTCCTGCCCAATGCAGACCCTTAGCTTTTGTCGGCTCAGACCCAAACCCCATTGGTCTCATCTTTCTCATGCCATTATTATGACCTTTAAGAGTCCTGATCAGAAAACCTCAAGAGGTGATCTTTGATGGGACCACACTGAGGAAATAAACAGTCCCAATTGCTACGACATTCCTTTCATTGCTTTGGGGTATATGTGTAAGGGATGAACTGAGTGCCCAGAGCTTTAAAATTATTTTCATGCAGAATGGAGAATGAGCTTTTAAAGGAGGAGAGGGAGCAGAAACCCAGTTAGTCCAACAAATAAAACTGGAAATAATGTTGAAAATATAGTTTTATTCTGTATAATGCAAAGAATGAGGATGTGAATGGAAACCTTTTATGAATGCTTCTATGAACTGAATGGAACACCTAACATGATAATTAACTTTAAAACCTGCTTTTAGCAGAAGTAAGCGAAGACCCTCAAGTCAGAAGCAATCTCAGTCCTAAGAAAGACAAGCATCATGTCCCCATGATGGGGACACTCCACTGCAGTGTCATGCACTGGAAAAGCTAGTCTACATTTTAGGTTACATGTTAGAGTGGCTTTTAAACTATTTTACAAAGCATTTCAGCATCACTGCTCATATTTCACTGAGTATGTGGGACTACAAAATTAAGTGGTTTGCTGGAAGTCGCTTCAGGGGGGCAGTGGTCCAGATCTTGAGCAAGTGCTTTATTGTGTTTCCCCTGTTGTGAAATTATGGAAATATTGACTATCATTACCTTGTGCTGCCCTGCAACGTAATGTGCAAAGATATACTGAAAATACATTAAATGGTTAGGATCACCTGTCCACAAGGCTGAGTAGTGAGTGCTCCTGTGTAAGAATGAACAGCTTGCATACCACAGACTGATCTAGCAGATTAACAATTACTTCTGATGCCAAAATAGTCAGAACAAAGCCAAATGCAAAAGATGCTGAAGGGCACTACCAGTATCAGGTGCAAGATGAAGACAGTCATCATGTTCTCAAACACTGGAATAAAAATACTTGGCTGGAAAATCAGAAATAATGGCTAACTTTGCCTCAAGTCCTCCAGTCTCAATGTACCTGTGCAATTCTGCCCTATCTTTGCAGAAATATATAACTAGAGGTTTTTTTGTTCAGTCTTGAATTTCTAATCCTTTTGCTTTCCCCTTCCCAATTACAAGGAGCTTTCAAGAGTAGTAATTAACTAGAACTAAGAAATATTGGACTTTGAACTCCACTGCTTAAAACCTCTAAGTCATCTATTGAACTTTGAACATTTTTATTCTTACTCTTTTTTCATTTTCTTATACTGAGGCATGTGCTATTTTTGATTTATGTAATTATACATAGCAATCCTTCACAATTCTCTTCTTACCACTTCGTGTGCTAACATTGATATATGTTATTAAAGTGTTAATAATTAGGGATGTGGATCCTAACTATGCATATTAAGGCTGTCAGTTTTCTTTTTGATTAGCACTCATTTTATACCAGATAAAAACTTTTTCCAAGGTTATCTGCTATAAAGCTCACGGCATATCCTACAGTTGTTCATTTCTCATGAAGTTCACTAGCAAACACACTGTTTTAAATATTTCAGAAGTGATCTCTTCCCCTGTTGCAGGGGTTTGGTTGTTTGTTCAGGGTTTTTTTAATATTACCTAATGGTACTGGACAAGGACATAGGAATCAATGCCAGTCGCAGTAATATCCCTCATAAATTGCTCCAGTGTGTTTCAAAGACCTTCAAGACAGATAGATGCAGCTCACTTTTGTACAAGCACATACCCTGAGGAATCATCGCCTTGCTCTCTTCTGATCAAGAGCAACACAGAGTCACAGAATGGCTTGGTTTGGAAGGGACCTTAATGATCATCTAGTTCCAATCCCCCCTGCCACAGGCCAGGGTCACCTTCCACCAGACCAAGTCGCTGAAAGACCCATCCAACCTGGCCTTGAACACTTCCAGGGATGGGGTATCCTCAACTCCTTTGGGCAACCTGCTCCAGTGCCTCACCACCCCTGTAGTAAGGAAACACACAGATCTGTTCAATTGCATGGAGACAGATTACAACTGGGGCACAGTAGCTTGCCCAGGCTCTTTCTTGGCTAGATTTCTCAGCTGAGACCTTTCTGTAGCAACACAAGTAAGTTCACAGACTTTTTTGGTCTGGTGAAAATACTGCTAAAATCACCAAAGAGGCTTTCATGAAATTTTTATGGAAATGTGCCACATACAAGGTGAAGTCCACGTGGGTCCCCTAACTACCTTTAGCTGTGCTGTGCTGGGTACCTGCAGGAGGAGCAGAAAGGGCTGGTGGGGCCACTGTGAAGACATACTGGCCACCAAAGCCAGGCAGCACCACCATCCTCACCAGCCCACCTTCTCCCTCCCATGGCCTGGTCCTGCACTGCTCCAGGGAGACCAGAGACAAGCATTCACTTTTGTCATTGGGAATTTAGTCCTCTCTAGGCAATGCTTGTGATATTCTGCTTTAAGGGCTGGTGTTTACACAAATCTAAGCTAGACAACTGATTAAAGTATTTAGGCCATCTAATTTAATAAGTTACTATATATCACCCAAGCCCCAAGCCCAGGAAAAGAAGGCAGGTACTTCTGAATGGAGCACAGAAAATAATTTGCTATCTGAAGAGAGGTCAGAGCCTCATGTAAGAAAAAAATAAGATGTTTTCTGGATATTGTAAAATGCTTACAAAAAAACATCAGAGCACTACTAGATGCTTTAGGAATCTGTCCCAAAACATTGATTAATCAATAAGTTCATTTATTAAATCTTCAGACTGGTGTCTCATTTAACATATGTGATCTGTGAAAAGGACAGAGACCTATAACCTTTGTTTTTTTCAAGGCTACTTTCAGGGCCCATGGGCACCACCATCTGGAGAAATGCAGTAACCTAGTATATATTAGTAATGTTATTTATAACATTCTTCTTCTAAATATTCAAAGAAACAAGGTCATCCAAGATATTCCAGTATGTTAGCATTCAAACATTCTAAATCCAGTTAACCTGTTCTATAACTTCTTTGTCTTCTCATGGTTGCATCAGAGAACAAAATGGTCCACTGTATCTTATAAAATCTTTTACAATTCAACAGTAACTATCCTTCTTAAAAACTCTCCTAAAACATCTACATCAAATTCAAGAGGTGAAATTGTCCTAGAACAGAACTCCAGGCTATAAAAATAAATCTACAATATAATTATTTTGGGGAACAACTGGCAATTAGAAAAGACCAAATTCAAGGACAGTCAGGCACTTTGTGTCTTTGCTAAAAGTCAGACGTATGATTTACTTTTTCTGTTTGATTAGGTCATCAGAAAAATAGCATAATTAGGAATAGTAATGAAAACTTTGACTTTCAGTAGATAACTTTCAGCCAACTTTCTCTCACAAAGAGGAAACATATGTGCCTTTCAGCAGCCCATAACATAAAATATATTTCAGTGCCATATGCTATCTTTCCTCTTTGGATCCCACCATAGAATCTGTAACCTCTAAAAAAATATTTTTTTTTCACCAATTGCTTCTTTGCATAAGTCATATTAATATTTTTAGTTAATAAATAAATTTGCATTTTGGACATAATTTTTTTGTAAAACATGACAGGGGCATAAAATCAATTCAAATGAGCTGTGCAAAATTAACAGATGAAATGGTGTGTTAGGTTTGTTTTCAGCACCATGATCATTAAGTACAAGGCTGGCTCATTATGGGAAGACAATGTTTAATCATCCTCCAAATTCTGCAGATGGATTTACGTCTGTGCATATCCCGTTCTGTGATGCTCAATAGCCAGGCACAGTCTGTTCCAGCCGTCTGCAAGCAGCACCCTGTTCAGCAGGCTGCTCTGGTTTAGCAAAGCATTTCAGCAGTCTGAGTGGGTCTTGTTGGTTTCAGAGGAGTTTAAGCCCATAGTTAAAGCTAACAAACCTACACTAAGACCATGGAGATTGGCCTTGTGTAGGTGCATTGCTGCTTTTGAGAGCTGGAGTACACCACGAGCTTTGAGCACTAACACCGAGATGGAACAATCTGGCAACTGTGTCTTGATTAGCCAGGGCTGCTACTGCAAATGAAAGAGTGGGAAGAACAAAAAATTCTAAGAATCTCCAGAGATCTAAAAGCAAGAACAAATGTTAAATAACCATTTTCTTTACAAGATTAGAAGACATTCCAAGAAGAATTAAAAATATATATCAGCCTATGCTTCCCATTTCCTTGTCACATTCCTGGCAACAACTTGAGGTTAAGTTATGCTTAAGGGAATCTTATTTTGGTCTAATTTCTCAGTGTAATTATTTCCCTCCCAAAGGGATGACGCGTGGGGGAGGCACCGCAGTGCTTTGAGGTTCTTTTCCTCAAACAAGACAAACGAGCAGTGACACCCAAGATTTTGCCTGTGGGACTCAGCTCCAGCCTTGCCTTTTGGCTTCTCGGCTGAAGAAATCATGAAAACCTTAACCTGGCTTCTCAAAAAGAGAAGTCTCAGTGATGCTAAACCTATCACTGAAGCCATGTTTCTAAGTTTCTGCTAACGAGTATCAAATTCTAACGATGACTTTAGAAAACTCACATGACTCATTGGAAAAAAATTGTTGGCTAGAATAATTCTTCTATTGCTGTTGGAGGTATATAGAGCATGGGGTTAATTATCTTTATTTGACTATCTTATTTGTTTTAAAAAATTATATATTTATTTAAGTAATTCAGGAAGAGTATCA
The DNA here is from genome assembly GCF_030490865.1 of Poecile atricapillus. Lineage (NCBI taxonomy): Eukaryota > Metazoa > Chordata > Aves > Passeriformes > Paridae > Poecile > Poecile atricapillus. Next base: position 121,755,977 of record NC_081250.1, on the reverse strand, counting down.
CAATTAAGAAGCTTATTCTCGCTCTGTCACTGTGTGCTTGACACTGATGAAATCTCTTGCACAGCTATGAAGAAGGGCACACCCAGCTGTCATGGCAGAAAGAGGATGTCTGATATATGGCTACCACTGTCTAGAAAGAAGTAACCAGAAACCCCAAGCTGTCTGAAGGATAGAAAGCATATGACAGTGAGGCAAGAGACTCAGGTTTTGATTCAATCCTGACAGGGAGTCTCCAGGACAGTGAGGTCTAGGCAGTGGTCATACAACATCTGGGCCATGTATCAATAAACTGGCAACTCAAATGCTTTATAGTGGCAAAGCTATTTACTGAAAGTTAAAAGCCTTCTTATCAAAACATTAAGATAGGCCGCTCTGTACATTCAGAAAGAAGAGATGATTAAAGATGAGGTAATTACAGTGCATGACGACAGGAAAAAAAATAATCAAATTTGGAAATAGAGTGACTAAAAGTAGATGCTCTCCAGAGAACTCACACATACCTGATCCACTGAAGGATGGATCTGACTCACTGTGACGAACAGTGACTCAGCTGAAGTACTGCAAGGCCCTTTTATCGAGTATTAAACAAGAAATAAAAACTGATTCATCTTCTTATCTAGAAACTAAGATTCTTGGGGAAACTAGGCTATTGTTGTAGCTCACTGGAAACCAGGGGTATAGAACAAGCTGGCACTGGTGGCAGTAAACAAAACAAATATCAGCAGGCATGGTAAAAGATTAAAACTTTTTCCTAAATGAAAAATATAGAAAAAACATTTAACAGAGGAGAGCAAATAAATTATATGCTTCTATTTGTATCGACTGAGGATGGCAGATATGGAGCATCCAAATGTAAGCAAAGAAATCCTACACAAATGACAGTAAAATGAATCAATTGACCCTGAAACTGGTACTGTATGGAGACTTACTCTCTAATCTTGCATAAACTTAGCCACAGAGCTATGGTGCAAAGCACCTTTCTCCTCAAATAACCAAGTTGTTTATTTTCTCTGATTTTCCTTTAATATAGCCTCCCATGTATTAAAAATAGAAACTTTAATAAGATTATTTTATGAACATATTATTTATGAACATTTTTACATAAAGCAACATGCTTTGGTGGCTTTTTCTATAAGGATAAATTTAAAAGAAATTATTTCAAATTAGTCCAGCTGAGCAATCTTCCAACAGCTTGCTGTCTCACCTCTTTCCCTATAGTATTTAGAAAGGGACATTTTGTATCAGGTTATTTATTATTACATTTAGTTAATATGTTATTGTTAATTAATATCACATTTAAATAATCCAAATTATTTAAGTTTAAATTATTATTACATGTTGTAATTGTTACATTTAAATCAGGTTATAAATAGGTTAGCAGGGCCTACACCTCTGCTTATTCTGTATTTAAGTCTTAGAGATTCATAGTCATGCTCTAAACACAAATCAGCCAATACATAAATAATGATGCATTATTATTTTATTATCATTAATAAATAATAGAAACAACAAGAAATTCTACCTGAGTCACAACCCTATAATCTGAATCCAAGACTGGAGTTTATTCTTTGATGGGAAGAGAACCAGTAGTGAAGGGATGGTGTGGGCCAGAATACAAGAGGTACCCATTTCATCTTGATAAACCCCTTTTTTCCCCAGAAGAGTGTTGAAGTAGGCAAAGTGATTTGATGCAGGAAAGCCATAGGCTCCTGTGAGTATCTCTGTGCTGAAGGTTCATTCTTGTGGACATGCAGAAAAAGTATGACTGCAAGTTATAAGGAAATAAACACATTGTTCCACTCTATCTCCCTTACTTGCCAGGGAAAAAACAGCCTTTTAAATAGACGCAGAAGCAGGTTTTTTTCATGCTGAGAACAAATTAACAACAGTCAGACACTAGTTAATAATGTGGGCATCTGAAAGGTCTTGTTATTCAGCTACAAATAAATGGAGGGGAGAGGCAACTTCTGTCTATTTGCCAGTAAATAGTGAGAAAAATTCTGGCCACAGCACGAACTAGGAGCTGGAAAGAGGATTAATGTGATGTTTTCCAGCAAGATGGCTCATCTCCCCAAGCTCTAGAAAAGCTACATTCAGAGTAACAATGATTTCTTTCAATTTCTAACAATGGTAAGAGAAGGTTTCACAGCCAAGAATCCATTTCTTCCATCCTAGAGTGTGCTGAAGGAGCACACATTGCTTCCTGACATAGCAATCAGGGATTTGTTTTGCAAATCAAGCACCAGGTTATCACACAGGGACAATAACCAGAGTTATTTCTGAACAACCACCATATTCAGTCATGGGATTTGGAGGCGTACCTACTATTGTATCAAGGCAAGAGAGCGCTGCCAACTCTATGACTACTCCAGCTGGCAGCAACACTTGAGGGGCGGCACAGGCAGAACTTGCTGTACTTCATGCACTGAGGTGCTGCTGGGTTTTGCATACAAACCCAAAGTGACAGGTGCTGCCAAAGGACTGAGAGGCCAAAGGTCAGATGAAGCTGCACAAGTGTGTGCCAAGGCCAAGTACCAGGTTACATCAGGGGGCATGATTCAGCAACACTAGATATGAAGGCCAAATGCAGATCAATCCCAAAATGTTGAAAACCCACACAGAATCTCTTAATCGGGTGTTTTATAAGGTTAAATTTCAGTGAACTCTCAAAACTTTAAACAGCAGCTGCATAGCCTGGTTCTAACAGAAATCAAGTGATTACAGCTGCACTGCTGTCTGGTTTATATAAACAAATGTCACACTTGAGTCTCAGGTGGGCTTACTGCACAGGGATAAACAACAACTCTTCAGACAACTTGTTCATTGCCTTCTTGAAGGAAAAGGCAAGTCAGGTTTAAAACTGTTCTAAATATACCAGGGCAGAAAAGGCAAAAAGGTGAGGGGAGAAAGAACATTATGATTGTTTGCTTCCTGTTACATTTCTTTTCTGGGACTATTACCAGTGTTAAATCTGCAGCAGCATCCAATGGTGTATCTCAGAAGAAATCCTCCTGCACGTTGTGGCTCTGGGACTGTCATGACAACCTGTCACCAAAATGCTGAGGGATCTGAAAGACAAGGTTTCCTTTCAACCAGCCTTCAAGGTTCAGCCTTCCTACGCTGTTCTGTATTGTTACCAGAGACACTGGGATCTGAATCCCTGCACTCATACAATTTGAAACAGTTATTGGTAATTAACTTCTGCCAAGGGTTCCTATCACACTTATATTTAGCCTCTTCATTATAATGTTTTGATAGACCACATGATCTTTAGGCAGCTGAAATAGCCATGATTCCTCCAGCTTGGATGAATGGCCCTCATTTGCCCTGATGAAGAATGCAGCAGGGCAGCTTCCTCCGCGCACCTTTTTCTGCCTCGTGTGTGACTGATGCTGTCAGGCAGAGGAATGTTCCTCATGCACTTCGCGTAGAATTAAAGGGCTTTTACAGAGGATTTCAGCTAACCTCCCACACTAAGCTGAAAATTCTGAAATAAGCTCGCCTTCTACAAATCAAGAGGAATCCAAATAGGAAGCTCCTTAAACAAGCACAATTCGAATCTGAATCTGAAGCAGGTTGAGGAGGGCTTTTTTTTTCTTTTTTAATGATAAACAACTTCTACAGCATATTGGAAATTGACTGTCACAATAACAGATTGGGTTTTTCTGCAAGAAGCTAACTAGCTAGATGTAATAGAAGCAGACTGATTATTTGTGTATATTGCATTTTGCAGTTCTTCATGTTAATGAGTTTACAGCCTGGTACTTTGAGAGATTTGTCAATCTCTCTTGGAAAAACAATAGATGCTATATGTAATATCACATTATGCTAACAATCAACACTAATTACTTTTCATGATTTTCTTCTCTAAAACATGAACTGAATTTTATAAATATGGCCGTTTTCTTCCTAAAATGCAAAATTCCTGCTGTTTTCCAAGATTATATATTCTAAGTCTTCCAAAGCATAATGACAGAATTATTCAACCAGGGCCCTCTAATGACTTAACATTATTTAATTATTTCCTGCTGATTTGGACTTGTCTGAAGCACAGGGAAAAAAAAAATTGCTTCTGTTCAGGATGTCTCTATCATTTGTTTTGATGTGACTGATTTAAAAGTTGCTAATTATGGAGGATTAAGCATTTAGGAAGAAGATACACTGAAACAGATTTTGATCTTTTATTCACTGGAGTGGGCCCAGTGACAGTAAATTAACTAATGTAGACAAAGTAGATGTTAGAGCAGGACCTGGACTGCTGTTTTTATTGAGCACTCTGTCTCCATTGGAGCTCCTTCAAATTTCACCTTCCAGCCTATCTATGAAGGGGTTTTGACCTCCTAAGGCTGACAGTTAATAAATGAAAATTGATAGAGAAATTAATTTGCCACATTTAAAGCTTATTTGCAATAAAACTCCAACCACTGAAACTTCATCTGTTCTGCAGATTTCTCCTTCTCCTTTAGCATCTAAGAGGCCTTCAGACTTTCCTGAAATCTTTGCCCCTCTCTGTGTTAAATGACCTACTCTGATCCTTTGCCTTAGAAGCTACCATTTCTGCTCTCGTGACTTAATGCTTATGTTAGGTCCAACAAATGTCCCACAAAGTGTCATTTGGTGGATATCAATATAGGCAAAACACTAATAAGCAGTCAGGAAATGGGAATCAGGCCCTTTTAGATACAGAATATAACTCAGGAATTGGCTTGCATCCAGTCTAACTCTTCTTTCTTCCAAGCTGATCTTCCCCCTCCTAATATGAAGCCTTTCTATTCAGAGCTTCAGGGTTTAGTCAAAAAATGAAAAGCCCCTTCTAAAATCAGAAATGAAGTTCTCAATCCAGCTGAGAGTCTTGTCTGAACACCCCACATATATCATATATACTTGTTTACATCTTGGGTACACCGTCTGCTTAGAGGAGCAGGAGATCATTTTGAGGCTTCTTTTAAAAAAGGACTGCCAACACCTTCCCATGTTTACTGAAATGTTTGTAGGCTTTTCAGTGTGGGTGGCAGCTCAATTGTGCTAGCTCGCGAGTCCTTTACAGAACTTGGCACCACTGCTACAAACATGCAGTGGTATGGAAGAAACACCAGTTAAATGTAATTCAGAAGCACTATAAATACTGTACCACATTGTTTGTAAACAAGCATCAGCAGGTAGAAAGTCTGGTCTGGAAAAGTCATTCTGGGAAATTGGTCCAGTGAGAAGACCTGTGGGGGAAACAGTGTGACCTTCTGAAGGTTTCTTATCTATGAACGGGGCTTTTTCAGCTGGCAACATCTTTCCAGTTCACCAGAACTGGACTAGAGCTGTCATCTGTGCTCTCTTCACTTTCCTTAGCTGCTTTTATTCTCTGATTTCCTCCAGTTCCAGCCTTTCTGCCCCCCTTTTCCCACCACAAGGCCACTTGGCCACCTGGCCACTCTGTCACCATGGGCTCCCTCTGCTCTTGTTCCCTTGTCATGATTCTTGTTGGACTCCAAACTGGACTTTATCTCACTTGGTCTCTGTTGAAAGGGAAGGGTTTGACCTGAACTAGTCATCCACACACCCTCTGTAAGCAAAGGGGAGAGAGACATTCCCAGAGCATGGGACAGCCCATGCTAAGAGAGAAAAAACTACGCAAACTCTCGAATTAAAGGCAAATGCCAACTGCAGCAGTTATAGTTCTACCACCTTTAGCTCCACCACTTCCTATCCCACTGCAACTAACCAACAAAAGCCAGCATCAAGGGATACTTCCCTGGGAGTATGCCAGCCACTACATTTCATAAATTTCCAGGGACTCCTATTTCCTTGGCAAATTTGTTCAGAATGTCTCCACAGTGATAGAGGCAATGATGGGGAAGAGGACGCAAAAAGGCAAATAAGCAATACAAATGCCTTTAGGCAACACAAAAAGGAAGCATTTGATTGATTTTACTAAGCTGCACCATACTTAGCTCCACATTCATTGATACTTCTCTATCCATACATATAAATCTACACTTAATATCTTCATTATCTCATATCTCAGCATTAGAAGTATTTTTACTTTTTTTTTTGCCTTTTTGACCTCTCAAGTATTTTCTTTTCTGGTAGACATCACATGCTCTACTGCAAAGAAATGGTTTTCTTAACACTTCGAGTATGATTAATCTGCACTTAACAGATATTCTTTCACTCCCCCTCCTCTAAAAGATGAAGCATAATCTGCTTGAAGTCTTCCCCATCTACTTCTAGTCCTTTCACACATATGCTTCACATGTTGATGCATGTAGAGCCAATGACACCTATCACATTCAGTCTGCTTTCAAAGGAGCACCTTTATAAAGCCCCCTCTTTGCACTCAGTCTTCACATCCTTCCCATTACAGAGTTCTGTGGAGGCTGAAATTTCCCACACCCGCAGTCAGCAGTCTTACTGCCCCGTTTTGGGTGCCAGAAGGGAGAAAAGCAAATGATCAGCTGTCTAAAAAACATAACCTATGAGGAAATATGTATTAGCTATCCTATCTGAGAGAAGGCTGGGGGCAATTTGCATTAGATTAGTGAAACAGGACTTTTACAATCTGCTCTCCACATCTGCTGTGGAAATGACGAGATGTAACAGACTTTAAATTTCAGCAAGGAGCATGAAGGAAAAGCAGAACAGATTGCCTGGGACAGCTCTGAGGATGCCATCACTGAGGGCGTGTTAGGGGTAGGGTGCCTAAGGAAAGATCACAAGTTTGTCAGAAGCAAAGCAGGTGTATTTGATTCTGTGCCCACAGGATTAGCTAAGCACTCTCTTCTTGTCTATTCTACCTTATCACTCCATGACTCAAACATCTGCTGTGTAACTTCATTGTGCTTCTTCAAATATCTCTATACAAACCTCATTCATCATAATTCAGGAGAAAAAAGGACCAGTGCCTATCATAATTTGTGCTCTCTTCTTCTATCCCTTCAGGCATATTAACTTCTACCATTTGTATCACCTTTCTCTTATCAGTTCACTGACTGTACTGGCCAGTATTAATTAACACAAGTCCCCAGACCTGCACTGTACAGTACAAATGCCGTTCCACTCGCCCTGAGTGGGATGGTAGATCACCTTGAAGCCAGACACACACTCTTCCCAAAGCAGGATATAGATTATGTAGAAGCAGCAAGTCATTTCCAAAGGACTCCATTCCAAACCACTCCTCAAATGTACTCAGAAGCGTTTGCTGTCCTGCACACAAACCCAGCTTATGGCAGCAAAGGTGTTCTTTGTATTTTTCTATTTCATAGTCTCTTAACTTTCCAGTATCTAACGTGGTGCCCGAATTCAAATTTTCTTGATGGGCTATGTGTTCTATAAGCCATTAGGGGGAATTTAGGGAAAAGTTATTAATTTTTTTTTTAATTTTTTAGCTTTTTCTTTGAAAATGCAGTAGTAATAGCAGTGCTGTAGCAGTGAAGGACTCCTTTACCCTCACTCTAGTCCATTTTTGCCAGCTACCATCATCTGGTTCAATGCCAGACATTATGTTTCCCTGGAACTTCTGCTTGTTGCTGAGGTTTTTTTTGTTTTTAAAGCATAAACGAAAATGCTGCACAAAAATGGTGTTGAGAAGAAAAACATTGTAACTCACTTAAAGCTTTTTACCACAGAGAAGAGGGCACAGGCTTTTTTTGGACATATTTCATATTGATATAGACAAAACAAACTCACAAATAGTAATCTTAACTGACATTTCTTACAACACTAAAAGCTCCAGGACTCCTACCTTGGATTTCTGCAGCAACTGAGGATTTTTCATTTGGTGAAGCTCTGAATTGTGAGATACAGTAACTAAATTATTCCTCAATTGCCTTGAATGTCAGAGGATATGACACAACCTTCAACGCTGCAGTGGAGTCCTGTGGACATCGAGCTGCTCATTGGTGGTGGGGAGGTGGTCAGGAGCCTCAGCCACTGACTCTTTCTCCAAGATCTCTGATCACAGACCCAGTGTGGGGCTTATCCTGATCTTCCTTCTCATGGGACTGAGCCAAATCCATCTCGTCTCATCTAATCTTTTCCTACAGCTAATATCCAGCCTTCTGGTGTTACTAGTGTTTCTTCTATCCCATTCATCCTTTTGCAATAATGAGATGATCTGGAGGAAGGTGGCTTGGTCTGCCAACAAGCAATGCTTACTGGGATGAAATGTGGTTTATCTCCTTTCCATATTAGTCCATATTATTTACCAAAGATTTCCTTCAGTTTTCCTTGTTTTCTTTTCACAATTGTCCCTCATGTGCAATGCAGCACCTTTGAATGAGTGCAAACTTAAATGCTGAAGTTATATTTTTACAGGATAGATAAAACTATCAGTTCAGTTTCATGTTTATGAAAGTCAGAATAAGAAGAGAGCTGTTCTGGCACTAATGCACCTGTTGGACTACATAAAACAAAGTTTGTACAAACACAGATAATGCCATCCCTAGTGAGCATTAGCAATGGATTACCTTCCTTCTTCTTACCTACTTCTTTTGTATGGTTTATGAACACATTATGCATGTTTGTGCTCAAGCAAACGAGGTTTGCCACTCATTTTGCTTCTTAAAATCTTGTGTTTCAGTATGTCAGTAATGTGGGCTACATGGGCACTAGAAAGGGGATGTGGGCACCTGAACAAAAGATGCCATTAAGTAATTTTGGTCCTGAGCTGCAGCACATCCAGGTACAATTACACCTCTGGCCACATATGGGCACTATGAGAAGCCAGCCAGGACTGGCTGCACACCACCAGTCCACTCCAGATCCTTCTCCAGATCGACACACCTGCAGAAGTCAGCATGGAAGATGAGAACATGCTTGTAAAGCACCAACATCAGAAGGCTGAAATCCATGGAATAGGATCTCCTTTGCCTTATCTATTGACTACTTCATTGAAATGTTCTGGTCTGAGACAGGGGTACAAATTGGAAGATAATGGCTTTGAGCTTGCTGAGATTTTGCCCAGTCTAGGAATTAAATGGAATAAATTAATGCTACCCATAGAAAAATTATCAAAATATGTTTCAGAGTAAAAGTGAAGAAGGCAGATATGAAAAACCAGAACTCTGAATAGTAATTAAAAGAGTGAAGGACATTGATAGTGCTGCTTAGGATGTCTGACCACTGGAAATAAAGAGCTGATGAGCAAATCACGATGCATGAGAACAGTAACTGCATTATTTGAGAAGCTTCATTATTTGAAATAGCAGATCACCAAACCTCAGCATGAAGGGAAGTTATGTTTATTTGAATTAAATTATGTTTATTTAAATGAGGAAAGTTATTGTTTATGTTTTTGCCATTTGATAACAGGTGTAAGAGGTTGAGGGCTTTCATATTTTAAGAACCAAATGTCTCTGTACTGACAGAATCAGTTAAGTTCAACTGGAATTCGAATTCCAAGTTTGATTTTTTACCATTCAGTTCCCTACACAATTTTGGATACAGATGATGGCAGCAAGAGCAGCACAAAATAAAAAATAATAATAATAATAAAAAACAAAAAAAACCAACAAAAACCAACAAAACAACAACAACAACAACAACAAAACAAGAGACAAGAGTGGCCCAAAGAGCATACTACCATATATCAGAGTGAGGCTTGCTGGAAAGGAAATATAGTCCAGTTTTCTCACCAAATTAGAAACATTCAAATATATCTTTGTGCACACTAAACCCTAAGGGACTGAATATGCTGTGTGAATGAGATAAATATAGTCTTCTTGATTAATCCCTACCTGAACCTCATGTAAAGCCTCCTCATTTTTTTTAACAGTTATTATATTCTTATGAGTTTAAAAATTGCTGCTGTATTGCAGAGGGATTTCTATATAAAGATTAGACCATTTTTAATGTTTGCCTTAGAAGCATTTTCTAAATTTGGATCAAGCAGATGTGTTATTTCTTTCCACAGAAAGAAATGACCACTGATATTGATAGGGATGACCTAAGATCAACTTGTCCAATGCCATCCAGCTGAAAGCAGGGTCAGCTAACAAAAGTTGTCCTTGGCCATGCCCAGTATTTAGGTGCCAGATCATCTTATTCATCTCTTATTTGGGAAGAAATACTTCACATTGGTACAGAATATCCACAAAGAGCTTCATTTGATTAGAAAAAAAAAACAAAAAAACAAAGAGGAATTGTATCCGCTCACTGCACTGGCATGAAAACATATATATTGATCTGACTAGAAGGCCCCAAAAGTCCTTGTCTATCTTTTATTTGGATGTCATTGATTTGGTAATCAGACCTCAACAAATCAAAAGAGGAGGCAACTTGTTACCCTGGTACACTGGTTTCCATCTCTGAATACGTATTTTCTGCACCACTTTGTCATTCCAGTTCAATTAGAGAATAGATTTCAGATAAATTAGAGAATAAATCCACCCAAACTATATGGCAAAACCCATTTCAAATTAAGGAAGGCATATAGCCTCCCCTGAAGGCCCTCACATAATTATTGTGGATTTCAATTACTAAACAATTCAAACAGCTGTAGGGATCATCTTATAAGGGAACATTTAAAAGAGTATATAGGGCTAGCTTGGACAAACACAGACTCAGTTATTTGTCTTTCAACCAATTCCACAAGAGAAAAATATTTAATGAACCTACTTTTGTGGTTAGAATGAAATGTGTGCTCATGAGATTTCAGGATTGAATTTCATGACCTAATCCTACAATCTTTTTCTAAGTATTCTCAATACAATCAGTAAAAATACTTCCTGCTACATGAGTCTTCAGGAATGTATTTCCCAAAAAAAATTGGTAACAGCAAACAAATACTGGTGACTGTGAGAATAACAACATGGGAGAGGATTTTTAAAAGCTCATAACTCAGGATTATGAATAATATTTGATGCACAGTAGAACAAGCAAGCAAATATTTAAGTGAGAATGACAATCTATTAAAGTGCAGGGACCTTTGCACTGGTTTCCCTGACATGATTTTAAATTAAACTTAAATTAAATTTATTTTTTTTATATTTCAACAGCACTAACAATTGCCAGATTTTCTTCTGTTGTTGGTGACTTTAGAGGAAATATAACAACACAGTGCCAACCTAGTAAGTATGACTAGAGTTTTAATGGCAGTGAAGAATAAAAACAACAGTGTTTTTACAAATTGCATGAATTTAAACAGCACAACTTTAGGAAAATGAAAGAGCATTATTAGTGATTAATTTTAGTTTAAGTAATTTGAGGTTTAAGAATAAACTGCTTAACATATTTATGATGAAAAACAATATGAGCATCTATAGCATGTGATTAATGCTGTGTGAATAACTGTGGCCAGAAACTGAAACACCAGAATTCTATCATGGACAATTTCTTTGCAAAGAAAACACAGGTAATAAGCTTCTCTCAGTCTTCTTCTAATACATGCTTCATAATAAATGGCAACACTTTTGCCAAAACTAGAGAAAAAACAGAAGTGAAATTCTTTTCATGATATATCAAGGTATGTGGAAGTTTTGAAGCCTACACAATACCTTTTGTTTGACCTCCTGTTTCTGACTGCAGAAAATTACAAGCACAATGGAGACAGAACACACCAACTGAGCAGGCTAAAGGAAAGGTTTCTAATGCATGTACAGAAATAGCCTGTATATATGGAAATAGCACCTACATACATACATAAAGCTTTATTCAGGTTTCCCATACCAGCGTTGACTTCGTTAACTCCTAAAAATAGCCTTGCAAAAGCTTTTTTCCTTACAGGAACATAAACAGTACTATGGCTGTCCTATTATAAGCTGTGGTAGGCTGGTGTGTTTGTACCAGGCTAAAAGAAGCTGATGTGGCCTTCAAAATCTTCAACCTCTAAAGAACCTAAAATCAATAATTAATTTATGAAATGGCTATCTCAAGGAAAGTAAAAACTAATAATCAGTTATTAACTCTTAGAGCACCAGAGTCCTCTCGGCAGCCAGTAAAATCAGTGCTTTGGAAAATATTTATTAACATCTACACTACGCACTTGCTCTCCAAGGGGTTACCTTAAGTATTATTAAGCAAAACTGACAGGTTGAATGATTGCAGCATTAACAAACAGGTTCTCCTTGGCAGACAGGAAGGCTTATATTTCATACTAAAATGACATCTGCCATTTATAATTGCTTAAAAAAGACAAACAAACTCTACTACAGTCCTGCAATGTCAAGTGTTTTTATCTTTTACCCTGATATCCTACACTTTCAGCTTGAAAGCTGTTTACTTTTAACATATACAGAAAGTTCCAAGTCTAGAAATGACAAATATAGACTTTGGCAAGGTGACAGTGACATTTGGTGCTTGCTCTTTTGCTACCATTTGCTACATTTTTAGGCACAAAAAACTCTCAGGATGGAAACACTCAGTAGGAAATTATGTCTTTCAGCCAACCAAATGTTCCAACGAGCACTGCCTTAGAATATTGGCAACATAGCCATGATCTAACAAGCTCTGACAATGCATGCAATATTGTCTTGTTACCCATTTGATGCCTGTTGATGAGAAATACTTGCAAAAAATAATTTGGCCTCAAGCCATTCTAGAAAAATATAAGAGAGAGATACCTGGACATAACCCTTAAAAATAAGTGTCTTTAGGATGTGGAGGAAAAGGAAAACTCTCTTTTAATATTTCTTGTGTACTGATGTCCACTTTCACAGCTTCAGAAACCTCTGCAGTACAGGTGTGAGCTGACTGGCACACAAATCAGAGAACCATCAGTGGCTTTTTTTCCCACTCACATCGGCCATCAGGTATGAGCCCAGCTAACACCTACAGCCTGTGCATGTTGCCTTTACATCCCTGCCCTGCTCAGTGTGCAGATGCCTTGGGTGAAAAAAGATCCGAAAGAGTGGTTCTGACATATTTTTTTGCCATGTGCAGACCTTCCTCCAGCTGCTGTATTGCCTACTGGCAGCACTATTTATTCTGAGGGATCACAGTGGAGCACTTACCTGGTTCTCTGTGTGCTATAGAGATGATAACCTCATCTCTGATGAATACATGATAAACTCATGATACTAGTCCTACAGAGTGTTAGGAGCAGACTAAAATAAATTAGTATATTATAGAAATCCACACATAATACATACATCCATGCAGCTTTACTGAATAGCTTAGTGTTAAATGTATCATTTCATCCTGGATTACTCTGCAGTTTCTTGACTGAAGTCCTGTCCATGTCTTTGCTCTGTTATGCAAGGCTTCTTTGCAGTTAAAAAGCCTTCTGTGGTTTACCCAGGAGCTCAGTGTGATCACATGCTGCGTGACAACGTAGGAACGTCTCCATCAGGCTAAGGGTATGGAAGTCTGCTTGTGGCAAGACGTCCTTAAGGATAAAAAGTGTTGCCTGTTGGATTCTAAGACTTCCAGGGACTCATAGTGAAATGGTCTTCACATCTATTTTGCTGTCTTCTTTGATTGGGGCTCTCCTGCTCCAAGAAAACTTGAAGTATGAATGAACAGGCTTGGCATTGACTGTTGCTATGTTTTATTAAGTGAAAAAGGTGGGCTGTAGAGAGAACTGATGATAAAGTTGTATTATGAGATTGCTGAGATCTCCCAACAAAGATTTAAGTTTGGGGTCATGTCTAGTTGAGTGGTAAATAGTCACCACAGAGCTGGATGCAACTATTTTGTTTTTATTCAGTTCAGTCTTTGCTCTTGATAGAAAGTGTACTAACTAACTTGCAAAAAAGCAGGGGTAATCCTGCTTCCCATGACTGCAGTTTTGTTTTGGAATTGCCATAAAAAGCAGCCTCAGACAGACTTTTTCTCCAGGCTTTTAAATTAATTATAAGACCAGAAACCTGCTGAACTTTTCTGTAGTTTTTGCACAGATGTCAATTCATTTCTATCCCTACTCACTTGCCTAACAGCACTGGATGTGAGAGTGTGAGGGGGAGATCTACAGTTGCTAGAAGCTTGTACACAGTCTGAATTCTCATAAAATAATAATAACAAATGAAAAATGCAATAAAATACATGACATGGCTTTTACTATCTCTGTCAAACTTATAACCCAAAAGTTTCCTTTAATATAAAATGCCATCAGGTAAAGACATGGTAATGAAGCTAATAGCTAATGAAATGAAAGGAAAAAGAATCCAGAGACAATCTCCTTGGAGGTCTCAAGAATCTTCAGAGCTCATGGGTCATCGTTAGGAGTTCTACATTTGCTCAGTGCCTCGATATCTCCTGTAGGAAAACACATCACTTATATTTTTCTTCTCCTTCTTGTTCCCTGCTTTACTTATTTTGCGCCCTACTCCATGGCTTTTATTCGGAAGAGTGAGTCGTGGTACTTATCGCTGACTTTACAGAAACGACCTATCTAACTCCTTATCAACCTAAGACAGGGTTATTTACAGTTTATCAGCTTTCTGAGGTGAGGCACTGTTTATTCTTATGGGTTTCAACAGTATTTAACAAAAAAAGACTTAATTTTTACAGGTTCATTTTCTGTGATCAAAACATTAACTAAAAAACCTTTTAGAGGTTTTTAACCAAGGCATTTTTTTTCCCCCAGTCTATGCATGTGATTAGCCCTTGAATTTCACCTTCTATAGAGTAATTTTGTCAATTTAGCAGAACAGATTAAATTTAGGGATCAGTTCTGTGGAGACGTAAATACCCAATTGACTGGATGCACCCTAACACAGACATGGAAAACTGGAGGTGAGAGTGTCTAGTCAAATTTATATGTCAGCAACAAACCACTGTGCAGCTTTTACACTGCTGCCAAAGCACCACGCTGCTGCTGGTTTAATAATACCAGTGGCATGCGTGGCTGGGAGCTGCCTTCACCGACTGCAGCAGGCACAAAGGTGCCATGGATTGTAACATTAAGGAATCTTTAACAGCGGGGGATTAACGACAACTGTTAGCACTGGATGCTGGATACCTCAATCACAATTCCCATTCACAGTTTTAGCTTTCCAACTTCCCTGGAAGTGAAATGTAAATTTTGGAACGCTTCCCAAAAGCAACATACTTTCTCTTTCTTTCACTAAGTTGCTCCAAAGCAGTGCTCTTTCTTATGTATTTAAGATCCCCTTGATCGAAGGCTGAATAAGAATTAAACAGAAGCCCTGGCTCTAAGCTACTGCACATGTGAACTCTAGAATGAAAAGAAACACCTCAAAGCAGAGAGGACTATCTTGACTCAGTGGTAAACGTCAGTCTACCATTTTTGCTTTGGATTTCATAATGACCACTGTGAATCACAAGATCCTGCTCCCCAACTGCTTCTGCTGCTCTCATGTCATTAATATTCTAAGCTGACGGAAGCAGATGTTCACTTTACACAGAGGTCATATATAGTTTCCTATATAGTGTTTGTCTGCGAGGCAAAATAACCCGATTCATTATATAAGCAGAATTGCATCTCGTTGTTGCTTTTGCCCATCACATAACCAGCGCTCAGGTGTATAAAAAGTGGAAAGTTATCTGTCCAAGAAATAATTGGGATTAAGATCAGGATATAAATATGGCCCTGTGACACCAGCTGAGCTTTTGGAAGCCCTCAGGGATTGGGAAAGTAGCAATGAATTCCAGGGAACAGCATCACAAAGCGGCGTTGCAGAAAGATAAACAAAAGAAAACTGCATTTCAAAGCCATTGACAATCCTTTTTCTTGGCAAGTTAGCTGCAGTAATCTCCAAGCAAAAGTGCTTTGAATAATAAATGTGAAGAATTGGATGGTACACGGAGTGTATGTATAGGGAGGGGGCAGAGATGCAATTACCGAAAACTTCCCCAACACTGTACAGGATGCACAGCACAGGCTATTCGGGCACTTCACCATGCGTCTGAGTTACCATTAAAGTTTTGCTAGTAAACCATGACAACCACTGTTTTTATTAGGTTCAGCAGTAGAAATGTATCACCTTGCCACACAGCATTACAAAACAAAGCACTTAAAAACTGGAGATGTTGCTGCAGCCTGAGAGTGGGGTGGAATAGTTAGAATGAAGAATTGGAGCTACAGTAAAGAAGGCTGTAACACGCTCAGAGGATTTTTAACACACTGCTCAGGTTGACTGAGGTAGCAACACTCAGTATCATTCTAAAGTTGTGACAGCAATTCCTACGCTGGCAACACAATATAAGCACCCCCCTTCCCATCGGGGCACTTGCACCTCAGCAGAGCAGAGTGGCCAAGTCAGCAGCTGGCCCAGGCTGAGGGCAAAGAGATCTACACTCCTGCCAGGACATCTGCTCACTGCACAGAGGCACCAGAGCTGATGGTGCTCCTCTAACTCATTCCCCAGGGCATCATCCCATGAAACAGGGGTGCTGAGAGGCCCTGTCTTGTCAGCCAACATATGGACATCTCTACCTCAGGTTCTCCAGCTCTGCTCTCCACCACATCCCCAAGGGGAGCTCACACAGGTTCATCCAGCCACACTGCTGGATTCATGAAAGCACTTGAAAAATTTCCAGCCTGCCTGAATTAGGAAACCTGAACCATTTTCACTTTTACTTGTTGAACATATATGGGGGTTTTGATTTCTATGGTGAAAGCCAGATTCTCAGAAGAAAAAGCATCAAGAGTAAATTGCAGAATGAGGTATTTCTCACCCAACAATGCATGAATTAGAAACTAAAGTAACCAGTCCCACATGAAGTACTCAGCAAACCATATAATGATGGTAGTTTAATTAGGATAAGATTAATTAGGATCCAGTTGACTACCATACAGGAACAGTCTCTTTTCAGTTGGCACGAGCTGATTAGGACAAAATTCACCAATTAAATGACTGTTCTAATTAGAAGCTGAAAAAAGTTAGCCACTGCAAGCAAACTAATGACCAGGCAACGTGCCATTTTGGGGAAAAGTAATCAAAGATAACCCAGTGATTTCTGTAAGTAATACTGAATTCTCAAAAGTTTCTGTCAAGCCAAAATCAACGGCCCACCTGGGAAAAAAAAATGAAATGTTTTCCCCTATCACTTATTTCCAAAACAACTGGTAATTCCTTCAAAGTATTAAAGCCAACCCAACCTTGCAGCAGGGGGATAGCTGAATACTCTGCAGCTCCATTTCTGAATATGATAGTGCTTCCCAAGGGAAGGAGACAGACACTGTCAGTCTGCACTTCTGCAGTTCCCAAGACAGAGACATGCCAGATCTAACAGCTTGCTATCAAAAAAGCTGAATCCCAGCGCACTCTTTTCCCACCTCTTCTGCTCCTAATTGCAGCTTCTGCTCTTTCTCTTTACAAGGCCCAGTGCTCACTTGACCTCACCACACACTGGTTCCATTCATTATTTTTGGAGGAAACTAGAAGAATGAGGCAAAAGAAAATTAACAGTTTTCTCCCAGGCCAGGTAGTTGAGTTGTCTCTCCATAGGGTCTGACGAGGGCTGTAATAGAAAAAGCAGGATTGTATGGTAGGGTTAGGAAGAGGAGGGGAAGAGGGTGGGAGAAATGGGATTTCCCCTTTCAGCAGCAAACAGCTGTAAGACCAGATGCCATCAAGTCTCTAGGAACACATTCAGTGTCTCTTCAGCCAATAGCTCTGCTCCTGCAGCAATCACTAGCTTCAAGTATTCCCAATGACCAGGGAACTGCTAACTACCTTTAATTGCTGGCAGAAGTTCAAGTGTCAGCAGCTCCAGAGCAGAGAACCAAGAACAGACAGCTGAAACAGGTGCTGCAGACAGCTCTGCTCCCCAGTCCTGGTGGGGAGAGGTGGGGGGAATCTCTGCTAATTCAAGTGGTCATGCATGTGTGTGACAAGAGAGGCTGGTGTTTTAGTTTGGAAAACGTGCTGTATGTGGTGTACTCAAGCACACATGGCTCTGAGGCATGCAAAGTCAGCTCTGGCATTCTGCACTCTCAGTACAACCACTTCTTATTTCATGACTTGTTTGAAACAAGCAATTCACAGCCAAGCTGTGCACAGTGATAAAGCCTCATAAAAAAGGCTCGAAGCACAGCATTTGGTGGCTTTATGGGGCCAGGGAAGACTTATGAGGTGAGTCCAGGGTTTATGCCACAAAAGCACACAGAGTAGACCTTCAGAAGAACCTGCTATGGAAAAGTTGTGCCTTCTACCTCTCTGCAGGTACTGAAACAAATAGCACTGACTCCAGTTATTTTTAAAGACCCTGGCACTCTTTATCAGGATGCCAGTAACATTCATTCCTGTGCACTCACAGGCTTAGAGGAGTTCAGTGCTCCTCATCAGCTTCTTGCCAAATAAAATCAGCACCAAAATACCTAAGTGCACTGCTTACATATGCCTATTTCAGGTGTTTCCTTAGGTTACAAAATAACCCATTTTTTTAATTTCAGATGAGGAAAAGAGCAGATACTCAGCCTAAAAAGATAACTGCACTGCTTTTTGTTTCAGTTTAATTTGGAAGGTTGAATTAAGAAGCTACTGCTTTGCTAAGTCATACAAACACAAATACTCCAACAACTTCCATTGAACAGCATCATTCCTATTGACTAGTCCATTAACAATGACGAAATTAAGCCCTATAACCAGTTACAACCAAGGAACAGTATTTAGATCACAAATAGCTGGCTAAGGGTATAGGTAAAATTTTAAAGTATCATTAAAAATATGGTTTCTAACCAGAAGGAAAATTTCACTTGTTCATCTGGGAGCCAAACACAAAATGAAGCAAACTACATTTTTTTTAGGGAAAGATAATTACAAGAATAACTTCCCATAATGAAGATACAAGTAAGGGCTGCTACACAGAAAAGTTTCACCAGAGCCAAGAATGTCTTACATTTGACATTAAATAAGGTCAGATGCATTCTGAAATTAAAGGTCCTTTTCTTCCAGGACAGATTAATAAATTTAATAGTCCATACTTTTCTTAAATGCGTAATTAGAATAGCACCTTTTTAGGATACATCGCAGAGAACCTTTCTGGCTTAATGATAGTGAATGATCATGACAACTGTTTAGTTGGGATAGTATTAGCAAAAATTTCCCTTAATGGGATACATGTCAGGGGTTAAGTGGTGTTTAACTAAGTGTGAAATTCCAAGTCCATGTCCCTTAATAAAGAAATTGTAAAATAATAATTAACAGAAGAAACTGAAATGAACTGTAATGAATACAGTTTGAAGGTTTGTGTTTATACACAGCACTAGAGTAACATGCATACACACAAAAAATGTACTTATTTTTATAACTTATAAAAAAAAATATACTTAAAAAAATAACTTATTTTTTCCTTCCTCAACAGATTGCTATTTTTTGACTGTTTTCACTAATTGACGTAACTGAGAGCTTTGCAAAATAACTTCATCTGAGGCTAAAACGAAGCAATTCATTGTGGGGGTTAGCTTTCCTGCATGGAAATTACTTTATCTGGATAAAGAGACCACATGATAGGTTGCTTTGGCTGGATGGGCATAACATAGAATTGCATTTACAATG
Source organism: Poecile atricapillus (assembly GCF_030490865.1). Taxonomy (NCBI): domain Eukaryota; kingdom Metazoa; phylum Chordata; class Aves; order Passeriformes; family Paridae; genus Poecile; species Poecile atricapillus. Next base: position 121,736,583 of record NC_081250.1, on the reverse strand, counting down.
AGAAGAGCTGATGAATGAATTTCATTATCTGATCAGGCTCTCCAATATTGGCTTAAGATTTAAAGTTCAGTGAATGCTCACCAGTAAACCCATTAGCCAAGAATCCTCATGATAAGAAATGAGCAAAGCTGCATTGTCAGGCAGGAGGCATTGTATTTTACACTTCAGTGACAGGCATTTTACAGCAAACTCTTTCTGAAATTAACTCAGAGGTTGTTGCTGCCTCTTGACTGAGGCAATGGTTAGGATCCACACCAGGGATAGCATGTCTTCCTCCTCTCCTCAACCCTTGCAGTCAGGCACGAACAGGAGGAAGAACAAAGCTACTTCCAGTCTCATCCCACCTGACCAGCCTCAGTTTAAGCCAGTCCTGAGGATGCCTCTAAACCAGGACACACAGTGAATGGGGAGCAAGTTGGAAACAAACTGTGAGTCCTTTATCTGTGTAGGTGAATCAACATCCTGCCTCAAGAACAGGACTCACAGGGAAGCCACAACTGAGCCCTTCCTCCCAGTTAACAATTTCTGTATGACTTGGCATCTTTCAGACTTCTTTTATGGCTGCTTCAAATCAGGACAGCTTAATGAGGGATGACAAACAGTTGATAGATGTCCTAATTAACGAAAATTTAGTACCCTATTTCTACTGCAATATGTCTTGCTTTGTTATTTTGGAAAAAGCTGGCATTTAAGATTGGCTGCTGAGTTGAACACTGAAGTTTCACCATCAAATGGGTCAAATTAATATTATTGGGCTGTGCAAGCGGATAGCTTACAAAGTATGTGATTCAAATACTTCTCAGCTGAAGTCAGCTGTTCAGCCCAACTGCTCCCATCCAATTTAGAAGTGCTCCCATGTGATACAAGTAGTGGCACAGTATAATACAGCACCCATTTACACAGGTGAAGGCACAGACTCAGTTGCACATCTGCAAGGCTTTTGTGATGCTGTACTCCCCCACAGCCCCATCTCACCATTATCTCCCATGGCCCTGCTCCAGGGGTGGCCACCACGGCAGTCGGCAGTCGTACTGGATACACGTGGTCATGATGGATGCAGGGGAGACAGGTGACAGCACAATAGCCAGCAGCTAATTAGAGCAATGAGCCCACCTAACCACAGGGCTGGTCAATGTCTGACTCAAGCCAAATTTGAAAGAAATTAGCTTCTGCAAATTGGTATGCAAAAAGGACTGATTCAATCATCTTACTCCATAAAGAGTGGACAGTCCAAGGAGAGCCCACTAAGCTCTCCTGCAAGGCAGTGGGCTGCATGCCATGATCTCCTCTCGAGTAGGGGCAGCTCTCAAGGTTACACCTCGAGCTTGAGAGACTCTTTATCATCTCAGATACTTGGTAAGTCAATTTAAAATAATTGTACTGAAACTTTGGAATCTTAGCTAAGTGATAGAAATGATTGATTGTGCACATCTAATCCTTGAGATATAAATCACTGACCAAGTCTGGGACTAAGTCTGGATCCAGCCTCACCTAAACTCCCTCTGAGGACAAGTGTAGAACTCAAGGGGTTCCTTTCTGAACCTCATATCTCATTGGGAGGGTTCCCATTACAGTTTTATCTGATACTGTCATCTATGCAGTAAATAAACAAGTGTTTCCATTGGATCTAATTAAACCACTGTCACATTTACTATCAAACTTTATTAAATAATTGTTCTGTGTCAAAAAAAGTATCTCTGCTTCCCTTGTACGAGTGAAATGTGTCACTCCATCCGTGAACAGCTTTTCACTACAATATTCAAGGAAAAAACACCTTGGAACATCACAGGGACTTGAAGCAGGGGCTAAATTCTAGTCAGATATTGCTTCTTCTTTATTGAAAGACTAAACATGTCTATACAAGATCAGTACTTGGACGAATTGCCATTTAAACAAACACCAACACAAATGTACATACATTATTTTGTTATATTATAGTTTGGTGGGGTTATTTTTTGTTTTGTTTTGTTTTTTTTTTTCCAGTTCCATGAGCCTCCTTTGACAAAGGAGGATTTCTGGTTAAAAGTAAATAAAGAGATTGCTAATGCTACTGAACAACACAAAAAGGGTTTGCTTTTTTTTTATTTAAGGTTCTCCTGAATGAATCTTGAAAGTGAGTTTTCTAGTTATTATATGCCTTATTTCTTATCATTATCATACTAAATTTCAATTTTATTTATTGATAGGGAATACAGGGACATTTATGCCTGGGTCAAAAATGGGTGGGTCCAAAAATGCATAGTCTTTATTATGAAATTCATTCTCCTGGATGAGTTGGCAGGTTTATATCAATGCAAATAAAATGTTGGCTGTTGTGCATCATTCCTATTTTTTATCCTTAAATGGATAAAAATAGGTGGATGAGGTAAAACTCATTTCAAATCCATCAAAACCCAATTATTTTATATGGAATTTCTCATTCTATCAAAATAGAATCAAATTATACATAATGATAAATGGTACATAAACTCGAAAAAATATCAAATTATAATAATGCATAATTGAATAATTTTTATAACAATATATCACCAGTATTACATTCCTTCAAGATAAAAAAGCAATGCAATATTGCTGCTTTAATTCACTTGCTTTTTCTTACTTTTTGTTAAGGAAGAAGTTGTTTTCTTTATGCATTTCATTCTGGTTCAGAACTTCAGAAATGACACTTGATTTGTCTGATTGTCTCTTCAAACTGTGCATCAGTGGAGCTGTTTCTGATTTATCAAGGAGGAAACCAAGATACATGCTGAAAGTGTCTATCTATGGAACTACTCCGCATGCAGCAGGAGATCTGGATGTGGGCCACTCATCACTGGACATTATTTGTCCCTCTGTGCTCTGGAACAGAGTGGAACAATGGATTTGAATTTGTGATGGCCCTGGATACAAAGATACTGAGACGCAACTGCAAAGACTAAAACCAATAGCTCTGGAGTTTGAAGCTCCCAGTGCTAGCTAGCATAGCAGATATCACAAAAGTGGGAGGTAATCCAGGGATGAAATGCATTTACTCTACAAAAAATATCAATTATGTCTGTGAAAAGTAAATGTGGATAATAGAACATTATTGTGTACAAAAATAATTTGCTGCAAACAAACTTCTGAATCTGTGTGAATCCAGTTCTTCCTCCTCCTTGGTCTAACAGAAATAAAAACATTTCTTGAAATTAATGTATGCAGAGCATCTTCAAGTGCATGTGAATACTGTCATACTGCTAAAGTCATATATATATATATATATATGTCCAACAAACTAAATAGAACATCACACCAACAATCAGCTATGGCATGACTGTACATTGCCACATTACTTTTCTAACTGCAAAACTGCAGCAGTCAGTCCATTTGATTTTCAGCTGTATTTTACAAGAGTTTGCAAGCCTCCTGAAGGATAATTACAGTAGGTCACAATCAAACTCTGGACAACCCTGTGGATTATTCAGGCATACAGTCTATTTTTCCATGACATTTCTGTTGTAATGAGCTTCTCTAATCAAGTAAACAAGATCCTCTGTCTCTGCTTAGACATTTCTGAGGAGTATCCTGAACATTTTCTGGATTGCATGAGTAAAAAACCCATAAAATCACAAGGAGACAAGAATGATGGGAAGGCATGCACATCGCAGCTGTGCAAACTCCAAAGCCTTGTAATCTACAAGGGTTCTCCTCCACGCTGGTAATCTTTGTTATGTGTTGGCTGAGTTGCTCAATCCTTGGATAAGCCAGCCCCGAGACTGCGCCTGTGGAGCAGGAGCTGCTGGGGCGGCAGGGAAGGGATTGGTCCCGCAGCCGACTTGTAAAGTCTGATTAAGCGATCTGCCACTGGTGAAGTCCTTCAGTGACCTGCTGGCTATTTCTGTGTCTAAGACATTTGTGAAACAGCCCCAGCATGTGATGCCCTTGCTGACGCATACACACAGCAACTGGGCAAGGTGGCCAGTGGCTTTTGTCTTACAGCGAGGAAAAAAGCCTACGCACACCTATTTCCTCTCATTTGCTTCTAATCCAAGGATTGAAAATGTCATGTTAGATTGGAATGGGAGCTTCATAAACAAACAAAAAAAAAGTAAAAACAGAAACAAAAAAGTCAAACAGAAAAAAAAAAGAGGAAAAACAAAACCAAAGAGATTTCAAACTAATTTTCAAATCCTTTGACTAATTTGAAATATTTTTCTTCCCACAGCAAAACTGTCAGTCCATTTAAGAGAACCAAACTGGCTTCAAGCTTTACACTCAAACTCTGCTTTTTCACTTCTTTCTTGTATGCATTTAATGGAAACAGACTGACAAAAAAATAACCTATGGAATGCTATGTTGATACTTCCATGAGAAAGATATTTGAGGACAGAGAGGTCAAAAAACTCAGTTACTGACAACGCCTACTGGTACGACACCAAAAATCCATCCTTTTATTCTCTTGCACAATGTGATTCTCTGCAAATTATCCAATAGCCTGCACTGCTTCATCTTCTCATATTTTGGTATTGGAGTAGGGGTTCTGTTAGATGTATTTAAACCAGGATAACACACCCAGAGTTAATACTTTAATGAAGATTCCCACACTTGAAAGTACTGATACAAATTTTTCCTTTGTATAAAAGAAGAATAAATGCATTTCTTGAATATTTTTAACTAGAACCCCTCCCAGTAAAGATAAGCAGGCTGATTCTCATTATTCAGAGTGCCCTTGTGCCTGGTACCTGCCTCTGAGCCTTACCCAATTCAGAAATTTTTATGTTTCCCAGTGCTAGGGTATCCTTATGACAATGACACCAGAAGCACATGTTGACCACACTGTACTGATGTTATGAATGATGTCTTTTCAGTTCTGGGTGCTGTGTGACTGGCTACACCTATAAAACACCTCCTTCCAAGTAAACTGCCCTGAAAAGGTAATTATTGCTCCTGCAAATTTCCATACTTCATCAGAATGGCAGAGCAACACAATAAAAAACAGAGCTACCCCAATGTCACTCAAACACCTGATCAACATGGCAATCCGTGGCACAATCCAATCAATTTTTCATAGCACACCATGAATAATTAATTGGATACACAGATTCCTTTAACAATCACTTAAGTGATTTGCACTCCTATTTTTCTGCATACCAATTGAAATTGTATTCAAGACAATGAATGACTGTTATGTCTTCTGGTATCTACTGTAAGGCTCACAATCATTCCCAGCTCGAGTTTTAGGAAATTATTAAACCTAAAGGCTCCTACAATAGCTTGGTATCCATTAATATCCACTTCATGCCAAGTACTTCACTGCTGAGGACAAATCTGAGGGGAGATCACTCTGAAAGAATGGTCAAAAAATTAAGGAAGAGTTAGTTGCCAGGCTGTAAAATGCTGAAATTGGTATGTCTGGCAAATGACTTTTAAAAAACATAGGATCAATTTTGTGTTCTTTATCCTACTCAATGCCACATCTTTGTATTCACCACCTGTAAAATAAAATATCCATAATCTAAATTTTGGATCTAGTTTCCAACACACTGTTTATGGACTTTAACATCTCAGAATACTTTAAATCATGCTGTGAATAACAGCACATCCAAGTCAGTCTGTCTTATCTAGAAAGAAACTGTCTGACTTAAGTTTGCCCATATTTTTCCTTGTAAATGGATTCCAGGTCTGTGAGACAACAAGCAGCAGAAGGAGCTGGAGGCGGGGAAAAATTACGTTAATTCATTTCACAAAATATTAGCCCTCTGAAGAGCAAGCACCTAGCTGTCTAGGCTCTCACAGGCAGAGATTATAGTTCCAGAAGGCATTTCCTCCCTATTTTAGAAAAAATACCCTTTACAGTGGACTGCTAACTATGAGACAACAAAATATTTTACTTAGTGCTTCATATAGAAGGAAACAGATATCAGTCTCAAGATTTCTGTTCCATCCTGCCTAGGTTTTTTTCAAATAACTTCCATTCCCAGTATAGTTAAGAAGCACAAACATGTCAGCATCAGTTTTCTGCATGAAGAAAAATATTTTCTACAGGAAAATGGAATTAAACCCCACTTTTCCTTTATTTCCAGTGTAGCTGTGTTAATGTAAAAAGAGCACTGTAGTTTTTCCTTACAGATCAGGGATCAGTGGATGTTTGACTGAACAGAAAGCTGACTCTGAGACAGTATCACCAACATCCTCTCAGCATTTCATTTGCCCTAATAGCAACAAGTAATTGAGAGTCCTTAAAAAACTGTAATGGTAGAGGCAGTCTGGTTTGTCAGAGGTGCCAGTTTTAGACAGTCCCTCCCATCTTACACATGGAGACTGCATTTGAGGCTGAACACTACAGCAGACTCCTTTAACACACAGAGCCTGTCAGCTGGGATTAAACTGGATTACACTGGTTGAAGCAAGCGTTACCTGAGAAATGACTCCTTATGCTATTTAAGATTAGATCAACTGATAGTACAGTAATAGAAGTAACTTTACAAGGAAAAAGAAGTCTGTATTTAGAGGATGAAGCAACCCTTAGAAAGACAGAGTATGCTATAATGAAAATAAAGTCTTGTGCAGGCTTAAAATTATTATTTTATCAGGTAGATTAATAAAAGTAATGAATGAAGGGAGCACGGCACATGCTATTTGAATTTTAGTGAGGCATTTTGGAGTCTCTCAAAACAAATCTTAGTTTTCTAGTTAATATAAATTATCATGGATATAAACATTACTATGAGGATTGAAAACTCACTGAAAACATAAACAAGAGGTGATGATGAATGACAATGCAGTGAGAATGGGTCTACTGAGGATCACAGGAATCAGAGCAAGGCACGGTTATTGCTAAGTACCTCCATTAGGGGAAGGAAATACTTGTAGTAATGAAATTTCCACATAATGCAAAACAGAGATGAGCTGAGTAGCCAAGTGTTGATAATAAAGTAACACAAAGGGGTCTATAACAATTAGGAACATGAACAGACTGATGGTGAATTATTACTCAGGGAAAATGCAGAGCCATACAGGAATAGGAATGTATTTTATGGATCGTCTACATGTGAAAAGCTGCCCATATATCTGTGCAGAATTACACTGGTAACACTATTAGAACATGTCTCTTGTGCAGCCATTCCAGTCTGGGATAAAAAAAAAGATTTCTTTACTCTCAGATCAAGTCCCTTTTATTCCAGAAAATCAGTTCCCAAGGGAAATTATGCTGGAGTAGCTGGATGCAGCTGTGCTGTGCACTGAGCTGAGTGGTGGGGGTTATGCATCGGCTCTGCCATCAGCAGGACTCAGCCCCCCATGAAGAGGCTCTGCTGGGCTCAGTGCTCTCCTCAGCTACACTGGCAGGATTTCTTTCTTGAGAAAGCCCCTAAGACCCAGCAGGAGGGAAAGTCAGGAAGGCAAGGGCAATGGCAAGGGGCCCGCAAATGCCCTATGTGGTAGCTCAGACATGATTTTGCAATGCAAAATTGCAGCAAAACCGTGTTTAAGGGTACATAGCATTCACAGCAGGGGAAAGGGAGGTGGCCTGGTACTCCCTGTGGTGTTCCCTTTATGTAAGTGCCCCGCATGGCTGTCCCAGCAAGGTGGCACTGAGCTTTGCTCGCTGTCAGAAGCACTCAGTGCAACAGAGGGGCCTTTGAAGACAGGGGTGGAAAGCGCTGACTCAAGAGGAAAGACCAGAGAAGTTAAACATGTAGCTGGCTAAAAGCAGGATGAGTGGGGAACTCTGTAGTACTTTATAAATATATGACTCTGGAGATGAATTTACTCAGAGTGACACTAGAAATCACAGCATGCAGCTAAGAAAGGTAATTTAGAGTAGGAGCCAGATAAAACTTCCTGACAAGGAACAACATTAGCCTTGGCAAACCCAAAGGGAAGATGAAGATACGAAAACTCAGCTAATATGTGGGAAATTGTGTAATCTGGTTTTCTGGGCTTGAATGGAAGGTAAATTCACAACAGGAACCACATTTAGTGGAAAGCAGAAATGCTTAATATTTGACCCTGAAGAGGTCAAAGCTACAGTGATAGTCTTTAGTCTTATGGGGCTGTGTAGACAACAAGAGTTTGGGGATTCCCTTTCCAGAAGGGCCAGACTGGATCTGGACCTCTCCTGCAGCACAGGGAGCCCTGAGGACAGTCTTGAAGCCAAACCTTATACAGGGGAGCATTATTCCCTCTGCCTTGCTCTATTTAATGATGAATTCCTAGTGTGGAGACAGTTCTACAATGCTCAAATTGAAAAGGATAAAATTTTAGACACTTGCTGTTATTTCTTAATTGAAAAGCCTGGCTGAACCTTGTGACAGTGTTGCTGCTGTCAGGAGATAAACCAGGAGCAGAAAATCCTTCTGCCACTCCTGGGCCTTACAGGGGGCAGACATACAAAGTAGGGTAGCCCTCTGCTATGGTAGATGCAAAACTAAGGGATTACACCTACCTGGATGATAAAGTGGCACTTTGCTCAATTTGTCTTGCTAATATTCCATGCTACAGCATGGAAACTGTTCTCAAAATAGGTTTCTAATTTCTGTACAGATTAAATGCAACCAAGCTACTTTACTTGCTGATAATTTATCTAATACCTCTTAGCTGTGCAGTCACATTCACCACAATGAGTTGGACAAGGAGATATCAGGTGTCCTGTGGAAATTCAGAGAATTACTAATAAAAGAGCAGCCTGCTTGGATTAAACATACATTAGTACTTTGCTTTCAGGCTGGCACCTCTAAATCCTTATTCTCTTGATGTCACTGCTACATCCTGCCCTGCCTGTCAGCATCCATCTCATGCTTGTTAAATTCCTGTGCCACATACTATCTTAGCTAAGCCAACTTAAGGAAAAAGGGCCAAGATATGTTGTGAAGGATCAGGGTTCATGTCACCGTGATGGAATGAAAGTCTAGACAAGCCTTTTCAAGGAACTAGCTGAAGTGTCACCTAAAGTTCAGCAGCAGGGAACACCAGGAAAATTTCCAGCAGAAACAAACTCAGAGAAATAAAGATTTGTATGACATATTCACCTGATCCCTGATCTTGTATGACTGAAGCTCTTACTCTCTGGGCAGCAGTGAACCCTTTAGGATCACAGATAAGAACAGCATATGCTTTGAAATTCTGCCAGGATTTTCTTCCAAGGATTTCTACAAGGAAGAACGATCTTGCCTTTAAGTTTAAAAATTGCAAAATAAAATAACTTCTTGAGTGTTTGTTTTTGTTTTTTTTTTTTATACTAGGTATATCTGTATAAATAAGAAGTAGAAATAATTCTACTTCAAAGCCCTTACTGTGAACTTAAACTGCAACTGGGCTCAGAAAAAAAGTTGCAAATAATTCAGGAAGTTAAAGGTGTGTGAGACTCTCCGTGTTATTTTGTATGTCAGAAAATAAGGAGCATCCCCAAGAGGAGAGTACATATCTCAGTATCTCAAGTATGTTTTTCTTTGCCTGCCATGAGAAATATAAACAGAAGAAAACCCAAACAGTCTGCTGTTTGGCTTTGAAAACCCAACTTCTGCTTTGCTCTGCAGAATGGATGAATACAAAGCGCTCAAAGGAGGTTGAGAGACCACTGAAACACTTGGCCAAGCCCTTCCTGCCCCAGATCCAGTTGGTGAAAACCTCCACAGCTGGTGCAGAGGTGAGAAACAGCAGGTAGCACTAAAAGCCCAAGAGCACCTTATGTAAGTCACTAAAGGACTTAAAAGGAGGTGTCAGGAAATTAGGCCTTTTTTGTTTATTTGCTTGAGTTTCTTTTTGTTAAAAGGATGAATATTGTTACTTACTTGTCCTCTGAATGCTCCCCTACTTCATCTATGATGAAAAGGTTCTGTTTAGTCTGAATGTCACTTTTTGCAAGAAATGATTGACATTAACTTAATTAATGAGAAGTAGCTAGAGATGCTTCTAAGTCCCCTTCCAGTGTAGGGCAAGGCAGATATAGGTAGAAAGGAGATGTGGGGTATAATTATCTATCACTTATAAACACCTGTCTATATTGTCTTTTAAGTCAATTTTAGTCTGTTTTATCCTACTTATTCAGCATTGCAGAAAATGAGCAAAGACATTATCTTAGAAAGAATTTCTTCTTGTTTATTAGGAAACAGTGGTTATTTCAACTAAAAATGGTGCTATGGTGGTTTAAAGAAAAGTGAGCATTGCTGACCAATGAGTAATACCTGAAAGCTATGGTGGCCTGGTGATAACAGGTTACTGTTTGCTGTAAGCCTATCTGTTTAGGGAATAATAAAATAATTATCAGAGGGTCAGACATGTGGCTAGTAGCTAGCACATGCTATGAAGAGACGTTTGCTAGTAAAGACTGGTAGTTCATTCATTTTGAATTAAACTGTAAATCAAGGAACTATGAATGTGTGGGAGGAGCGGATTAAAAATTTAACAAAAAAGCTTTTGGTTTCTTAATTCCATGATCTGTCATATATCTCCATCTGTGCAAAATGAGTGGGTGTTGCAGAAAAAAAACCTGAAAGGGTGGGATGTTAAAATGGTTTACACTGAGGTTCCTGTGCAGCGTGGCTGACTTCTTTGCTTCCCAAACAGCTCCATTCCAGAACACCTCTGCTTTTCTACAGAATCAAGCCAGACATATTTATCACCAGTTACACAAAAAGCGATTTAAATAGCTGGACTGAAAATGGAAATAAAGGCCTGCTTGAAAAATGCCATTTACTTTAAAGAGAGGTTTTCTACTTAGTGAGAATTAGTTCAAACAATAACAGAAAGGGACACCTGATATATTCTGCCAGTTTGCATTGAAAGAATCTTACGCAAAACAAAATCTACCCTTGGAGAACTAACAAAAAAGAGAGATTACACAACATGTGTCTGAAAGAAAAATGACAAATTATTCCAAGATTTTATTGTAATTTTACTCCAGAAATTGAACTTGCTTTTCCTAAGCTCCAAGTATTGATTCCTACACATTTTAAAACATCGTGAAAGGGAGGCTGGTCCTTAGAAGTGCTCTCTGACAATGAAGTACCATGCCCAGAAATGGACAAGTTTGCTGAAAAGTTAATATATTTAATAGTGAAAGGAATAGTTTTAAGTGCAAACTCCTGAAATAACATAATGTAATGTAATTCACGTATCTCCCTAAGTTGCTGGATCTGTTACTTATTTTAAACCGTCTGTATATTCAAGCACAGAGTCACTCATCTGAAAATGTGAAGTAGTTCATCTCTAACTATAGCTAGTCTCTGTGCAGGGAAAGACCACAGGCAAACTCCTCTCAGCTTTGAACATAGCCTTGATGCAAAGGAACTCTCAGTAACACAGCTGGCTGGAGCAACAAAAGCAGTACCAGCAGAGTCTGGACTGCAACAGGTTCCCATCTGCAGCTCTGCCTCTGTCATGAACAACCACCATGTCTTGAACAGCAGCCCATCTGAATGAAAAAACAGGGGAATAAAAATCACTGGAGTATTGCAAGAGTGCAGAGCCAAACCAAACTGGCACATAAATTCTCCTTCCTACACAGGCATCAAAGCAGGGAAGATCGGTTGAAGTGTCTTCTTTCACTTCAGAGCACATGTATATCCCTTTCAATGAAGAAAGGTACTATTAATCATGATCTCTCACTCTCTCCTAGGTCAGATAATTCAAAATTCCCATCTGGCTGGTGCTTGGGAAGTTTCATTATAGGCCTTTCATATTTGTGGTGTCTCATTATCTCTGGAGGAGTTTCTTACACTATTGGCAGCCATTCCAGCTTGTCCCTGACTGTGAGACTACTCACAACATCAAGGAGGGAGAAAAATAAAATAAAAACCCACTCAGCAGAAGCAAACAATGATAGCTGGAAGAAACCTACACTGAGAATGGGGAAAGAGTCATTTGATATGTGGGCTGTGTGTGGAAAGTCTCCTCCCTGGGAGCCTAATTGGCTGGCCAGAGAGTGGGGAACCAGAGGAGGATACCTCCAAGACAAGTACAGGAATATTCAAACCAGAGAGACCTTTCATCACAAGGGAAAACCAACCATAAACACAGATGGTAATTCCATCCCTTCTCCCCTCTTTCTCCTTTTCTTCCTTTTCTCTCAGTGTTGAAAATGCTGTCTTAACCCCACAGATAGACTTGCCTCTCCTGTGAGCTGGATCTGAAGCCTCCTGGAGCCAGTGATTTCAAAGGGCTTTACTAGGCTCAGTGGGGTCTCGGATATGATGGCTCTGTTTCATGGGAAAATCCTTTCCAATCTCATGAACTATCAGAAAAGAAGGAAGAAGCCTAAGAGCCCACTGTCCTTTCTTCCTGCCATCTGACAGAGTGAGCAAGCACAGAGGTCCCTTTAGTCCTGACTGTACAGACCAAGATCTGTGGGGACAAACCCGAACTGCCTTTTACACAATAGCACAAAAATTATCCAAGAGTGCAAAGCACAGAAACACAGAATGGCTGAGGTGGGAAGAAACCTCTGGAGATGATCTGGTGCAACCCACCTAGGGGCAGCTGTCCAGGAACATGCCCAGATGGATTTATAGTACCTCCAAGGATGGAGACTCCAGAACCTCCCTGGGCAAACTGTATCAGCTCACGGTCACCTGCACAGTGAAAAAGTGTTTCCTGTGTTTCAGTGTGTGCCCATTACCTCTGGTCTTGGAACTGTGTACAAAGTCTGTTCAAGAACCTTGAAGAAACTTGAGAACTGAGAATGTGAACATTGACATGCAATGTTCCTAATCTGATTAATTCAAAGTTGGCCTGAGTTTGCACTTAACCCATTTTAGTCCTACAGAAATTTAAGGTCCAAAAATTAATCTGTTTGTTTTGGTCCCCTTAAGGAGTAAATTAGGTTAAAAATATACTTTTCTGGTCACTGTTGTACTTTAGTGCAGTATTGCAGGTAAGTGCTCTCCAAAGTTCCCTTTCAGCTGCAGTTGTGTTGTGGTCAGACAGGTACAGCCAAAAAAGATGATGCAATAACATTACCTATAAGAAGACTCCTAATAGATTTATATAGAACATCTCTGAGGCAGTGGCTTTTTCAACATTTTTGACCATGACAGTAACACCTTTAAAAGTGAAATTTTTGCATTTATACTTCATTCATTAATTTGTTTTCTATTATGTTAGCAGTTTTAGGCTTGCTGTATCTTTTTATTCTAATATTCTAAATAGGATCAGGCAGGGGATATTTACATTTTAATTAAAAATATTGCAATAAACTGGAGCTTATTATTGGAAAAAAAAGCGGGGAGAAGGAAAAGCAGGTTACTATGATTTAATTCAATGGCACTAATCAGGATTTTTTTCATTGTGGCTTTTCTACAAATAACTTAGTGTGTAGAAGTATTTTTTTGTCATGCAAATCATTCTGAGCTAATATTATACAAATTTATTCTTGAAAGACTTCAATGCTTTTCAGAACAATAATAAGCTTTAAGTGGTTTATATCTGAAATGGTTTTTCCAAGCTTGGAAATCACTGCAAGGAGAAACAATGCATTGA